>NW_023596136.1:20402099-20542644 GCF_011947565.3 Pollicipes pollicipes | reverse complement strand
CCCTCGCCGGCCGGTGCCTATACCTATGCGCGCCATATCGCGCGCCCGCGCAGGCCGTCCCCTCGCCGGCCGGTGACGTATACCTATGCGGCGCTCATATCGCCCCCCGCTCAGGCCGTCCCCTCGCCGGCCGGTGACGTATCCCATACCAATGCGGCGCCCATATCGCGCCCCCGCGCAGGCCGTCCCCCCTCCGGTGACGCATCCCATACCAATGCGGCGCCCATATCGCCCCCCCGCAGGCCGTCCCCTCGCCGGCCGTCGTCACTGGCGGGAGCGCCGCCAGCGGGCCCTGTTTGTGATGGTTGCGTTGCGTCCGCTGCCTGCCACGCTGTGTGCACCGAGCAGGGTCAACTGCTCAACTCAACTCAGGGTCAGGAGCAGGAGCAAGAGTCACCATAAGTGGGTAGCCATATGCCACGGCGTCAGTGCACGTAAATGAGTGTGCAGCGTGAGTGGAAGACGACGAAGCTCAGGCAGGGGTCGTGATGATGAGCCTCAGGCAGGAGCCGCGATGATGAGGCTGAAACGTGGGGCCGTGGTGATCGGACAGGAGCGGATCTAGTTCGTTGAAAATCCCCTACGTTGCACGATAGGGGACTTTTGTTCGGGGTTTTAAACGTTTGATTCGGTGCCATAAGTTTCAGGGAATGCCATTCACAGTCCCGCCTGAAATACTACTGACGGGGTAAGAGGAAAGGAGTGGGAGTCGCACAACACTCCAGCAATACGACTTTCAGGCGTGGACTCTTGGTGGTCGAGGACATATTCTTCTCGGCTGGCATAAAGACTCTTGTCGGGTCAAGTCAAGGATGGCGCCGCATTGTCGTTCTTGTACGCGACGAAATTTTGCGGTCTGGCATGCTATCTTTAAGGGATGTTGTCGTAGATAATTGAAAAAGATGTCATCGATAATGTATGTCATTCGTTACACCAATCACATCGACCCGGCATCACCTGGTTAGTTAAATCGCTTGATAAACGCCACTCTGAGCCTTGCTGAGAGCACCACCCTTTAATAAGCATCACTCTGAGCCTTTCTAAGAACATCCACTATTGATAAGCGTCACACTGAGCCCTGCTGAGAACATCCTCTGTACATAAGCGTCACTCTGAGCCTTGCTGAGAACATCCTTTGTTCATAAGTGTCACTCTGAGCCTTGCTGAGAGCATCCCCTTTGATAAGCGTCACTCTGATCTTTGCTGAGAGCATCCTTCGTTGATAAGCGTCACTCTGAGCCTTGCTGAGAACCTTCTGCCCTCCAGTATCCAGGATGCTCAATTCTCAGCACGACAGGTGCTGTATTTGTGGCTTGGTACCTTCCTCCGCATGAGTTCGGGGATGTCCCTGTACCTGATTCGTGTCTCTTTACCTGGCGTAGGCGTGATTCCCTTTCTTTGCCCGAATCAGTCTTATATGAAGACTTGGAGGACCTTTCTACGTGAGTTTGGGAGCGCTCCTCCAATGAAGCCGTGAGAACCTCCTTAGCCTCTGCCTGGTTGAGAAAGCAATGGGGTAATTCATGGGTCTCCAATGCTCATTATTCAGGCTTCACATAGCCATAGGTGTTCCCAGTTCTGATCAAGCAGAGTGCTACAGCTTTGACCCAGAGCTTCTCATTCTTTGAGCGACCAGTCAAAATCATTTAAGAGTCGCAATGCCTTAAGCGTGTCCATATCACGTGAGCGCCGTAGTGCCCCTGGGGCGTTCCGCGGCGACCACGAAGGCACGTACCAAAACACTTTAAACACAGGGTTGTAGTTTTCTATTCAGTTAGAGGGGGCTCCACCTCGCCTCCGCCCACCCCTCCCCCCGCCCAATTGAAGGGAAATGGGTCAAATATTGAGGGATACCTGTTCTTTGCGCATATTGGGGTAGATTTATTTTGTTCCCGCTCATTTGCTCTTTTTCCATGCTCAGCATCCCCCCAACTTATTTTGCGGAAGTACATCCCCAGCTTTAAGTGTGCAAGCTTGCGAATACGAGGGCGACGCAGTGCAATAATGGTGGTCATGTATTCTCCCGGGAATAAGCGGAGCCTCCTTGGGGTGCCCCATTGCCCAATAGTGTCCATCGCACTGCGAGGGAGTTTTCAATGTTTCTCAGGGGCGCACAATTCGGATCAGGGGGCTGCTGCAGGACGTCAAGTGATACCCCATCGGATCTCAACAGCGTCTTAAAGGAGGTCATGCCATATCGAGGGCGACCCCTTGTCTCAGGGGGGGGGGGGGGGGGGGGCGGGAACGGGTGACTGTGGCGGGAATATAGGCTGATGTGTCTGTTAGTGCAACCCCGATTACTGTTGGGCGCTTATCCCCCCCCCCCCCGCTATAATTACTGAAACAGAGACGAAATATGCTGTGGTTAGCAAACATGGATTTCTTTGTCATTCCTTGAAATCAAATGCAAGCTTTTGATGACTTAATTACGTAGGGGAGTGACGGACAGTCGGTATGAGAAACCTGAACCTCGGCTGAGATAGGGATACTTATATTGTGTATCGGTTACCTGTCACCAACAGTATGAGTCCATCGATTGTCTTCCAATCCCGGGTTAATGAGCGGCGTGAGTGTAACCAGAGTACAAATATCAGTGTTTCTGGTGATGTCCACGATGCTTCTTTCCTAGGCTTCACTAGGCCTATTTGGTTACAATTTTCGAGCTATCAATAGTGCTAGCCTGTGCAATAGTGGGAAACATGAAGCTGGGTATTGTATATAGTATTTCAAACGGGTGCTGTCTCGCACTTAGGATCTTTGGTAAACTTCTGTGCACAAAATTCAGGAAATTGACACTTATGCCAAAGCCACACCAGCAGGTTGTTACAGCGTATACATTTGAACTTCGAGAATGGGGGCGGCCTGGAACATACAGAGTCCTGACTTGAAACTGTAGCCTCATATTTGCAAGTGACATGAAGATAAAGTCACTGACTGTGTACTTGTGTGCTACATGACCAACCGATAGGAACGCAGTCCCCCCCCCCCCCCTCCCTCTTCTATAGACCTGCATTCTGTATCACCGTAGATGGCTTCCGAGAGAAAGTTACAAATCAGCGTGGCGCAATGCTGCACCTATCTCTGCCCCCCCCCCCCCCTCCTCCGACTCCCCAAGAAAATCCTGCTAGAGTCACTGCAGCCTGATGCCATATTATGGGCTGGAGACTATGTAGAGAGGCGTCGGAATGGTTAGGGGGGTCACTGCCATATGTCCATCATATATCGTCATCCACCGTCCGTGGAATTGGACAAAAAGTTTGACACTCAATGGCTTTGGAATGTGGTTTTCACCCTTGGAAGATGACCACAATTGGGGGATACGCCTCGTGCGACAGCCGCGCACTTCGATCAGCTATTTAATTATGCTGTGGCATCAATTGGAGCAGTCTGTTTGCTGTTGGCTTTTATGTCACGCAGTAGTAATAAACCACCGCATATAAGTTCCGAACACCGACGCGTCCTACCCTCACTCCAACCCCGTGCATGGCTCGCGTCGCAAAAACACTTACAATGCCGATTAAGCGATATCGTATCGGCCGATACCTTGAGACACATCGCCGCATTTTTGGCGGAGGGGGCGATATGAATCGCGGGGTACAGCCGCGCGCGGCCGGGCGGTGCAGGGGGGGGGGGGGTAGGGGCGGACACGGTCGTTCGTGGAAGGCCGATCGGATCGTAGTTTTACCGCGCTTCGCAATCAGAATCGACACCGGTGGGAACTTTCCTGTGTGGCGCGGCGTCGCCGGCCGCCGGCCGCGCCGCGCCACGCCGCAACGGCCGCGCCGCAACGGCCGCCCGACGGCGGCGGGCGCGCCGAGAACAGGTTCCGCCGCGCGCCGCACCGCCACCGTGCACTTTCGCTCGGCGTGGCGTACCGGAGATGCAGTGAGGCGGCGGGGCTGGTCCTGACGGCGCGACGCGACGGCGGGGCGGCGCACAACGCGCGACCGGCAACGCTGGCGGCGCGGCGGGCGGACGCGGCGGACGCGGCGCGGCGCGGCCGACTGTGTGATCGCCGGTGACGCCGGCGGCTGACGGGGCGATAGGATCGGCCCAGCGGCGGCGGCGGCGGCCGGCGCGGACCGGCGGCGGCCTGGGAGGCGACGAGCCCGAGTGGGCCGCGCGTCGGCCCGAGGCGGCGGCGGAGCAGAGCACCAGGAGGCGGCGGGTGGCGACCACTGACGCGGCGCCGCCCGACGCCCTGGATGTCAGGGCGGCGACACCAGATAAACGGTGAGTCCCCAGCCGCCGGCCGCCTGTGTTCGGAGTGCACCGACGCGTCGCCGCGCCCGAGTTTGCCGACTCCAGGCAACGCCGCACAGTCGTGGGCTGCGGGGAACCGGTCCGTACTCTCTGTGGACTGAGGTCGCATCGCATTGTGCGTAAGGACCCTGTGTGGTCACCTCTTGAGTTCCCGTCTGGAGGTTCAAAGTTTAAAGAGATCAAAACATATCCCTGTTGGTAGATACGAGGCGCTGCAGGAAGCGATTCAAATCAGGCGCATTTGGCAACACGCATTCGAAGTGAAATCTGATGTATGTGAAATCGGGAAGCTATGAAAAAATATCCGTGCGAGAAGCGACGAGGAGTGCCGGATCCCAACTAAATACTGAAGATAGTCATTTAACATTTGTAGAAGGCAATAAGCTTCCTGACGCCGCAGCCTGGGTGTGGTAGGACTTCTGCTTTGCAATATAGATCCTTGGGTCCCAGTTGAGGAAATCCGATTAGGCAGCTTATGCAAATAATTTCGTCATAGAACCATAGGTGTCAGTTTTACGGCTATTTGTTGATGGCACATATCGTGAGCAGGTCAGGTCGGCTTAGCAAACTTAACAGACTCCTGCTTGGATTTCAACCCAACATGTTTCTTTACCTTTGAACCTATGCTTTCAACCAGCTGGCTTCGAGATTCCAACGTACCGGTGTGCAGTCTCAGAGAACACCACTTCGTCAGTTGAGCATGCAGTTCCCAAGAGGCAAAAACCAGCAGTCTTCTATGCCGGGCAAGCTGTCTACGCCGAAGTTTCACAGGCATGTGTATGCCCTTGATTGTTGTTTGAACCTATCAGGGCATCAATGCGGCTGATTTGTCATGGTTTTCACCAGAACATTCAAAGTTGTTTTACGCTCCGTCCGTTGTTGAGAAACATGCTGTTTGCTATGCTTGTGCAAACAAGTCGTGCGCACCTGATTTCATTTTTCCTTCAGGCTGTGGCCTCATTCGTGTCTTTATATCGTTCTATACTGTGAATATCGTGTAGCCCGCATATAAAACCGGGTCTCGTTCGTTGTGCTAAGGCAGGGCTACTGAGAAAACAGTTGCACACAGAGCAACCGATGTCCGTCCATTCCATGCGCTCATACATATTTAGAATGCAGTGCATCTAAAAGGGAGTCGTACGTCTTCGTCATCGAAGACGGATGCAAATTATTGCTGATATCCTTCAATCGTTGCATTGTGTAATACGTTTCGTCTGCTTTACAACCCTGTTTCTTTCCAAGACCACATCTATTACTTTCATAAAGAGGTACTCAAGGCAACATTTCACGGCAGACAAGAATAACTTCGGACTGATACCAATGGAACTCAGCAGAGTAATCTAGTGCCTTAGCATACTGTCATTCTGGCCGCCTCTAACTGCACTTCTGCAAGTCTGCACTTTTTTGGCCAAACTTACACTTCTGCAAGGGTCATTGGGTCTGTTGGCCGGTGGAAGTCACGTGGCATTGACAGATCTCCACCAAACGCTCCTGTCCGCCAGCCCCGCCCCCTTCGTGGCATTTTGCTGTCGTTGGTTATCGTATGGGCAGCGTTGAACAAAAAGCATGCCAACGACTTCATAGTTATGTTGAAATATGCAGTATTAAAACGGGTCGTTGATGAAGATCAATCGCATTCATACCGCCAGCCTCTCATGCTGACCATCGCAGATTTTGACTGCTGGCTACGAGGCCCGTACATGGCGTGCATTTGTGAAACAAGCCGTAGATGCTCGCCCTAACTCCGTCTTTGTCTTTGCATACATCCTGGGTGCTGCTCAGTTGTAACTCCGCTCGAATATTTGCTGCTATCCTGTTGACGAGTAGGAGCCCAACGGAATATATTTGATTAAGATCGACCGGATCCAGACGACTTACACCTGCTTGCACTTGCCTATGTATTCTGTGCACTCACAAGCTTCGCTTGCAGTAGAGGACTGTGCATTTAGAAATGCTGGGCTCCAGCGGGTGCAGAGCACAGGCCGCCTCCCGCTGGGTGCCCCGCTTCCCGGGTCACTTGATCTTTGGTGGCTCAGAAGCCGTGTAACGAGCAGGAGGGGAGGCGCGACTCTGATGGACGGGAAGCAGGTGAACAATCCGCCATCATTGACCACACTCCATTGAGCAAAAAAATCGCTTTCATTGTGAAACTTCGCGTTTTTTTAATCAGGCGTTCATGAAAAAGATTTCCATGGTTTGATTACGTAGAATCAAATCCTCATTTCGCACGTTCTTATGGCTCTTACCATGCCACTCCGGGAAGAGTGCAGACCACGCCAACGTAAGGTCAGCCAACCTTGCAGGCTCAAGTAACAGTCTGAACCACCGACAGCCGAGGAGTATCGATACAGATCAGACGACAGCCGAGGAGTATCGATACAGATCAGGACGGGGTGATGGCACATCAGGAGCATCACAAGTTCCTATTGACGGACCGGAGAATAGATCCCTCCCCCGCAGGCTCATTACTGTTCTTTTCCTTTTTGGTGAATGTTTGGTATTTGGGTCATATATACAGGGTGTCCAAACAATGAGGTGACGAACCCCAAGGTCCCCGCGAAGAGATACAAAGCTCAACCCGTTCATGCAAGGAACTGTTCGTTTCCTGTAGTCGGGGGTAACAAAGTGCCTTTTCTGTCACAGACGAATTTTGTAACCGTGTACATTGTTATCTGGAGCCACATCTATTAGAGCCCGTCGCAATATAACTCTAAATGTGACAAACCACAAAAAGGAATGCGAATGAAATGAAAGGCGGCATAACCATCAACGTTGTCATTTCGGGACTTTCATTTGCACTCAAGTATTATTTGCCAGCCATCAAACACTGAATGATAGATAAGATCAAGTTAATACAATTATCGGTTAAAGGCATGTTAAACCAGCATAGCATAACCAGCGTAGAGGCGCGTGGTTTCCTATTCAGTCGGGGGGGGGGGGGGGGGGGGAGGGATTGTGCCTCCTAACCAGGGATACGGTTTCCTACTTTAGTTATCCTTTTCCTCCATAATTTTTCATTCATCATCATTTTAGGGCTCAGCCCTCAACACTAATTTCGAGAAACGACGTCCCTATTTCTAACTCCGAAAAGAAAATGCGTCAAATCTCGAGAGAAAACTGCCTGAAGTGCATTTCGGAGGCGGGCTCATCCATGCTTTCTCCCTGCACTCTTCCTCCCTCACCCTTGTGTATTTTCCAAAACTGCATCCCTGTAGCCCTTCATTTACCGATAACATGGTTTCACAAGCAACTGAAAACGATATTAATTTTGGTTTTATGAAGCTATCGTACAATCAGCTGGAAGCATTGAGGACCTTCACCATCTTTGCTGAATCATTACCGGTGCAGAGCCTGCACTTCCTAATGTGATCCAATCAATTGGTACGAAAACCATACAATATTGGCATCAGCAGACGCAAACAACATCTTTACCACCTCTGGCACCTTCAGTTAGCTCTGCATACAATAAAGTGACAATTAGAAGTGTGTAATGTCACATGTGACCACCGGTCAGTACGCCAAGCCTGGGTGCGAGGGCTGCATGGGAGGACTACAATAGCGATGCTCGGCATCTTACCTCAAGGTCCGCTGTTTCTCCCAGCAGCGGAAAGCCCAGGAAGAATAATTGACATGGGCCGCTCCAATGTCCTCCGTTGACCTCTGAAGCTACAGTTCGGGTATCCACAAACAACAAGCCCTCTAGATCGCCAGGGCTTTTTCGCGCTATTACCAGGGACGCCCTCTGTGGTAGATCCTTAGAAAAACCGCGCAGCGTCTTAAAAAACTGACGATTGGCTACGTGCTTCAAGCCAGTCAGCTTGTCACGACATGAACGCAACCAATGGCAGCCCACAGCCTTGCACTTAACCGCGTGGCGAGCATTCGAGTCCATCTGTTCCAAATGGCGCGACGCTTTAAAACGTCGCGTAGCAAACTGATCACGTTCGTCGCAAGGTGTAGTGGCCAGCCATGGTTCTGACAACTAGTAATAAGCCTAGTTATTTGGTGACGCGCCTGATGCGTGCGTACCCAGCCTGTGCATGCGTGTGCGTGCGTGCAGATGTATATTCCCGTCGGACGTCCGAACTCGGCCGCTGAGTAGGCAGGCTCCTGCCGAAACGGCCGCGCCGCATAGTCCGCCGCGCCGTGTTTGGGAGGCCGGCGCGCGCCGTTTTTGTCGCGCAGCTATGCGCCAGCTGATGGGCCGTCATCTTGTCTCGGCGTCCGTCTGCCGTCCGTCTCCGACTGCAGGGAGCGCCACCAAAAACACGGCACGCGACCCGTCTGCAGACGGCGGTGGCAATTGTACGCCGGCGAGCGGCGAGGCGCTGCGCACTGCTACCGGGGAATGGGGCAGCCGCCGACGGATCCGCCCTGCAGCCAGGTTCAACGCGTAAAAAGTGCCCTCTTCCACGCACGTGCAGTTTATGTGATATGACTTGCTGTCAAATGACGTTACTAGATGTAATACAAATGAGGCGTTTGTTGTGGTATATTGCTCTTTGGGGTTTGGACAACTCGATGGCACGCATGCCGTCTCCGGCTCAGTGCCGCTTGGTTTAGGCCTTCAGTATGATAGAGACGAAATGTTTGGTTTGGTTTGGATCAGAGCCCTTTCGACCAGCAATGACCATTTCGGCGCCACGGGATGAAGGAGATTGGAGAATGGTGAGGCAAGGCTACAAGCATCTGCCCCCCCCCCCCCCCCCGCTATCGAGAATGACTCCCCTCTCCCTCAGTGACTCCTCTTCGGGATCAGGCGTTCGAGCGGGACTCCCACCAGAGCGGGGGGGGGGGGGGGGGGTTCACGTGAGCCCACTGATGACTGGCGCATGCAGCTTGCCCGGATAAACGAGACGTTGTGGAGATTCAGGACGGAGCGTAAATGAGGAAAGAAGAGCAGGTGTGGCGAAATGCTTCAGCCTCACCTTGATGTCAATCACTGGGGCTCGTATGAGCTCCGCGCCGTTGAATTTCTGCATGATTCCCCGCCTCATCTAGGAAGTCCAGTGTCCAACGGTTTCTAACCCGCGCCGTCGAATGCTTGCCCGGTTTCGATCCATGCTTAGGCGATGTCCAAACGGCACACATGGTCTGGGTGCATCGGTCAGCAGAGCTCGAGTGCCAAGGGGGTGCGCTTACGTTCCCTCGACAGGTGCTGCCGGTACTGCTCGCTTTAGATACCAGCGAAGTGCATTGGAGACAAGGATTTCCAGATTTCCTCATGCTCACGGTCGATTACCGGCCTTTGTTAAAGTCGGGCAGCGATTACTTTGCTGCGTGGTCTATAACTGCACCGAGAAATCGTCAATGTATTAACCCCCTCCATACTACAAAATAGCTAGCTCTTTGTACCTATGATTAGCAATTGTGTCAGCAGCGAAGAGGCATTACCCCACCGCGTGAACAAAGCTAAATGCGTTTCTTCCATTTTGCAAGCTATTCTTATTCAATTTGTTACTTTCGTTGAATGAAGCGTTTTCATACACTCTGTTGGTGACGTATTCAATCCATGGATACTTGCTAGAAAACCACCGGGGTTGATGCTCCGAGTTTTTCAATGAAGAATATGAAGTATAATTTCCGCGTAGTTTGTTAACCATGTCGTTCATTCACCGCTCCAGAGCCCAATGTACCATTCATACCTCTTTCTGTAAAAATTACGCATTGTGATGAAAAGTGCTAGGAGACATCGCGCACGCGATTTTTTCGAGCACTGCTCGTTACCACTCGCGGCAAACGGCCGTCTCGCCCAAGGCCCTATACCGTCTCGCTGTTCGTGCTGGTTGAATTCACTGGACACATCACAGCTCTGAACATCGATGTCACAGATGTCCGTCTTGTATACCTGTCTGTAATACAGTTGTTCATAAAGACGGGGTTATCTTAGAGTGCGTGAGCGAGCGACGTTATCGTCGCATAATCACGCACATGCACTCTGCCAAAGTCTCTCGGTTGAGCAGACCGGAGGAGTGCATTCGAGACCGAATTCTCCAGCATATCAATGGCTAACGGCTGGCCTTCCTACGTGAAAAGCCGCGTTGAGCTTGTTGCATGGTTCATGATCGCAGCTAGTTACTACAACATGGTCCATGATCGCGCCTGGTTACTACAACATGGTTCATAATCGCACCTAGTTACTACAGCATGGTTCATGATCGCACCTAGTTACTACATGTGACTGATTCAAATTTCTCTCCCGGTCTGGCTACCCAGATCTGAAACACAAGTATTTGGCGTGACTAAAAAACAGGAAGTCAATCTCTTTCACCGGCGTGAAACTGATCACAAACGCGAACGCGCGTTCGTGTTTGTTGATAAGTGCCCGTGTTTGTGAACACAAGCCCCATCACTTTCTGGAATGCGATTGCGTGGTCTGTCCTATGAGAATTCATGCTGTTCTCGACTCGCTGCTATCCGAGGTTTGAAAACATGACACGTTACGACATGGGTCTTGGTAACTAGAAAAGTTAAGTGTTCGGTGGGTGTATTGCTCCCGTATCAAATAAATCCAAGCCCCTGTGCGTTTTGCTTTGTGGACGGCCGGCGTGCTAGTAGCACCATATAGTTGTACGATGCTCCCGAAACTCACACGAAACATAATTTGCATCAGGCTTATAAGACGGGAAAGATTCATCCCGCAAGCCGACTGTACTCGCTATGGCAAGCGCTCGCTTGGTGGTGCATGACTTGCGTAGAATCAGCTTCCTCGTGATGTGTGACGTCCATCATGTGCCGAAGCGAGCGTCCTTACCTCGGCAGCCATGCAAGGGATAGAACACCATAAAGTGCGCCTTTAATTAATTTATATTGTTGCTTATGGTCAACGCGCGCAAAAATAGACACAAGGATACATCATGGAGAGAAAATGCGGTACACGTTACGAACATACCGTTCGTGTCTATTGCTTCTAGCGTGCCCAGAGTACAAACAACAGCTCGCTGCAATATTCTGCGGTTGATCCGATGGATTTGCACCATCGGATCGTGGCTCACGCAACCATCATTACTTAGTGTGGTCGCCGATCCCCGAAAAAATCCAATGAAATGGCCCTGGGACAACTTATTATCACAAATACCTTTTAGCGCTGGTGAGTGCACAGTTTTGTGAAATTTTCTGGATTCGTGCGTCTTAGTTTTCAAGTGTAATGCTATGCTCAAACTTGCCCATCCTTGTTCACTCGTGATGATGATCACAGCTTAAAACATTCATAGCTGTCAAGATAACTACTGTTTGCTCTATAACGTCGTATTACCAGAACCTCCTGTTATATTGCTGTGATATTAAAGGTCGATAAAATAGCACAAGAATTCTGACATTATGTTGACAAAAACAAAAACAAACAAAGAACAGGAGCTGAAGGCCTTTGTTGCTGCATCCAGTAAAAAGGTTCAGACTGATTTTCTAAACCATAAAAATGGGGATCAGTTTCAAAGTCTGTCAAGCTGGCTGTGAACAATGTAGCATGAATGGGACGGGGTATCGATGCATCTCATGAGTACCTTAAAATGGGGTCACTGGGACCGTCATGACTCGCGGAGCCACAATGTGCTGGCAGTGATCTAGCCTTGTAATTGGGAGGTTTTGCTGATATAAGCAGGAAAGGCGTTGAGATCGATGGTTTTCGGCATTATGGGCTGGGGGTTCTTTTTTGACAGCGTGGACAATTAAACAATTTCAATTTATTTTTTTCAAGAAGTTAGACAAGAAGTTAATGGCTCTTCTTTAACGTTAAATATAGATATTCCGCATCAATATTATAATGACTGAAAACTCGGAGTCGTGTTTTTGCGTTCAGTTGGAATAGAAAAATGCAGTGTATTTTGACAAGGACAGACAAGCGGTGATCAAGATGATGAGCCAAAACAAATTGCTGCTTCAAAATGCTTTATAACGCTTCTGGTAGGTAGGATCCGGTGCTAAAACGGACATTCACGTTTTACGTTACGACGTTTATGTTGTTTGCACATACCGTTTACGTTTGCGCATTGCCGCAAGGGTGACGTTTACGACGAGTTACTGACGTCGCGCATAAATATAAGCTCTCCCAACAGCAGAAAATAGCACGCAATGCGGGCTATGACCAGAATTAGTTGTAAAAGCGTGCTGGATACAAGCGTCCCATCCTGTCATTACAATGCAGGCCGGCAACTCCATTCTAATGCTAACAGCGTCATATGAAGCTGCTGATGGTTTAGTGGGACGCGTTCCTCTTAGTATGTCGCTTCAGACCCCAGTGCTCTGTTGTTCATACCAAGCTGAGGAAGCTCTGCTGAACAGTGACATGAGACCATTCTGAGGTCTCCAGACGGCTGGCGTGGACGCCGCCCTGCACCAGCACGCGTCTCCGCGCTGCTGGCGCTGCTGGCGCTGCTGGCGCTGGCGCACTTCTCCGGCGCTGGCGAGCGTCACCTCCGGCGGCGAGGTCGGCACCGAGCGCCGCGCCGGTCGCCGCCCGGCCGTGTCGGGCGCAGCCGGTGCGGCGGCGGCGTGCCGGGCCGGGCGGGAGAACACGGCGCCGAGCAGCGGGGTGCCGCTCCGCCGCCGGCGCGCCCGACACCTTACACCACTTAGGCGGACAGGCGGCGGGTGGCCACGCCGGCCCGGCTGCGTGGCAGGCAGCGCGTCGGCGTGCGCCAGTCGGGGACGGCTCGCAGCGGGTGGGCGTGGGACCGGGACGTGGACGTGGCGTCGGCGAGCGCCAGTCGGGGACGGCTCGCAGCGAGTGGGCGTGGGACCGTGCTGAGGATACGTCGGGCGCTGCCGCACTAGCAGCGGCATTGATAAGCCGGCCAGAAAAGCGCATTGACTGGCAACGGATCACGATCGACTGAACTGACAGAAACATTATGTGCTCACCGCCAATATGATGGCATGATCTTAGCACCGATTAAAACCGCTGCCGGTGAGTAAGTGGTGGATAAAGACGTCTGGTTTTGAAACATAGAGCTGCTAAACCCTAGTCAGACGACATACATCGCTTTGCCATGCATTCCTCCAACGACCACCGGAACTTCAAACTTTGAATACGAATCAGATCACTCTTGGCATCCCCGAATTCAGCGCAGTTGTGTTTACTGATATTCAAATGCTGACGCACCTGTGCCATATGTGGGGCTGGAGCTGTCGGATGGCTATCGGTTCACTGAATACGACCGCTCTCCGCGCCACATGACTTTCTAGCCGCGTCGCCTCTGATCGCACCTGCGCCTGCCCCTACCGACTACTGTCTGCCGTCATGTCACGTTCCGCCAGGCAGGCGGCCGACGGCGGATGATGGATGACGGATGACGGTTGACGGTTGACTGCAGCGGTGGCGGCTGGTGGCCCCCCGCCGGCCGCTGACCCGTGTTTGGCAATACCGGCTGACCATTGCTCATGATCTGGTATTGCAGGCGGACGCTGGCCTGGCCCATGTGACAGGACAGGCCATTCAACACTGGCCTTGCAGTCCATATTCCACATCGCCCACGAGTGTTTGTCCGGGACCTGCATTGTATTCCACATCGCCCATGAGTGTGTGTCCGGGCCTGCATTGTATCCCACATCGCCCCCGAGTGTGTGTCCGGGCCTGTATTGTATCCCACATCGCCCACGAGCGTGTGTCCGGGCCTGCACATGTGCGCAATCTAAACGAGCTTCAGGCTGGCCGCGCAACATTTGATGGCCAGCGCGTGAGAGCGAACCACAGGTTCGCTGTTGCCGCCGCCGCACCCCAGAGAAATAGGCGGCGGGATTGAGTGCGGCGTTAGGCACATCAGACATGAGCGGTCGGCGTGGCGTGGGCGCCGTGACCAGCCGTGCTCGGCCTGCTTGCCGGGGCGTAGTGACCAGCCGTGCTCGGCCTGCTGGCCGGGGCGGTTCGTCGTCAGGCTTCGGCACAAACTCGGACAAAAATCCCTCTGGCTACAGAATCGTGATCTGCCACGATAAAAAGCAGCCTGGGCAAAGATGGCTGCCCCTCGATTTCAGTGCAGGTTTGCAGTTGAAGTGTAAATACCAACCCGTCCTGCGGCAAAAATCGGTCGGGAAGTGAGCACCTGCAGTGGCCGTGGAAGGCTCATTCAGAACACGTAGTGCTGCAGTGAGCCCCCTTTATGATAGACGGGAGCAGTGGAGCAGTGGGCTAATCTGAGAATTTGATGACGTCAGCCGGTCCGCGCCGATCACGGCTCCCAGCTCTTGTAACAGGTGAGAGCCGTGTGTCATGCTCGATGCAATATCCCCGACAATTTGGCGTTGTGGCGCCTTGCGCTGTCCCTATGGCCACCGCGTTCTGTCACTTCTCACCGGTCGCCGTTGTCGACTCCGAACTTGAGTAAGTCGGGGTGCAAACCACCTGAGAATGGAATGGGTGAAAAACGATGAGTTACCAGCACATGACAGAGTTTAGATTCAAAGCATCTATTATAAGCAGCCTGGAACGATTGCTTGCAAATCATAAGTGCGCACCCTACATGACGCATGCTTGTTTGTCCGCGTGACCCCATAGTGGTTGTTGTGCTTTAGCTAACTCGTAGCTCGCATACGGGTGACATTAGGATTTTATTCTGCACCGACTCCAATTCGGTCAATGTATTTCATATAGATATGTATGTAACATATTGGTGTTTGCTGATCGTTCCTTCAATTTCTGTGCTACCTGTTCTGTATTCTGTTTGAGGGGATGCGGAGGGTTTGAGTGGCAGCCGTAGCTGTGAAGTCTTGTTGATGCTTGTTTCTGATCTCCAGTTTCCGAGATGGTCCAGCCCTTTTTAAGATACAGATATGAGACTGCCAGATACAGCAATGCTAAGAGAAAACGTTCCAAATGGCCGTTGGCAGCCGACAGTGCTTTCTTAATTAGGTGAGGACACGAATCGAAATTTTGCCAACAGCTGCTTCTGAGGATATGATCTATTGGGCCCAGGGGGTGGTTGTTAAGCTGGAACCCCAATGCTGGACAGAAAACTACGACTCCAGTCTCAATTATCATGCTGAACAGCGCTTCCGAGAGATATCAGCATTTAGAACAGGTGTGTCAATTCTAATTACGACAAACGCTTAGAAATATACCTAAATAGTTCAGTCCTGCTATTAAAAAGCTTAGAAATATTATATCAGTCTTTCTGGCGTCGTTCAAGGGTTGATAAACGCAACGTTCACCAGATACTGCATATCGCTGTCCTACCTAAGGTCATATAGGACCATTAATTGGATGACAGTTGTTTTACTGTTATGTGCTGAATCAAGCATTTTGAGAGAAAGCGGAACAAAAAGGGAAAAAAGAGCCAGCGCAATTGTTTTGTTGTTGTTTTTGGGGATTGAAAATACTACATGTACTGCAAGCATTATCAGAGTGCATTGCACACATTACATTACATTCGATGCAAACTATTCTAGCTTTACGAGGAATCATACGACCTCCAGTGTGGTTCGAGAACAGAAATGCTGACCTTCCATTTAGACGCATCGAGTTGTTTCGTTGGTTAAGTTATTACTTGGCAGTCGACACCGCGCAAAATATATGCATGGGATGGGTCATCTGAACTTCGGCTAAGTCTATCGGCTGATCGTTATGGTAAGGACAAAATAAATACATGCGATGCAAGACATACATGAAAATTACATGCATATATACCTATATATATAGGTATATATATATATATATATATATATATATATATATAATATTTCCAGACATATCCCGATTCAAGATTTACGAATGGTGCAAATGAACGATTAAGGCTGCTTCCAGTTCATACATGATTATGTCCTATACAAATCATTTTAAGCTATCAAGTTAATCAATGCGATGGACATGTGTCGACGCGGTTGGTAGTAGCATCCTAAGGGAAATCCTGCTATAACAGAGTGGCATTTAGTTGCGCTTCAGTTCATCATAAATATCGCAAAATGAGTGGCACTGGCGATAAATCATTGTCGCCATAGAAATCAAGGCTTTAAATCAAGTTCTATCAACATTAGCTATGTGACTACCCATTGTTTTTTCGACCGTACGTACATGTATTGGAGTGGAATTACCAGGCAGGACCTTTGCGAATCAGGATGCTAAAGCCAAGTTAATGTTACGGAATGCGATGAGACATGCACCTGACGCCGTGTAACGGGAACCAGCCTGGCCAGTGGTGCTCTTATGTCCCCTCTCTTCTGGCCCGGAGTCAGCGGAGGTCAGCCTACCGATCGGGACCCTCGCAGTGAGGCGGTGTGGCAAGGATACCGCTAATGGTACGGTGTTTGTGAAAGAACGAGAACCATGAAACGGTGGCAGGCGTTGGCGAAAGGACTATTGGGAACCAAGCACCGCGGCCCGGCGTTTGCAAAAGACCCAATGTCATCCAGTAACCGGGAGCTGGCTTACACAAAAGAACCGGTGGAACCGGGACCGAGGGTCTCCTCGTTTCCACGAAAGGCAGGTATGAAGCAGACACATGTCTAGCCCGGACATATTGCCGGACACCGGACACGGATATCCGGATATCACACACAGCATCGGACAGGGTTCGCATGTTCTGATGCCGGGATAGCCACTGCGCGAAGCTGACCAGCGATGTGGCTGCAGAGAATGCAATATTCCACATTTCCTTGAGTTCCAGAGGACAGATCCCTTCAAATTCCTGGAGTTCCAGAAGGCTGCACTCCATAACTCAGGGAGTTCTAGAGGGCTGCACTTCATTGTGCAATCATTGAGAGTGCCCAATGGCTGCACTCCGTAGTGCAGAGAGTTCCAGAGGGCTGTACTCCAAGTGCAGGGAGTTCCAGAGGGCTGTACTCCAAAGTGCAGAGAGTGCCAAATGGCTGCACTCCGTAGTGAGGAGAGTTCCAGAGGGCTGCACTGCACAATGCAGAAAGTTCCAGGGAGCTGTACTCGATAGCGGGGAGCTCCAGTGGGCTGTACTCCTTAGTGCAGAGAGTGCCAAATGGCTGCACTCCGTAGTGCAGAGAGTTCCAGGGGCTGCACCCCGTAGTGCAGAGAGTTCCAGAGAGCTGCACTGCATAATGCAGGAAGTTCCAGAGAGCTGCACTCTATAGTGCAGGAAGTTCAAGAAGGCTATACTCCATAGTGCAGGAAGTTCCAGAGAGCTGCACTCGATAGTGCGGGAGTTCCTGAGGGCTGCACTCCATAGTGCAGAAAGTTCCAGAGGGCTGCAGCCCATTGTACAGAGGACTGTGACGCTCTGGCCGGCTCCGCACCGGATCTCAGCGGCTCCGCCACTCCGCCACTCCGCGCTGTGCTGGTCCTGGAGCACGGGGCACCTCCACCGGAGGCTGCGTCCCTGAGGAGCAGCGTGCCGCTGCCTCCAGTAACCGACTGGAGGTGCAGGAGGACGGCGGCCCCCTGGCGACTGCTCAGCTCGCAGCCGGGGGAGCCTGACGTCAGCTGGGACGAGATGGGGGAGAGTCTGACGTCAGCTGGGGCGAGATGGGGGGGGGGGGGAGCCTGACGTCAGCTGGGGCGGGATGGGGGAGAGTCTGACGTCAGCTGGAGCGAGATGGAGGGAGTCTGACGTCAGCTGGAGCGAGATGGGGCGGCGCATTTTACCGGCGCGTTTACGGCGCGTTTTGCCTTTCACCATTGCATCACGTAAGGGGTGTGTTCGCGTCCCTGTGGTTCTTTCGTCTAAGGCAACTCTCCAAACGTCTGGAGATGATCTTGGTCCGGGCCCTCCGAATATGACAGCAGCTATTCGGCTCTCTGGTATCTGGACGTCGTCATTCCTGACTCATCCTGCAGACTATGCAGACCTGACTCCGCTTGCAGACTGATATGTGGTCGTTGACGTGCACGTAGCCCGCTAGATGTCTCTTTTCGTCAATGGTTTCGAGGATCTCTACACCCGACAAATGACAGATGATGTGTCTGTCAAGGCCTCATCTATTGCAAAACATTCAGCCCATCATATTTAGTTAAAATGAGGCCTTATATCGATTTCACTGTGGAAAGACCAACTTACCATGCATTGCATCTTGGTACATTCGCCGCGGCTTTAGGCCCGAGTGATTATCAATGGGTGAACTTGGTGAGCTCCCTACGCGTTCTGACTATGCAGAGAGAACAAGAGACTGCAGTGGAGCATATTCTGCCCAGTTCATCCCCACCCACACCAGCAACCGCCGGTACAAGCGCCAGCTTGTCGCGCTGCATCGTGTATCGGTGGCAGGTGGCTCGGGCTCCGTCCCGACAACTTCCACTGCCCTTGGCGCGAAGGCTTCTGTCTGGCGGTTCGCAGGTCCCGGGAAGCGTTGGCCACAGCGTGACTCATTCATAAGTGATCTTTGGAACGGTATCCTTGCACGATGCATTCAAATTAGATGAACTATCTTGGCTTAGTCGGTCCGCCACACAAGTTTCACGCCTACTCCTGAAGTGCAAATGATGAGGCGTAGTGAGAGGCACCGTGTTTGTCATGCACCAGAGCCATAACGATATGTAAGGGTCGTACTCAAGCCGAGTGGGTTGTCTAGTTGGCTGTAGTTTGCACCAGCAAGAACGAGGCTTTGCATTCATATTACGCAACGTGGTCGGCTGCGAGTCGGCTACTGGTGACATCTGCCGACGGAAGGCAGAAACAGCAGATGGCTCTGCCGTCTGCCATACCCCTTCCCTCGCGTTTGATATTCATCTGCATCTGTGACAAGGGCGAACGCGCATTTTAGATATAGCAGCCTACGGACTGTGATCGTTGGGAGAAGAACACGCTGTTGGTCAAAGTGACCTTGGTTATTTCTGGTAGGACTAGCGCGCCTTGCCGCTCCTTCAGAGTACTCCAAAAGGCTATTTTTCCCGACCTAAGAAGGATTTTCCGATCCACAAGTAGTCATAGATCTGGCGTTGCATTTTACTGCTCACACGCAACGATGTTGTTAAGCTTGGGGCCACCCTGATTCACCCCATGTGTCTGAGAAGCCATCATCTAAGTCTCTATACCACATTGTATATTGTGTGCCATTCATGATTGCGTGTACCTTGTAACCATTGGTGTTGACTACTTCCGCGACCGCACGTCCACCACTGTGTTTTTGTCTTCTGAAAAGCGTAATTCTCGAATCGGCCAAGCTTATTCACACTGCAGAAGACGGTTCAAGCCAGAATAACGACGTCGTACACACTCACGATCTGAAATCGTGTAGTGGTGTAAATATTCGCACTGCAGCTCGAATATTATTGATCAATATACATCGATGCACTAACAAACACGATTGCAGTCCGCGCTGACTTTGACGCCATACTGCCGCTCTTTGATCCATCGGAAAGGTTCATCCGTTTGCGAGGCATAGGTCCAAATCCCTTTGTCAGCTGTTGTCATCAGAAGACTCAGTATTCCTCCCACTTTGTCGTACAGCCTCGCTGTTCCACACATTGACTCCATGTGCCCGCCGGGCACGTCTTCCCCGCCGCTATTACTATAGATTGTTCGCCTTTGCCATCCGGGAGATCAGAAGATGACGCACCCGCTCCTTCTTGACACGAGCGCCACGTGATGCCACCGCACCCTTTCTCAAGGGTCTGCCCATCTCCCCACAGCTCGATTCCCGATGAAAGTCAGGTGCTGTTCGATTGTCACTTCTGTTTGACTCCCTCCGTTCGCGTCAGTCATGATCTTCCAATCGACGGTGACGTGCGCTGAACAGTCTTTTGAGAGAGGCTGTTGGCCTACGATATATGCGTCGGTAAATACGGTACGGCTGATACAGGGGAATCTGGTGAATCCCTCGACGCGTGTTTGATCATGCTGCGTACAGGCAAGACCTGGAGGGATCGGGGTGGCACCAGACGCGGCCCGTGGTCTCCCTCAGTCATCTTGGATCACACCATTGGTCACTGCCAACGATGGGATCCCATGGGGTCCGATGGGGTCTGATGGGGCCATGCTGACATCAGGCGTGGCCGTGACGGCCCCTCCGTCCCCTTTGATCGTGCCGCACTCAGTCGTCCCATATGCGGCCGCGGTGGTACCGGAGCGAACAGTCAGACGATGCCACACTCGGCTACGCCCCTCTCGCGCCGGCCGCCAGCATTAGCATTGATTAGCGTTATGGCCGAGGTTAAGCGGCTTACGCTGGTCCGGCGGCCGGCCGGCCGGTCCCCAATCGCTAATTGCAGTCGGAGCCGTCCGGCACCCGACGATCGTATCACTGGCCAATCATGGCACCGGCGACCCCCGGCGCTGACGGCCTACAGCACCAGTGGTCCACAGCACCGCAGTGGTCCACAGCACTTCAGTGGTCCACAACACTACGGTGGTTCACAGCACTAGTGGTCCACAGTACTGTAGGGTACACATCACTATAGTGGTCCACAGCACTACAGTGGTCCACAGTACTGTAGTGGTCCACAACACTATAGTGGTCCACAGTACCGCAGTGGTCCACAGCACTGTAGTGGTCCACAGCACTACAGTGGTTCACAGCACCAGTGTTCACAGCATTAAGTGGTCCACAGCACTGCAGTGGTCCACAACATTATTGTGGTCCACAGGACTACAGTGGTCCACGACACTACAGTAGTCCACAGCAACAGTGATCCACAGCACTTGTGGTCCACAGCACTACAGTGGTCCACATATAGTAGTATTGTGGACTATAGTGGTCCACAGCACTACAATAGTCCAGAACACTACAGCAGTCCATAGTGCTACAGTGGTCCACAGCACTGCGGCCCATGGCACTAACTAATCGCCAACGTGCAGTCTTATTTAGGCTGATCGTTGGTGGATGTTTACGCGTCCAGACGGTGCCGCTATCAAAACAGTGTATATTAGGTAAAGTCCCTACCATGTGGCTTTAACGTTGCTGTTCAAGTGAATTTCGTTTCTAAACTACCCTGTTCTCAGGGGTGGAACAACATCGTGCCGCTTGGTGATTTGCATTCCTTTGCATTAAAACCACCAAACAATGCGGTGCTGGTTCGAAGGACGGACACGGGGTTGCAGACGAGGCCAGCCATGGTCGTCGGGCGCACTGGGCTGTCGGCGCCACACGGACACTCAGACGGCACCAGCAGCCGGTATCGATAGGGCTGTGGGTGCCGCGCGGACACTCAGACGGCACCAGCAGCCGGTATCGATCGGGCTGTCGGCGCCACACGGACACTCAGGCAACACCAGCAGCCGGTATCGATCGGGCTGTCGGCGCCACACGGACACTAAGGCGACACCAGCAGCCGATATCGATTAATCTGTCGGCGCCACACGGACACTCGGGCGGCGCCAGCAGCCGGTATCGATTTAGCTGTCGGCGCCACACGGACACTCGGGCGACACCAGCAGCCGGTATCGGTTGAGCTGTCGGCGCCACACGGACACTAAGGCGACGCCAGCAGCCGGTATCGATTGGGCTGTCGGCGCCGCACGGACACCCAGACGGCACCGGCAGCCGGTATCGACTGGGCCATGGATGAAGCCATACCTCCACCACTCCGTCGGGCGCCGTAGCAAACTGGCCGGCTGAGGCACAAACTTGCCTGGCTATGAAGGGAGTTTTCCAAATTAGGACATTGAGGTAGCGCGTAACGTTTTGGTGTGCTGGTGCGCGTTCCGTATTTCAGTGAATAATTTCTTCCCCTTTTTTGCAGTCAGAAAATTTTCAACCAGCTCTGCCACACTTATGAAAAAAATGCAAAACGAACCATAAATCCAATACTATTTCGAGGCGGAAACTGCCCGAGGCGAAATATTTATGGGGAATAGCTAATTTGGCTGAAAATATTTTGGGTAAAAAGGAATGTTCATGTTTATGTTCAAAAGTCATCACATGTCCCATTCCCTCAGCGTGGGCAACAGCCTATGCTCATGGGCGGGGCAGTTTTTTGGTGTTGCCTGGTAGATGCTTTGAAATTACCATCATACCAGCACAAACCTGTGGAACAAGTGTTTTTCCTGTCGTTTCTGATCTACACGCATTGGGAACAACATATCACGGCAGATTACATAAGATCAGGGTGGCTCGAGGCGATATTTTGTTACATAATAATGTCCCGCGGACGGCAGGCAGGGGCCTGGCCGGCGTGCGGAATATGTGGGTACAGCGTGGGCCGGCCCGGCCTCTGCTCACTCAGGGGGGGGGGGGGGAGGGGGATCCGGACATCAGCTGGCGGGCGGCCGCTGCGCTGGTAAGCCGGGCCCGACCCCCGGACGAAGGGGGGGGGGGGCGTCCAAAGGAAGGGTAGCGATAGCAAGGGCGACGCTCGTAGATCCTGGTACAAACAATGCTGGAGCGTCTATCGACGTTTGAGGCTGTGACGAGGTGGGTTTCGGAGAGGACAGGCGGGAAACCAATAATTAACCGGGGCTAGCTGTAAAAGCCATGTCAAATATCAGGAACAAGAAGTCAACAAGATAAAAAAGTTGCATTTAACAAACAAACATTTGAGCAGCATTGTTTTCATAATTTTAAGGACAAATTTCAGTTCCTGAACAGTCCCAGTAAAACTGACGGACTCGCTATACCAGGAAGTACAAGTTAAACGAAGATATCAGTCAGCCCGCTGGACATATCGTCACATTCTCGACGTCTCTAGCCGGGCCCGCGGTCACGATTCTTGGTTCATGGTTGCTGGCTAACACAAGCGCTGTTGGAAGCGTGGAGTAGAGTATTTTCATAATGAATATATCTCAATGATTGTCTCATATGTTTGCTAAACCAGTGCCTCATGTCTGCTGAAGGCTGACTATTTTAAGAACAGACGATGCTGAAAGACCAAGAGCTTATCATCATTCTTATTCTCGTCAAGCACTGCTTTCATTGCTCTTTGATGCGTTTCGGGTTTTGAATGCATTTGCTGTTGGCCCTTATCAACTACCACGTAAAATTCGACGTGAAGAAAAATAGCTTTCACCTTGAGGCCTACTACTCCGGAAAGTCTTCCGTTGTTGACTCCTTCCTCGGGTTGTTTTCATGTTCATATACAAGGCAGACAAAAAATGCTTACGACTGAAAACGAGTTTTGTGCCATGGTCTGCCTCGTGTGTTGAAGAACAGAACCGCCACGCGGCCAAATCGTTCCTGTCGGAATGTATATTTCCGAAAAGGTTTCGTAGCCCCACTTTCCTGTAATGAGGTCGAAACACAAATTTTGCATAAATACTGTAGCGGTAGAAGCAAAACGCTGGCAAGAAGAAGGCAGGAAGGCGCTGCGAGGCATTGTGGCGTAAGAATAAGTGTTGTAAAGGAAGTGCGACTGTCCAAATCATCGGTCAGTGATCCCGAGCACGCCCGTCCATGCCCCTGTGCCGTATCAAGCGGGCGCTGACGGTGTCGGCTATCGCTGTGCCGCGGAAGCCGACGCCGCGCTGTCGCGGACGGCGGGGCGGCCAGCCCCGTCCCCGGCGGCGGCGACGGCCGGCCGCACGTGTACGGCCTCCCTCGTCGCCGGCTGTGCTTTGGCCGAGGGCTCGCCCGGGTCTCGTGCTGAGGGGGGCCGGTCAGCACGAGACCGACGGAAGCCCGGCGGCGGCCGCTCCCAATCCGGCCGCGTCTGGCGTGGTCCGGGACAGGTGTTGCTGAAGCATTGGCGGCTACGTGCAGTGCCTGCCGGTCAAGTGGTGGCATAGCAGATGAACCAGGTTGTACTGACCTCGGTTCATTGGTGATTCTGAATTAACGTCCCTAATGCTTCATGCCACTGAGTGGACTTAGCATTAATGCGGGGCTTAACCCCAAGCTGCCGATAACGACATGTTGTTTGTCTCCTACGACACGTGCTGACGTTGTTGGGAACGTTGACAAAGATTAGAAACACAGTTTCGCAAAAAAAAAACGTTAGCTTTATAGTGGCTCATGTCGGGCCGCTTTAGGCTTGGTCAGGCAGCTTTCAGCAGTTTTATGACCGCAGGCATAGGACCAAAGGTTAGGACACTGCCTGTCTCCCCCCTCCCCCCCCCATTTCGTAGATATTTAACGTTAATCATAAAGTGACGTCCAAAAACAAATCAAAGGGAGAAGCAGGGACGCCGCCAAGGGGGCCGGGAGGCGGCGCCCTTCCCCTCCCTCTCTTCCTCATGCCCGGATTTTTCGTTTCTCAACATGGATGGCTTTCGACGGAAAGTCCAAGATCGGCGTGATGCGTACTCACCGGGCTCCGTCCCCCACAGCTTTAGCTTCGCTTTCTAGAACGTTCCTACGCCCCTGCTCGTGGTGAACACAATCGGGTGCATTTAAGTGAGTGTCAGCACAAAAGGTAATACAATTATCGTCAACGGTGTTGAAAAAGCATTCGGGTGCGGTTCAGAGGCTCTTGTTCTGGCATGTCCATTGCAGCCCTCTACAGCATTCACAAACTTTGACTCTTGCAGCCGCTTCGCGACTGTTGCGTGCCTTGCCGAGATCTGACGTCAATTCCACCACCGTTTGTCACATACCACGCATAATATCGCGCATCGCGCACCATGTTGCTGCCATGGCACGCGCATCGCACACCATGTCGCCGCCATCACACGTGCACCGTGCACCATGTAGCCGCCACCGCACGCGCAGCACGCACCATTTAGCCGCCACCTCACGCGCATCGCACACCATGTCACCCTCATCGCACGTGCATAGCGCACCATGTCGCCAGCTATGCCCACCAGAGGCCATCAGAATGTCTGCCTGTCACCGACGGCTGACCTGGCTACCAGAGGCTGCCGGCCAGGGGGAGACGGCGCTGGCGCAGTGAGCACATGGTGGGACTCGTCCATGCAGGACGTTCACTCGGGAAGTTACGCCGAAGACCTGGTCGAGGATGAGGACTGCGGAGGCTGCTCAGGATAGGGAGTGTGGAGGGCGCACGGGGGCTACATAAAAGTGGGACTCTGAAACTGCCAGATCGTTGAGACTTCGGATGCGGCGCGAGAAGAGAACTTTGCCGAGGGTTCCGGAGAAGGAAACAGGAGCGAGGCCACTTGTCCCACTGCTGGGAATGCGCTGACGTCCTGGCTTATGCCCCGGCTTAAGCCTCGGCTTAAGCCCCGGCTTTGGGCGGACGCAAACAGAGCGAGGCTGGACGCCTCCGAGGGAAGGAACCCGGATAAACGAATGCTAGCAATCATGAAAATGCTTCTCTGGGCATAACGCATGGCATACGAATAAAGCTGGAGATGGCAGCAAAGAGGGTAATTATTCGGCATGGGGTACGACGCCATAGATGATGCATGACAATCAGAAAAAAGAAAGGTATGACCGTCTGCGATTATAATGAGTTTGAGTATCAGATGAGCGGGTGCGTGCTTTGAAGACGACAGACATCAAAATGTATTGGAATGTGTACTGATGACCTTATGCCTGTGCAGACTTGTTTGCTGCAACCAATCGTCCGTCAAAGAATGAAAGGCAGATAAGGAACCAATCACATGGAGGAATGCTGGTGGTGACGCAACTCCCCGTGTTAGGTCCTAAGTGGTGGACTCTGAATTCAGCACCGTGACCTTCCTTATATGTACAAGGCAGACGAGTTTCGTTTCCTGTCATATTTTTCGATACACAGGCATAGCCCTGGGTACCGACAACTCGCCCGTAAAATGCATTGATTCGACCTTACAGAAAGCCGTTGGGGTCGGCAGATTGGTGTTGTTTTTTGCATTCGTGGCAGAGATTGTATCAGTAGGAAACTGATACGACTCGGTGCAGTTGCCGTTGCCATGTTGGGCTCGCGGCAGACAAGTTGTCTGCAGCACGCCGCACTTTACCTGAAGCCTGACCCAGCCGAGCACGTCAGCAAGCAGCTGGGCTCGACGGGTTTTCCTCGCGTTTGATTTGTGAGTGTATAAGGAGTTCGCGGGCTCAACTAAAACAACGACCAAATGAACTTCGTAAACCGACTATCGAACTCGTGGGTGTGTCACTGGTTTAAAGGCAATTTGATTTCGCGTGTCGAGTATCATTTATTTACGTCATTATTATATTATACGTATTATATATTACTTTGATTATCATATAATCGAAGCCCGTCGACAAGGCACGCCGTCCAGTGTGTAGATCACGAGTTCCATCGCTAGCCACGTAGCGCAGTTAGATATAGAAAGTTGAAAGGACTTTTATCATTGATGTTGCCCCAGTTAAAGAACAAAACTACAAATCCGTCGTAAAAACTGCGCACTTGTCATAGTTGCGCTTGAAACAGCACAGGTGCAAGACTGAGATGAGCGCAGTTTTGTAATGCAGACTTACTTACGTAGGCGCACACAAAACACATTCGCTCTACATACACAAAATGCTTCTCTTTCAATAAAGCCGCATTTGAATATTCAGTCGGTAAAGCGCCTTGTGCAGCGTGGGACGGATGAAAAAAAAAACAAACGCGTTAGTGATTAGCTACAAGCAAAAGTTTTCATAAATTATCCAAAAGCTTTTATTAAAACCTGGTTTTATGTCAAACACCTTTGTCAACCGATACAAATTGTACTAGGTATTGCGCTGGAAGTTCGTCTTTCCTGAGAGCGTGGCACGGAAACGCTCGCTGATGTGGAGTTCCGCATAATTCGCAGAGCACTGCTTGAAAATTGGGCGGCTGTAGGTTCTGGTAGACGTGGCTTTCTCATTCGATGAACTGATTAATCAGAAAAAGTTTACGTTAGTATTTACGCGCCTAAAATAATGATAAAACTGAGATACCCAAGATAGATGGTAGTCACCCTGAATTCGTCGTTGACGCCTGTGTCGTTCTCATGAGAGACCACCCGTTTGATACTACGTGTTGTGTTCAGGTGGTTTAAACCACGTGTTGTATTTAGGTAGTTAAGACCACGTGTAGTGTCAGGTCGCTTAGACCACATCTTGTGTTTAGGTTATTAAGACCACGTGCCGTTTTCAGGTAGTTTAGGCCACGCAATGCATTCGAGTGGTTTCGAGTAGGGATGCGGGCCACTCATTTATTGTGACCACTTATTTGTTCGACAGTGCTGTGCTTTCTTAATGCTTTGCGAGCGGTATTGCCACGTCTGGGAGTTGGTTGCATGTCTTTATCTGTTTTACTTGTTAGGGTTTGACATCAGTCCCTAAAAACTCCCAAAAACGAATGGATCCATGGGCTTATGCTCGAGCGCCTGTGGTCGACTGCTCACAGTGACTAACACTGGCGCGGTCTGATCATCGATTCTCCGCTCATTCAAACGGCGTTGGTTTGGCAGAGCAACGACCCCGCCTCCTAGAGATCTCTGCCCGATTTGAACTCACTTGTATGGCTTTTCGCAAGCAAATTTTCAGTTTCCATTTTGATGGAATGCAACATGGCTATGTTTGTTCAACTTGGAGCATCGCAGGAAAATCACCTGCTGGTCACATCCTGATCAAAAGACTTTGCATGCAAATGGCTCAACAAAAGAATCACGTTCCTTGCTCCTGAAACCTGCCTAATGCTGTCGCATGCGATTGCAAAGATATTTACTCCTAGAAAACGTGACGACGAGGCCGGACTAGGATGCTCAAGCTGAACATTTTCATCATGATCAGGTAGGGCTCGCTCCGCATGGGCTTTGTCGGAATAAAATTTTGGAGCAGTCAAGACTACATTTAACTGGTTTAACAAGAACGTGGTGTTTAAACCGTTTGATGGTATCAGCTCGCCTGCCTGCGTGATGTCTGTGCATCTTCCCCTCCTCGGCCCGAAAGCTTTAATGTTGGTTGTTGAGTATGACTTTTTGCAGCGTCGGTAGTATCGCAGTGCGTCACTAGTATCGGCTGCGCGACTCCATGTCATAACGTCGCTGCCTTTTTGCGCTTCGCCCGAAGTTCAAGTTTATTAGTGCAGCAGCATCATAAAGGGGTATCACCTGCAAAAATGCTAAGTGTTTGGAGCGGTCTATGCGTTTGCAATTCACATAAAGTCGTTGCCACTATGTGCAGCATGACTCTCTCTGTTGAGGGGTCTAGCTGCGTTCAAGCTTGGGATGAACAAACCATTTCTGTTTGCGATACTTGCGACTGGACGTTTCACGTAACAAACCGTTGTGTGCGCCGTTTCTGATCCGTTGTTTCAAAATCGATCTGGTCAAACACGCGTAGACATCTCCGATTTATTGACAGACATATAGGTACTGGAAAGACTAGTGTTCCTGCAGAAAATATGTGGTCAGACGAAAGCTGGCACCATATTAGATAGCAAATGAGTACAAGGCGCAACGAACAGGATGGAGCTAATTAACGTTAAGTGCAAAAGGCGATACCTCACAACGGAATTATTCTGCCTCGTCCAGAACGTCAGCGCTTGATCCGCCGAGCGACACCATGATAACGAGTGCCGCCAGCCTGGACGACAGGCTTCGAGAGATAGCGCTGGAGCGGGCGCGTGCCCGGCGACGGACACTACGCGGCATGTACCGGCATCGTCAGCATATAGTGCTGGAGTGGGGCGCGTTACCACCGACGGACACTACGCGGCATGTGTCGTCGTCGTCAGCAGATAGTGCTGGAGGGGCGCGTTACCACCGACGGACACTACGCGGCATGTACCGGCGTCGCCAGCAGATAGTGCTGGAGGGGGGCGCGTTACCGGCGACGGACACTACGCGGCATGTACCGGCGTCATCAGCAAGGCGTCCGTCCCTGCGTCCACCCGCGATAAATCGTCCGGAGTGAGCCAGCCCAGATCGCAGCGACGCTAGCAGCTCACAGATATGAGGCCAGACGGCAGCGACGCTAGCAGCTCATAGGTACACGGCCAGACCGCAGAGCGACGCTAGCAGCTCACAGATGCACGGCCAGACGGCAGCGACGCTAGCAGCTCACAGATACACGGCCAGACGGCAGCGACGCTAGCACCTCATAGATACACGGCCAGACGGCAGCGACGCCAGCAGCTCACAGATACATGGCCAGACGGCAGCGACGCTAGCAGCTCACAGATACACGGCCAGACGGCAGCGACGCTAGCAGCTCATAGATACACGGCCAGACG
The DNA here is from genome assembly GCF_011947565.3 of Pollicipes pollicipes. NCBI lineage: Eukaryota > Metazoa > Arthropoda > Thecostraca > Pollicipedomorpha > Pollicipedidae > Pollicipes > Pollicipes pollicipes. The sequence continues at coordinate 20,513,510 of NW_023596136.1, read as the reverse complement.
GCAGCGACGCTAGCAGCTCACAGATACACGGCCAGACGGCAGCGACGCTAGCAGCTCATAGATACACGGCCAGACGGCAGCGACGCTAGCAGCTCATAGATTTACGGCCAGACGGCAGCGACGCTAGCTGCTCACAGATACACGGCTCGCGATCGACCAGCATGAGCCCCTTATCTTCTTACCCGACGCTCGGCGGGGCATGGTTAGGAATTCTGCACTTGCCATTTACTGGCGCAATCAGGCTAATGGCGTCCGGCAATCGCTCTACTCCTCCAGACATATGTCCTCTTCCCTGCTCCCCCATACACTCGTCCTTGTCCTTCTGCTCGTTTTCCTCCATCACTTTTTTCGTTTCTCCACGGTCAAGGAATGCTCTAGACCTTGACTGGTCAAAAGTGAGTTCGCTTACGTGACTATGCTCTTCCATAAACGCTTGCTATTTCGCTATGAACCTTGTTTTCAAGCATGTCAAATTGTGGGAGTACCTTGTTGCCCTGGGAGCAAGTGCCTAGGGCAACAGGAAAAGCAAAGTATCTTTTTCGTATTAGTCTCCCATCACTTCGATCTCATTCGTATCTGTGTCCACGCGTAATCATATGATTGATTTCTCATGTGAAAAGCTTGAAGTCTTATAGTGCTATCGATCGACAGCATCGACAGTTTTTAAAGACTTGGGATGCCTCTTGACGAACGGTTGCGGTGATTTCAGACGTGCCAGCATCAAATATCTGTTTGCTCTGTTGGTAGACTGAAATAGTTAAAGTACTGGCAAACAAAATTTGATAAAAAGCTCATGCGACATGTGTCTAACTTTTTACTTCTCTGTGGGAGGGGACCTGTGGTCTCAGCAAGAACATTTCGAGTTTATACAAACTCATGCCAACGGCAGTGTTGTATCCTTATGCTGTGTTCACTTCGGCTCACAGCGTCAAAAGGCCCCGATCCGAGGAACTGCCGGAATATCCGTACATTGTGCTGGTACTTGCAAGCCCTCCACAGCGCCTTCGTTAAACGGCAAACATTTACAGAAATATCACATCATCCGCCCAAAGTGTGGGCTGACAAAAGGGCAACACATGCCTGAGCGACAAAGCTGCTGTTAAAGCGTGCAACTAAACCATGATTTGGGCTGGGCCCAATTCCCATGAGGACGTCAATGATTGTTAGATCATTTACCAAAGCGTGCGTATATGTTATTGAGTGCGGATATCATCTTAAACGAACCGTCGAGAAACAAGGAACGTGTTCGCTTTCTTATCCAGCTACCTCGGACTCGTGTTGTGCGACACCAGCTGATAAACCATCACCGCGGCGTCTGAACGGCCGACCTGTGGGCACGTGGTGGGCCCGCACCAGCAGCGCAGGGTCGCTCCGGAGTATCCTAATGGACGATAGGGCATGACGCCGAAGGCAGCAGTGGGGAGCGTCAGCCGACAAATGGAGACGTTCCATCAGTTGCCTGTGATCTGACGCAGAAGTTGACATGTTTCTCCTGTTAGACACGACAGCAGCTGTTAGCGGGCCTTGGACAAGTAGCGAGGACCGGGTGTCGGGCCTCTTTGAAGGTTACTCCATCACGTTACCACGCGCTGGTGGATCCAGACCATCGGCAAATATATTTTGGCAGCAATTAATATCTTACCTCCCCTGCTGTAAACATGTACCTAGGTCCCAAGGGTGGATCAAGGATCTCACAGGTTTTCATGTTTATGGAATCCTGTGATCGAAGCCAGGGATGTGTATGGAGCTTCAGGTACATGTCTGCGCTGAAGAGTGGGCATTTTAACAAATCTCTGCTAAAGTGAAGCAAGGGGCTCCACGCGCAGACGAGTTTCCATGAGTAAACAACCACTCAGCGATCGAAATAGGCAAATAATGTGTCATCACCAAGCCACCGAGGTTTTCACAATGCATTGATGGTGATCGGCGCGTGACAGTGCGAGACTTGTCTCAGGTTTGCAGAATGCAGAATGCGTCCGCACTTTGCGTCTGATATGGGGGTCCTCATAAAGGTTCCCCCTCTCCGCATCCCGCCGTTCCGCCGCTTTTGGGGCAAAAACCGCTCACAAACGCGCTAAAAGCACCACAAAACGCAATTATTGTGTGCTCATGATATTCATTATAACCAAAAACCTTAACTCCTATGAATGTTTTGATGCTCGGCTCCCATTTGTGACTGACCAGTGGCGAAGTTGGGCTGGGCCTGGCATCAGCATGCAGTGTCGGCTGCAGGCAGAGGTGGCGAGGGCCAGAGGCATCCTCTGAGGCGCCACCGCCGTCAGTTGGTGAGTGCGGATGGTTGGGGCGGGGGAGGGGGGGAGGGGGGGGGGGCAGCAGCCGGCTTCTGGCTCGGCGAGGAACGAGACTGACGACGACGTAGACAGCCGGTTATGGCCTGAAACGTATCTGGTGTAACTGGCGAAAACAACGCCGAATTAAGGTCTCTCGAGCTGATGCTGCAGCACAAGCTCGAGAACAAGGGCAAAAGTCACAACTACAAAGTCTGTTCCTGCATTAACTGGACGTTTCTCAGGTGGAATGCTAGATTGCTGCAGACGGTAGATTCCTTTGTGTTGCCCCAACATGTTTACTCTGGACCTTAAGTGATCAGAGTCGCTAGAATGCTGCAGCTGTCACAAGACGACATCGTTTGGTCTAGGTAGGCCTCAAGGTCACGAGAGTACACATACCTGTATCTGGAAATGCGTAATTTCTCGATTATCTGCCCAAACTCAAATGTGGCTCAAATGAGAGGTTAGAATGAATATTAGATCGGGAAACTATTTGTTTAGGTTATGTCGAAGATCGGGAAACTATTTGTTTAGGTTATGTTGCCTAACTTGCTGGTATGTAGCATCGCGAAACAAAAAATGGCGTGATGCTTAAGCGCAGAGAACTTTCAGTCAGCTGCAGCCAGCGGCGGCATATTCAAGGGCACTAGGGGCACGTGCCCCTCTCCCCTTCTTTTAGCCATTTTTGATAGGTACGTATGTAAACAGCTAGAAAATCGAGGTGAAGACGCGGCAGCAGTGCCTAAATAATGTGTTTTTCAGTGAAGCATTTTGACGTGAATTAAACTGAACCCTCACACCATAGCAAAAACCTGCATACGCCCCTGCATGAAACAATGATATATGATGTAATCTGGTGGTTCAAAGTAGCTGAGTTTGTGCATTTGACATACCAGTGGCAAATCATAGAGCAAGCATAGCATAGTTCAAGACAAAGCAAGCAGGTTCCAAGCAAGGCAAGATCGGGTAAACCGATCGCCTAAAAATTGCTTCAAGTTGTCGTGGACTGAAGCCTGAAACCTGACTTGCCATCAATTGAGTCACGTCTTGGTAACGCGTTGGTGAGGTGATGTATGTTGCGGCTAAATCCAAACATACGTTTCTAAAACCGTTAAGATGTGAGGAGCAGTGAAAGACGCGAAGCGAATTGGACGTTGCCAACGTTGGTGCAACTTCGTACCAGAGATTAGGAGGGTGGGGAGTGGGTTGATAAATCATCTTCATGGGCTTAGGCAGGAATATGGAGGGGGTAATCCGGCCTGCAATAACAACTTGAATGGGTAAACGTGAAAAGGGTGCATTTCATGGACAAAGTTGGAGGAGGCAAAAGGGGACGCAATCGCTGGTCAACGCCCCGGACTCCCAAGTGGGGGCCCGAGTTTGCATCACGGTTACGTCATGGCCCCTGGGAGCTAACATGGTGGATGCAGTCTCTGGCGCTCCATAAAAGGGGCGTAACGACCAGCGTCACGCTCCCTTTAAAAAAGAAACAAAACCTGTCTTGGGAAGTTGGGGGTAGCCCAGCGTTTGTATCTATGGGTGGCAACGTACCCACCTCTTAGCATGATCTCACGATGGTTTCTCCAATCAGAATCCCTCATGCACAGGGTCGACCGCGTAGAATCAACGCTAACGTCCACAAAAAATCGCAAATAAGGCCTGAAATAACACTCCCGCGAACCAAACCTTCCAAACTGAATATTTAGTGAGCTTCAGAAGGCTTTATTTGAGACCCATCGTTCGCTGACAATAAACGTTCAGTGCTTATGCCAAGTTGTTCGTATTTTCTGTCTCGTAGCTGGACTGCAGAGGCATACCGCAATGGCTTCTATTTCTGTGACGCGGAAGCCTCGCAGCGAGCCCCCGACTCAAAGTTAGACGCCCAAAAGTGGCAAAAACGACATCGCTGCTCCGTCATGCATTTCATCCTTTGAGTGCTCCAGATTCTAGGTCCCACGTGCGCTGTCCGCATGCGTACGCCAAGCAGGTGTGCTCAGACAGGACAGGAAATTGCGTTTTTGTGCAGCCTCAGCTCCTTAAGGGGTCATATTTCCGTCTCAAATAATGATCTTTGGGGTCATATCCCATCGGACACCTTACACATCACTGTTGAAAAACACATTCGTCTAACGGGATGGCACGAAAGTTTATTTTGAGGAAGATACGATGTTACTTGAATCACGATGTAAATGACTCCCCGAAAGCTAAGGTCTTGGCGCATGAGATCAATCTCATTTTGTCATCAGCGCCAAAGCCAAGCCACAGCGTTTTGCGGTGATTTGGTTAAGTCTGGGGCTGTGCAAGCATCTGCTGCGTGCTCGTGATTGGTTAATAGCCAGTCAGCTATTGCAGCGGCCACACTTTAAGTAACGTAGTGTTATCCCATACAGCTTGGTTGTCCCGCACATTTATTCCACATGCTTTATGTGTAACCTCTAATGGTGGCATTCTTTTTAAAGGGAGTGTTCCACATATGCTGCTTCTTCTCACGATGCTGATGCTTCTATCTGACGCTGCTTCATCATCTTCAAATGTGGAGCATTGCGTTTACGACCATACTGGATTCGGCAGCTACTCAGTGCTTTCCCACCAAATTACGTTTCCACCGATAAGGAAAGCCGTGAAATACATGCAACAGATGCGCCTCGATGTGGCTTCACCCGGGACCTGGGCTGCAACCAGAAATCTTCTCCCTTATGGATAGGCCTTGGAATGGTGGCAGATCAGTGATGCGGTAAAGGATGCACACGGTGCTGGCTTCGTTCACACACTACCTAGACAGCGTTCACACCGAATACAAAAAAACTTGATTTAGTTGGTCATATAGCTTGGAAAGTTTTTACGCAATGTTGGTGAGAACCTGTGAATCCAATGGCGGTATCATTGCAACCGTGACATTTATGGTGACCAATCCCACCAAACCAGTGAATACGGAATCCTCTTAGACGCCGTTCATGTGTCAAGACCAGTTCCAACGTCCGACTGATTGCCCCAGAGGTACGATTCGAGAGGCCGGCACGACACGCTTGCGGTCAGTGGAACACGCACATCCTCGGTTCGGGTGATGACCCGTGCCAGGTGGCCTGGGCCAGGTGACCTGTGCCAGGAGACTGTGCGACCGCATGCATACGTGAGGTAGGAACTCCAGGGTGAGCAGGGTTGTAAGTTACTATGTAATGCCCGCACACCACCAGCCCTCTGGCCCAGCCGCTCCTTCATCTCTGTGTCCATTCCTCCCAGCAGAAAACGAATCAGGCCGACTTCGCGGAGTTCGCGGTGTTTAATCTCGCTTTGAGGTGGGGTCGGTCATGGGGATTTGGTTCACCTTTATAACTGAATAGCCAACGAATCTCTCTGTAAAGACTTCGGGTGAATCCCAGATGACGGAATATCCGCCCACAAAGACTACAGTCATATGTTGTATTCAAAGTGGCTTCGGCTACTTTTATAGTTTGATCCTGTATCCATGGAAACGCATCATTAAATCCCTTGATGCGTCCAACTGAGCCCAACGGGCCTAGTCAGCGGATTTCGAGGGTCGTTCCTCCCACCGGGATGTCAGACTGCCAGTGACCCAGCCGCATGGCTGAGGACCCCGACTGTGGCCGGCCCAGCTGCATGGCTGAGGGCCGCGACTGTGGCCGGGCAGGTGACGTCACGCCATGGGTATCGTGCCCGCCACCGCGGTCACCGGTGGCGACACAAACCTCACCGAGCTGCATGGCTGAGGGCCGCGACTGTGGCCGGGCAGGTGAGGTCACGTCATGGGTGTCGTGTCCGCCACCGCGGTCACCGGTGGCGACACAAACCTCTCTCATCTGCAAGTGGGTACCAAGAGGGTGGGGCGTGCACACGAGATCACGAAACCCACGTTGGAAGACACGGGAGGATCGGGACATACCCGCGACACCCAGGACTGCTGGAGGTCACCAAGAAATATCTGCCCTCCCAGGGCGCACGCTCTGAAACCCAGCTGGATACGGTGCGAGGGGTGGGCGGTGGCGCGACGTCCATAGCCTGCTAACGAGTCACGCCAGGCCTTAGCCCCTGGCGTGACCTACATGCTGAGCTAGCGCTACAAGACTGGTATACAAATCGACTGATCGCTACTCACCATTACCGTGTGGGAAAAGCCGCGCAGTGTTTGCGGGCTTTCTCGGTTAACGGGTTGGTAATGTTAGAAGGAACGTCTTTCAGTCATTGAAGTTTACAATGTTTTGTACAGCTCAGATTTCCATTGGAGCATGCCCGAGCATCAGCTATTTTATGAGTCACGTGCTGAGCTGCAGGGGAAGGCTGGATGATGATCATGCAAAGATACCGGCGCCACCGACTCAGAAGAGCAATGACACACGGACGATTGTGGCCGATGCTTCAGCGTACCGCTTGCTGTAACGACACGGGCGTCCCGCTGTAACGCCCACGTCAGCCTGGCCAGTTGTCAATTGGCCGTCACATATGAGTCGCAAAGCGCAGACTCTCGGACGCGAGCCTGCATCTTAACAACACCTTGCCGCTATGCATCACCAGTCCCTCACCCTGACGTGTTCGTGGGCTCACTGAGCGCGGTCCGTTCGCCGCTCGTGGTTCGACCTTTGAGCGGGCGCCCCCCGCAAACGCCCTCCCCCCTCCCTCCTTCTCCCCCTCCCGTTGGTCACGCCCTGCCCGGACCGCCTGCTGTGGTCGGTGTGCCGGGGACACGTGTGCTGATGCCTATCGACCCGTCCGTCCGCCGGTCTCAGGCACGCCGGCCGCCAGCGGTGAGATCAGGCCGTGAGCGCCTCTCACCGCTCCACAGACCGATGCTCACCGATGACATCGCAGAGGATGACCTGTGACCTCTCATCTGCCGAACCAGAGACAATGGACACCTTGTAAACACACACGGATAGTGGCGCGGGTGCTCTCAAGTTTCGCCGGTTCTTTGCGGCCGTCAGTGACTCAGACATCCAAACGTCGATCAAAATTTCCCATTCTGCCTGCATTGCTGATGCGGCGCGATGGAATACTGGGTATAAGTTCACGTTTCACTGAATGAAATGCGTCACAAGCGTGCAGGGATTCTGTTCAGCGCCAGTGGTCGGCTAGGACCGGGGGAAGAACAGGGACAGGGCACGACAGGGCCAGAGACGGGCGGGGACTCGGTGCGAAGGGCCGCCAGGGACGACAGGCTCGGTTGGCGGTGGGAGGGCTCGTCCAGCGACGTCAGGGTTCGCCCGGACAGCCCGGGCTGGCCTGACGGCCGGTGGCGGGCAGGGCGAGGGGGAGGGACGGCGGGCCGGAGTAATCCCACCGCGGCCGGCTGCCCTCCATTGTAAGTGCGCCGGGCGGAAGTGTTTGCCGGCCGGACCAGCGACGCACTATCGTCCTTGCCATCTGTTATTACCCGCTGCGCCTGGTAATCCGTCGCCAGCACGGAGGAGGCCGCACAAAGCCGACCAGCAGCCGCCGAGAGACAATGCCGCTGGACGACGGCCCGGCCGCCGGCTCGCATAACTCAGACAAAGCCTACTTAACCCAAACTCGCGTGTCAACACGGGCCGCCGGTGATTATAAGGCTCCGTAATGAATAAAAGCCGGCGGAGCGTTTGGTCGAACAAGGTGCGGGAATAGATCTGAGAGATTCGCTGCGGATAGGCGCGGGCGCAATTCTGGCTGATGGGACCCCTCGGTGTCAGCGCTGAGGTCAATAAGACGTCTGCTGGCCAACACCAGAGGGACAACAGATGCTACGCACACTGCGCTGTACACTGATAAGGTTTCCCCACGGCTAACATTTGCACGTGTGGGTGCATACGAATGCGCTTTTTATTGTGCATTTTGTGTGCGCATCCGAAGTACGAGCGACGAGTCGGTTCGGAGTCTGCATCCACGTCTAGTTTGAAAGCATCTATATACAACGTGCATGCCCCTGAGCAAGTTAGTATTGCCTTTTCCTCTGTGCTAGTTTAGTACTGCCTGACTGGTTGGACCCGATTTTCATTGTGGATTTTTACCGGCTCATCTGTACACTGTAGTGTTGGAATACAAACCGTTACATGTTATCAGGTGTTGGAATGCAAACTAGATTCTTACCTCGTCTCCTCCCATGTAATTTCACATAGACATTGCTGAATGTTTAAACGATGGATTGGCTGCTACCCCCCCCCCCCCCCCTTTAACGTTATCGTCCGTCTTTGCGGTAGATGACAGGAATACCCACCAGTACATGCATGTGACCCCTGTCAACCTGTCACCCCTACGGCAGGCCGCCGTCGGAATAATGTTGCGTTCCCTTTGAACTGCTTTTCCGCGTGAGGGCGATATTCTCCCCTCCTCTCCAGGCGATTGATTCCCAATTTGTCTGTTTGTCAGAATGCTGATCTATGGGTCACCGGCACTTCTCTGTTTGCCGAACCGCTGGCGCTTGAAAAAGACCAACAGCAGATTTGAAAAACACGCGTCAAACAATCCTGTCAGGGATTGTGTGTTGAGCTGGATACAGCCAAACAATTGCTTTGTACTGTTCGTGGCAGAGCCCTCCATAGATTTGACAGATAGATAAATTTGGAAATTTTATTGGGCCATCTTAGATCTGGAAAGCCACCAGTCATACCGCTTAGAATGCCATTGGATCGTATGATTGACAAAAATTGTTCAGAGCAGATCGAAAACCCCGCATGAATATAAAAAGGCCCCTCTGTGTTTGTATATGCTACATCTTTTATTACATGTATAACTTGGTTGAGATGTCATGAATTGAGATCGCTTGCGCAAGGAAATGGTTTTAGTGTGACGAATTAGACCAGATCTAATTTGTCCTGGCAAAAAATGTCATTAGATTCATCGATAAAACATTCAAAAAGACCATCAATACTGAGTCCGCTGTCATTTTTTACTACGCACACATCCCCCCAAACATATATATATATATATATATATATATATATATATATAATGTCCGAACAAACGCTGTCTACAGTGTTTGAAGCCATCGTCATCACAGAAAGAATGCCTGACTTAAACAAACAAATTAAGTCATGCATTTCTTTGGTACTGTTCAGCCACCCAATGACAGCAGGGTGATTCGATGTCCTTACCCTTTCATGGTGTTTAACTGGCTGAAAAAGTGATATGTGCCTGTCTGTATGCGTTTTGTAACTTTACTAGAATGTATATTATGCTGTGAACTGATGGGCTGTGAACTGTGAACATATGCTGTGAACATAGGCTGTGAACTGATGGTTCACCAATGATTATGTCTCGTAGAGCATGCTTCGCATTTCTCCATATTCGAATGTTTCCGTCCAACCGTATAATCTTGCTTTGAAAATGGGTAATGAATGTCCTTGAAACATTGACTAGCTTTAAGTAATATATATGACTGCAGGCGAGTTGCTTTGTGACTTGCCAAGAACAACGAAAAATTTACTTCGAGCAATCAAACAAACGCACAAGAAACTAATGGGATGTACAGTTGCCCCTGTGTAAAACAAAACTTACATTAATTAAAGCATGCTGCCTAAGCGCACGAGTATATATATTCCTCCTTCGCTTTCTGTCTGTGGTCTGTGCCATGCTGATCACTGGTGTGCTAAACCCCGTCGCTGAGGTGTTAGGGATGGGCGCAGCAGCGCGGAGGTGGGTCTTCGGCCAAAGTCCAATGGCCCTGGTACACCAGGCTTGATGGTGCAACACCACGCCGCCGTCTCGTGTCTGCTGTGAATGCAGTCAAGGGGTGTTTCAGACATCGCTGGCAACAGAGCGACATGAGGTCATTCGACGATGGACCTCGCAGCCAGGGGCTTTGTCATGGGTCAAGAGGGGCCCATTAGCATCAACATGTCTAATACATCCCGTTCCAAGCAGTACCGATGAACATATCGTTGAACTTTCTACCAGGTCAAATGAATAAGGGCTAGAAGGGGGGTGGAGTGTAATGCATTTGCCATGGAGCGAGACGAAATTAGGATTGCAGAAAGCAGCTTTACAGCTTACACCAACCACGAATAACTAAAATACTGCATACTTGAAGCTTTGCCCTTGGTCATAGCGGTTTTGTCTAAAGCACTGCCAAGATGAAGATCCTGCCGCCAAATCGTGGCATCCCACCAGGACCATGCCAGGACCTAAACATTGAAGAAGTAGGATTAACGACGTGGACGGAAAGCCCCTGGCGAAGTACACGATTTCAAATAAATCGTGAGTTTTTCGTAGCCTTCTAGGTATTTAGTTGACTCCATCCACCAGCCAGTACAGGTGCGTAGTTTTGTTACCTCGGGGAGAGCTTTGCGGTCGTGGATGGATGGTGTGCCCGTTCTGTCCATAGCATTAGATACTGACAGGCGCGCTCGGTGAGCAACGTACAACATAAGTGCCCGCCGCTTAGAGAACAGCTCAGTATAAGCGTAACATTAGATACTGACAGGCGTGCTCGGTGAGCAACGTACAACACAAGTGCCCGCCGCTTAGAGAACAGCTCAGTATAAGCGCAGCCGGCGTTGGCGGGTCAACAGCTATCTTCAGGGGAATAGTTCACTGCCGAACACCTCCCGCGAGCCGGCGAAGGGAAGCTGAGTATCTGGCTGCAGTAATTCACCACCGATCACCTCCTGCGAGCCGACCAAGGGAGGCTGATCATCTGGCTGAGCGTCGCAGTCTGCCGGGATCTGCCGTCTCTCAGAGCGAGCGCGCTCCGGCTGAGAAGCGCCATCGATCGCTCTCATAACGAGCAGGCGGGCCGCTCCAGTACCGGACGGCAGGCATGCCGAGAGGCAGATGCCGCGCGGCGCTGCTAAGTCGGGGCTTAGAGCCGGTGTCCAGTGTCCCCCAACAGGCCAGCGCCGTGTCAGCAGCCGTCAGAGGCTGCTTCCGGTGACGTAATCTGCTTACGGAGGATCATCCCGAGCAAATGGCTCTGTGGCTCGGCTGTAAGCCCTAGCTGATTGGAGCCAGCCGCTGCTGTACGATGTGGGACGTGTTCCCCTGGATGACAGAGGATTGTCGCGGACTTTGTCTGTCACCAGTCCAAACGGTCAGCTGTTGATATATGCCCCCTCGGCTGGATTACGGCGGGACGACTGAAATTGAACGTTGGAAGCTTCCAGCGTTTGATCCCGTCTGCCTGGTTAGAATTGGACGGTATGACCAGTGATGGTTTCGAAAACGTTGGCTATTAAGTGATTCGTGATTCACCGGCCAGTTCTCGCCGACTGTGGGTCGATTTGAATTAGTCCTGCCAATGGTTCTCCAACCTAAGGGCAACGTTGTGACAGCTATCGGTTTTAATCATGTTTCGCGGCAACTGAACAGGCCGCTGGTCGGCACTTGGACCGGCTGGCAATGGCCACGGTTAAGCTCCAGCCAAAGGCCAATCCGCCGTGTTCTATAAATTGTCGTTCATCACCACATCGCTATCACTATCAGCTGTCCTTTAGTTAACACTCTAGAGCTCCAAGTTCCTTCTTAAAACCCAGCTGGCAAACAGTGACGGAGGATCTCAGCATTGGGCACTGCCACGGAGGCACTCAGCCATAGCTGGTCACGTCCCGCTGATTGCCACGCTGCCATTGGTCGGTCGGCGCGCCAGGTGACCAATTGGCGTGGCAGTTGTCGGCATGGGGGTGGGGCTTGACGGTTCGGCTCCACCCCGCCACTACCGTGCTGTATTGAGTAGCTGGGAGCAGTGCAGTGTTAATACGGTCTTAGGCGGTTTTAGTGGGTTTTATCGGTGCTCTAACAGGCTTAGTGCGGCCTCATCCGCGACGTGCATTCATCGTAGCTTAGGTGAGTAAATATCTGCTGTATGAGTCCGCGCCTAAAACAAAATCGGAGGTGAGAGCTTGCTAGCCGTGGTCAGATCATCTCCGGGTAAGCTGATTACATCAGGAGGGAGGAACCCGTCGCCGGCCGACGTCCACACGTGTGTGGTGCGCCAGCGGCGGCGAGTCCGCTCCGACAACACGCCAAACCGTCCATACACCGTCCGCCCAGCTACCGTTGGCTATACCCGATATGGATCTCGAGGTAAAGTGCACTGGAGCGGCCTTCTTTTCTTCAGTTGACTCAGTGATCTATTCTCGTGGGTCACAAAAACATGGCGTGTGCATGCAGGCCCATCCTGTGGGCTCTCCAGGACTGGGGTGCAGTTCGGACAGGTTCTCAGCCGTTCGGACAGGTTCTCAAACGGGTCTGCCCAGAGAAGGGGTCCTGACTTTCATCCTTCCCCGTCAAGACGTTCACTGCCCAGTCAAGAAGTCAAGCTCAAATTAGCGTACAAGGCTCCCAGATTTGACACTCTTTCTCAGTGGCACTTACTTTACTAAGATGAGGCAAATGAACTGAAACAACGAGCGCTTTGCACACTGGGCCGTTTCGAGCGAGGGAGTGGACAGCTGGACACCTCGGCTGCGAGCGAAGGAGTGGACAGCTGGACACCTCGGCTGAAACTTGTTTTTTTGTGGGCATTCAGGCTAGCATCAGTGTCTGGCAAAGTCAGCACCAGTCTCACATCCAGTGATATAGATGAGCACCAGCTGAGCTTTTCTCTAACTTGGCGCTTCAGCATGACACATTATGAGCCAGTCGTGCCGCACTGGCACCTTTACCACTGATTTTCATCCTCGCCGTCTTCCTTACTGAAGTATGCCCAATACCATCCTCGTCTGTATTACCAGTTGGAGACGCCAGGCTTACAGTAATACTTATGTACCCAAGCTCTTTACTTCAATAATGGAAAAAACAAAAATGAACAAAAGCATGTGACGAGAGGAAACTGAGAACCGAGCATCGGGCACGAAAACCACGGACCACTGCAACGATGAATCACCGTCTCGGCGAAAGGCAGAAGAACTGTTGCTTAGACATTTGACAGGCTTACATATGGTTCCCCTTTTCGGTTGGGCTTACCTGGTTCCTATAGCGCATGAATCCCAATCAGGGGTCCAAAGTCTATCATGTTTTGGAGCCATCGGAACTTTCGAGAACCGTGTCTTATGTACGATATAACATTTCCATTAAAAAGGGGTCATATTGTCGCCATGAAAAGGAGCGAGCCATGCCCACTCGGCACGGGCCCCCGGGGACGCGGATCTCTGCTGGGCGCGGGCCCCGGAGGACGCGGATCTCTGCTGGGCGCGGGCCCCGGAGGACGCGGATCTCTGCTGGGCGCGGGCCCCGGAGGACGCGGATCTCTGCTGGGCGCGGGCCCCGGGGGACGCGGATCTCTGCTGGGCGCGGGCCCCGAAGGACGCGGATCTCTGCTGGGCGCGGGCCCCGGGGGACGCGGATCTCTGCTGGGCGCGGGCCCCGGAGGACGCGGGGGCTATCTTTCTTTGCATCCAAACTAAGCGATCCCAGATAACTGGAAGGGAAGGCTAATGCTTCATGTGGTTCGTTTTCACGATGATTTTTTGTGTATCAGCTGCAAAATCCTAAAGTGTTTTTATCTAGAATGCATGGAAAATGACGCGCAAGTTGCGAAATCAAAATAATGTCAATTACGCCGCCTAACTCTGACGTGGACACCTCTGGAACCTAACCGAACCTAACCCAATGTTTATCAAAGTTTATCAAATCAAAGTTTATCAAAGTTTATCAAAGTTACCGAACAACGGCTGGGTGGCTTGACTGGATGTAGTGTAAAACACATGAGCGTAAATGGCTGCGTCGTGGGCGACAATTGTCTGTTAATTACTGGGAAGCGCATCAGCGGTATTTTAGGTCTACCATTTCCATGCAATGCAGATATGGGTTTATCAAAGAAACGCCACAGGTCTTATTTTTCCTCAGCGTGCAGCCCTTTCGGCATGCACTCCTCCCCAATAAGTGGATAGTTCGGAGCCAGGGCGGTGGACTGTAGTAATTTGAACGATCACTATGCACCATATGATCATCCTGCAAATGCCACATCATGTACACTTAAACGGTTGTGTCGTGACTTTTTTGCACCGAGCATGTAAGGTAAGCTTGTATAAGAGCTTCGTGCCACGCGAGAATCGGACATTTAGTTCAAGGGTCTGAGCTTACAGCATAGTCCTACGTGTTCAAATGGCATCTGGTAGCCGATCTCCTTGGTTCAACCGATGCTCGTCTTCATTTGGAACAAATTGTGCATAATTTTTGCCGCAAGATTTATCGACACCCCGAGTGAATATTACTTGCTTTCTCATTGGCTATCCCTAGATCGCTATGCTTCAACTCCGGGGATTAATCGATGTGATCTCTGTATTTGCGAGTGCTTCAATGTTGACCGGCATGCCACAGGGAAAAACGTAGCTGCCCGCTCATGCCTTCTAGTCTACGTTTTTAAAGTGTTCCTCAGGCCACAATCATCTGTGAGTTTGTGGGGGCGCGTTCGTTGACGAGTTCGGTTAGCACCGTCGGGTCGTGATGTTTGTGTGCGCCGAATGTTCCATTGGGGGCATACCGAGCTGTGGTCCGGTCCGGTCCGTGTCCAAACGCTTCGCTATACCAAATTTCCCCTGGTGCACATGGTCAACCTACCGTGCGCTTGTGCAGAGGGAATGAAATATCTTAGAGGGTTGGTATACTTTTAGAAGCCTGTAGCAACTTATCGTCTTCAGCCCGGTCTTACCCGATAATAGCAGTTGGTATCGAGATTGATCTGAGTTGTGCCAGAGCAAGAGCCGACTGTGATAAAGCGGGGAGGAGATTGAACTAAGCTGTGCCGGAGCAAGAGGCCGCCGTGGTAAGGCGGGGAGGCGCGTCATCCGACCCTCCCAGTGTTGCACCTGTGAACGGACAGGAGCTGGAATACCAGCCCTGATGCTATCGCGCATCATTGCATACACATCCCATTGTGACGAGTCGTGATAGTTGTCTTTCGGCTGCACTACGACAGAGAAAATCTCTATCGGGGGCCGATCGGCCGGCAGGTGGCGAGGGGGCGTCAGCAGGTGCCACCCGGCCGCCCTGGGCCCGGACCCGGCCGTCCCGGGCCCAAACCCGGCCGCCCCGGCCCGGACCCGGCCACGTACCCCGGGCCCAGCCGCGCCCCAGGCCCAAACCCGGCCGCGCGCCCCGGACCCGGACCCAGCGGCCGCCGTGCCACGCCCGGCTTACCGACTGGGCGCGGACCACGCCCATCCGAACTGTTGTGTCTGTGCAGCACCATAACACCCGGCGCTGCCGCACGGGAACGGGTGTCAGGGCTCAGGTCGATCCCGCTGGGGACAGGTATCAGGGCTCGGGGGACCCTAACCCCCGCTGGGGACGGGTGTCAGGGCTCAGGTGACCCCCTCCCCCCCGCTGGGAACGGCCGTCGGCCGGAGCAGCTGCACGGTGCGGCGACGCCAGCTCGCATGCGACTGTGCCCGCCGTCTCCGCGGCCGGCGGCGGCGGGCTGAGCCGACATCAGAGGCGCCGGCCGTCCGCCGGCATTCGTCAGCGGACGCAGAGGCGCGTGCTGCCGCCGCCGCCGCCGCCGCCGGCCGGTGTCATCACGGCCGGTGTCATCACGGCCGCCGACCCCGTCGGCCTGTGTCATCACGGCCGTCGGCCTCGGCCACTGCCGCCGGGCGAGGTAAATTCCGCTGTCAACCTATTTTTGGGAAGGGCACAGGACGTCATACAACTGCGCCAGTTAGCTGACAGCCTAGCCTAAAGGGAGAAGCAGCTTTTTCGGAGGGGTGCCCTTGGATGCTGCAGTGCCGCGGGCTTCCTGCGACAGCGTGTATGCCGGGGCAGGTGAGGAGCTACCCACTTCCCCACAGCTGCAGTCAGGACGGATGTTGTTCGCCGCATCCGTCCCGCAGGTGAATTCAAGGAACCCAGCCCGTCTTGGAAAGGACATTCGTGCCGCGCTCCTAGGTCGCCTACGCCAGCTCTAACCGGCGTGAGGTCTGTGGCCGGGCGTGGGTTCAAGACGGAACCATGACGGGGCGTGACAGGCCGCTTAGCCAACGGGCAGGGTGTCAGAGCACGTTCTCGGCTGGTCCCCGCCGTCAACGCCACACAGACCACACAGCCGACGTGGCCCCCCGGTCGTCGCTGATTCGTGAGATCCCGGATATCAGTAGATCGTGTGACCCACGGCGGTCGGTGGCTCGTGTGACCCCCGGCCGTCGGCGGCTCATGTGACCCCCGGCCGTCGGTGGCTCATGTGACCCCGGCCGTCGGTGGCTCGTGTGACCCCCGGCCGTCGGTGGCTCGTTTGACCCCAGGCCGTCGGCGGCTCATGTGACCCACGGCCGTCGGTGGCTCGTGGGGCCCCAGCCATCGGTGGCTCGTGTGACCCTCGGGCCGTCGGTGGCTCGTGTGATCCCAGGTCGTCGGCGGCCCGTGTGACCCCCGGCCGTCGATGGCTCGTGTGACCCTCGGGCCGTCGGCGGCTCGTGTGGCCGTGTGACCGGCCGGCTCCTGTCCTGAGCTCGGGAACGGACAGATGCGGTCAGGCCGCGGTCGGTCGGCGGCTGCCGCTGCGGTGTCTTGACGGCTGGTCCTCGGCTGATCCCACCCGCGGCTGATCCTAAAGCCCCGGGCCGCCCGATGCGCGCCGTGGGTTTGCCAACAGCGGCGGAGTCAGAGAAACCCGGTGACAGCGGCGTCCGTCTGTCGCGCCTTTCGTAATCAACCGGCTGGAAGGGCACGCATAAACTGGGAAGAAGCATCTCCATTCCCTTATTTACATGAATGTGTATAAGGCACAAGTTATCATGTCATCAACATCAAACCTTCGTCTGTCGCATGGGATTTGGCAGTGCTGAGCCCGTGCCAAATTCACATCGTCCGACCAGAGTTCTTGCAATTCCAGGACTGATCTTCATTCGCCATGTGTTGCAAAGTGGCACTGACTAAGGCGTTGAATGAAGGCTCAGCTATTTTGTTGGTTGAATTCCTGGCTCATAGCCTTCCCTGCCACCGGTAGCGTGGGGTCGATTGAATGGCTATGCACGCGGCTCTTCAGATTTCAGTCTTGAAAGATCTCTAGAATATCGTGTTTATCAGTTGCATTGGCTTAAGCGGGGCTTGAATAGCTCTGGCTATGCGTTCGGTCCAATTATGATTCAACTGGAGAGCGCTGACAGGGCCTTAGACCGTCAAAAGGCATTATTTGATTCCTTATTAGAACGGATATGTATTTCTGTGCGACGCGCATGTTTATTCGATCACACTTACACTACTAAGATGAGCAAGTCCAATGACTAAAGCTGGCGAAACTACCGGTGGGTATGGCCGCAGGTCGTGCCCTCTAGCCAACCTCACTCTTGTGAGAAGGCCGCGCTCTCCCGCCAATCTCATTCTTGTGAGAAGGCCGCGCTCTCCCGCCGATCTCATTCTTGTGAGAAGGCCGCGCTCTCCCGCCAACCTCACTCTTGTGAGAAGGCCGCGCTCTCCCGCCAACCTCACTCTTGTGAGAAGGCCGCGCTCTCCCACCAATCTCATTCTTGTGAGAAGGTCGCGCTCTCCCGTCAACCTCACTCTTGTGAGAAGGCCGCGCTCTCCCGCCAATCTCATTCTTGTGAGAAGGCCGCGCTCTCCCGCCAACCTTATTCTTGTGAGGCTTGGCGTTCGTAGTCTCTTCTTTTGGCGACGCTGCAGGCTGTCGCGACCTGCCGCCTTTGCATGGGAATGCGCAGGTTCTTCTTTTTCGAAGCTGGGTTGAGTGAATGCCACTGAGACTGTGACCTGTCGGACTATGCCAACAGCCAGACGCCGTCAGAGCCAAGCTTTCTCCCGTCTGGCTCCCGAGCGGGAAATTAGCCCAGCAACAAAACTTTCGACATAATTTCTCGTCGATGGACCACAGGCTCCGCCAGTTTCAAAGGCGACTGGTTGGAACTGAAACCGCTGAGCGAGGCTCGAGTATTCTCGGTTCTTTTTGCATCGAGCTTGTTCAGCTGCGGCCCCCTCGGCAATCGCGGAAGGGATAAGTTTGCAAGTGGCAGAGGTATTAGTACATGTGATATCCTATGCCACGCTCTTGATATACAAATGATGAAATACAAATATTCTTATTCCAAAGGCACATTTACCGCCCCAGCAAATCTGTAGCGCGTAACGCAAGGCGAAGCGTTACAAATCCAGAAGAAATGAGACATCGCCACTTCTGCGTGTCTTTAGTTACAGCGCCATGTACATAAACAGGACAGTGACGAGGGCTCCACTAGAGCGCAGTCGCCTCCCGAAGAGCCCACTATAGCGCAATCGCCTCCCGAAGGCCCCACTAGAGCGCAGTCGCCTCCAGAAGGCCCCGCTAGACCGCAGCCGCCTGCCGAAGAGGCCAAGCCACCGCCCAATACTCTGCATAATTATTACGGCGCAAGAGGAAGCCGACGACCAAAAGCAAAATACCAAGTGAACGATGAGAGAATGTATCAGCGCTTTACACATTTAAACTGCCTTTCAGCTGGGAAATCAGAAAAGTGCGTCTGAATAAATCGAATGAAATGTATCCAAAATGAACGTATCTATGACAAGAAATCAAGTGAATCCATAAAATGAAATAAGGTTAATCAATGCAATGCAATAAAATGAACCTATGGAATGAAACAAAGTGAATCTATTTAATGAAATAAACCAAATCTATGAAAGGATTGAAGTCTAAAAGAATGAATCTGAAACCGGCTATCGACTACTGCAAAGGCCTAATACGTAAGACATGCATTCTAAGTTTTTTTCAGCTGGCACAATTCCTTTATTGATTCCAGTGCGACAAAAGAAACTCTTGGAACTCTGCATGTTTTCGCTGGTTCGCGTAACGTGACTTTAAGTGAAAACATGCGAACATGATAAATGGATGGCCACAGGCAGACTTAACAGGACTAGGTCTGATCGCCTCTTCCCTGGCTGCTGCAATGCGTCCAGTTTAAGCCCTTTTGAAAGCCTTATGACTGAGATGCGCCTGTCGGAGGTACACAACTTGTTCATTAACCTCTGATCACTCCGGCTGGCAGGAGGGGGCAAGATTGAAAACCACCTCCTTTGAGATCTGTGTAACGCCCCTCCCCCCTGTAATATGATTGGTGGGCTGTGCTGGCAAATGCAGTGAGACGGAAAAAGATAATGCTCAACGGCATAACACGTTTTCATCTCAGCCTATGTACTTAGTGCCGCGGCTTTCTTTAAGGAGTCGTAATTCTCCAATCTTAACATTCATCAGTGAGCACCGACAAAATAGTTTTACAGATTGTTCATGCACTTCATAACATGTCTTTATCAAATACACTTACGCGATGGATAAGAGACGAAACATTCCGGATGGAGGTGCTGATCGGGCGTAGCATCACAAGAATGTGCAGACCTCACACTTGGCTGCTCGCGGGGTATTTCATTTATCCGCGCCGTGTTTAAATATGTTCACAAACTCCAACTCCATCCGCAGTGGATTCCTACGTGGATTAACAATTATCTGAACGTCCATCAGAAATCCATGGTGGCCAGCACGCGGCAAACGTCAGCAGGTTCATGACGTTCATGAGCAGACGTTCATGGTCGACAGTCGGTTCATCCTCGCAGTCCTGAGCCTGTAAAGCTGCGCCATTGGAAAGCGGGAAACACGCTCTGCGGCGCATTCCCCGCGCACGCTGTGCATCCATTTTACACTTTTGAACTATGGGTAGCAGCGGATTAAAGGGGAGTGGATTGGATGAGTTCATGATCATGGTGGGACATCGTTGCTTCGGATCGGATTTGACTACATCCAAAGACAAAAGGCTTCCTGTCCTGCGTAACTTATTTGAAACCCATGCTAGCGATGCCATCCTTCAAACACGGTTACAATCGAATGGCTACTCGGCATTTGGCAAAAGCACCTCTTGAGATCAGGTTCAACACAAGACCAGAGGCCTCCGACTGTTATCTGGGGAAATCCCGGGCGAAAGATCGATGCTCGACTGTACGAGAGCTAAGCAATGAGCCACAGTTGGCCTATTCGTGCTTGAGCGATGTGATCAGCACATGTCCCGAGCACATCACCTGTCGGATACGGATGCGCTCGTTTTGGCAAGATCACGAACCCCGCCGCCCTTTTCTGGGTGAGACTGCAGCCGCCAGTGCGAACGAGTACATCTCGGCGACGGCTCAGTCTCCACCAGCTCCATCTTGGCGAGATCGCAGTCTCCGTCGCCTGCATCTCGGTGAGACCACGGTCTCCACTGGCTCTACCTTGGCGAGATCGTTATCTCCGTCGTCTGTATCTCGGCGAGATCACGGTCTCCGCTAGCTCCATCCCGACGCGATCACGGTCTCCGTCGTCCGTATCTCGGCGAGATCACGGTCTCCGCTGGCCGGTCCCGGGCGGCCGGTATGCGGCACTACCCGCACGAGATGTGCCCCCGCCGCTGCCCGGATCCGCATTCTGACACGAAGGGCTCGGACCGGCCGTTCCTCACGCACCGTCCGGCCGGCCGGTTCGCCCGTCTTCCTGGCGGAGGCTGTCGCGGAAAAATGATCTGCCCGCGCAGGAGTGTCGAGCGAGGTGTGGCACGCAGAGGTGTCCGACAGGCCCGACGGCTGAAGACGGTCCGCCATGTCGTGAGCAGGTGTTCTGCACGGTACATACCGAGGGTGGGGCCGGCAGATCTCTTATCGGCCTATCTAAACACCTCGTCGAGAAGGGCACAGCTTGATGACATGACCGCGCGAGGGAGAGCTGCACGTGTCCGGGGTGTGCACGCCCCCATCTGTCGCCGGCTGTTACTGTCGCGGTGCGTCCGCGCGGAACGGAGGCGGCCGACGGCGTGCGGGACGTTGCCGCGGTGCTGGCAGCCAGTCAACGCCACGGTGCTCGCCGACGACCGGCGAATGCTGCCGGCAAGTAAGGTGATTAGTAATAAACTAATCAGATAAGGTAATAACTGATAAGTCCTGTCCATTTACCCGATGCAGGGGTTTTACTGCTTATACCCGTTTTGCCTCCAAGTCGCAGATACCATCTGTAATAACCGATCGACGCACCGGCACGGCCACCCGAACATCGAGTTAGCATGGCGAGCCTGATCCTTAGTGCCCACCCGTGACCTAGTCACTCGAACTGGCCCGCTGATGGTGAGATAACGGAACTCGTCCTTACACCGAGATACCTTCTTACCCGTGCTCGCTAAGTCCGCCAAAATGCCGTGTCGGGTGAATCTCGGCGAGTCGGCGGC
Source organism: Pollicipes pollicipes (assembly GCF_011947565.3). NCBI lineage: Eukaryota > Metazoa > Arthropoda > Thecostraca > Pollicipedomorpha > Pollicipedidae > Pollicipes > Pollicipes pollicipes. Next base: position 20,492,131 of record NW_023596136.1, on the reverse strand, counting down.
GTCTTGCCGTGCCGACCATCAGCGCCGGGCCTCTAAAGCTGGCGGCAGATGTGACGGGCCGTGACGCGGGCGGCTCGAGACGCCATGGCGGCCCTCTGAAGCGCTGCCGGATCATTCCGGCCCGCTGAGCACCGACCGGTCCTCCGCCAACCACCTGCAGCGCTAATGCCCAGTTGCGTGAGTGAAAATCGGCCGTCGAGCAGAGCCGACAGCTGAGTGAAAGCTGCGCCAGTGGTGGCGCGGCGCGACCCTGGTGGGTCGCTGACTCCACTGGGCGGTCCCCCCCCCCGTCCCTTCCCCGGGTCACCCCACCTTCCTCCCAGTCTCGCCTCAGCCCGTGCTGGAAGCGTGCCGTCGCGTCCGTCCCCAGGTCATGATGTTGACGCGTCAGCTGACTGGGCTAGGTGTGCGTGGGCAGGGGCGCGGCGGTCTTGCATGCGCAGCTGCGGTTTGGCGAGCGCGTGGCGGGAGGGGAGCCTTGCGCGCGGCTGGTCAGAGACCGCTGCTGACGTCAGAGCGCGAGCTGATGTGAGCCACGGAGATGTCAGGCACATCGGGCGAGACTTCGTGAAGGCCTCTGGGAGCCGCTACGGCCAGAGATGGGCCGTCCCTGCCCTTCTCTGCTACGGCGCATGCTCAAACGAAGCCCGCGGGCGACAATTCTATTCGACAATTTTAATGGGCATTGCAACTTTTAAAAAGGGCATACAGAATGTAATATACATACAGCGTTGTCGAGATACGGTCTGCGATGCGGACCGCTCTTACCGTACATGTCCACAGGGCCCGCTGCATGGCTGTCTTCGTCGCACCGCAATGCACCGTTCCATGTGTCAATGGGCGACAGCTCAGTTCTTGACAGGGCTGTCACTTTCTCCCCGCAGTCTGACCAGGCAGATCGCATGATCAGAGACGGCGGAATGGTCAGTGGTGGGGACTGATAAGCTGAGGTGGGGATGTGGGGTGCGGTGTGGTGTGTGTGGGAGGAGGGCGAGGCGGGAGCACGTGCTCCCAAGTAAATGGTCGGGAATACCGTCAACATTTGGTGTGCTGAAGCCTCAGAACAGGTACCTTTCATAGGAAAATGATAAAATCATGACCTCATCCATAACAGAGGCATGCTTGGTGGTAACCACAGCAGTAATGCCGCGTTCCCCACTCATGCTGCTAATCAAATCTTAGAAATAAGCACAAATAACGTGTTAGTGCACAACGGTACAATTTTTCCAAGAAGTCCTGCTTCCAAAGAATGATACATTATCTGCTGTCAGTGTCTAGAAGTGACCATCTATGGTCATGGCCATTTAGGATCGAAGCCGAAGCAGTCGAAATAGTGACCGAATCAGGTGAAATTTGCCATCGACAGCCGGTTGCTCGATGTCAAAGCATGTTTTGCCGTATCCATGCAAATTCAACCTTTAAATAGATCAAAGGTGGTGACCCTAAGCTCTGGCCCTCTTTGAGCTGTATCGGAGTAGACATCTATCAAAAGGCTGGCACATAAGGCCGGCCTCCCATCATCAGGCCGCACCTGATCCGTTGATCCGCGACAGTCTGGCCGATCCTTCGACTGTAAGTGATGGTGCGGACTGTGATAATAATCAGACCGCCATGGCGCCTTCCGCCGCTTCGCACATGGGACGCACGTGAAATATGCATGTGTCGCAGATACATCAACAGAGCTTTCCACCATCGGCCTGCCTCCCGTCACGTCCCCGCCTCCCGGAGAGCCCCTCAACCACCATCGGTCTCTCCCGTCACGTCCCCGCCTCCCGGAGAGCCCCTCAGCCACCATCGGCCTCTCCCGTCACGTCCCCGCCTCCCGGAGAGCCCCTCAGCCACCATCGGTCCCTCCCGTCACGTCCCCGCCTCCCGGAGAGCCCCTCAGCCACCATCGGTCTCTCCCGTCACGTCCGCGCCTCCCGGAGAGCCCCTCAGCCACCATCGGCCTGCTTCCCGTCACGCTCCCGCCTCCCGGCCCGCCTCTCAGCCACCATCGGCCCTCCTCTCTTCACGTCCCCGCCTGCAGGTCCGCCCCCGGTTCGCCGCCCGCCCGCCGACAGGTCGTTAGTGACCCCTGGGTCCGGTGACGCGCTGCGACAGGGAGCGGACCGGGTGACGGGTGGGGAGGGGGGGGGGGGGCGTGACTGGGCAGTGTCGGTGAGTTCCGGCACGCCTCCAGTGTCGGACTCGCCGGTAATTGGCTGCGAGGATGGCGACGCTCAGCAGGCGGCCATTGTTAATGGCGGCTCGCTGAGCGCCGCCGCCCTCGGGACCCGGAGGCCGCCGCGGCCAGCCTCTCGCAAGCGAAGCTGTCTGCACACCGAATCGTAGGCCAATAAGCTGGCTGATCGGTAATGACGGATGGCCCAGGATCAGTTACAATGATAAGTCTGGTCGTGCGCTTACCCTTCGAATGTGTAAATAGGTGGGGCGAACGCCGCAGAACATGCAATATTCTATCATCAGCGTTAGACAGATGATGGAACAATTAGCTGGATTGTGGGCTAAGTCCCATACCCCGTGCATGGTCCAGTGGAAAGTACGCCGGAAAGGCTGCCAGCTCCCACCACAGCAACCTCATTTGATATCAGGCGGTAGTGTATTTTTGGCGGCGTTTAAGCTGATCTCACGCGACAAATCTGGCCTTGCGTTTTCATTTCATTCCGGACAAAGTGAGCCGCTCCAGCGTGGCTATGAAGGTAGGTACGCGTTCACGTGATAACCGCTTCTGATAGCGGGGAAATCCGACGAAGCCATCGCGCGCTGACATTTGAGAGGGAACGCAGGAGGGATCAGCCGCAGGTAAACCCCACTGCCCTTTCCAGCGGCAGATCTTCATCCGTCCCCATCTGGAGCCCAGCCCCTCTGCCGACCGGGTGGAAACCCCGCCGATCTGGGTTCCTCCCGTGGGGACATTGCTCGGCGTTATCTGCCGCCGGCCCCGCTCACCCCTCGGACGCTGTCGGCCCCGCTCACTCTCTCGGACGCTGTCGGCCCCGCTCACCCCTCGGACGCTGTCGGCCCCGCTCACTCCCTCGGACGCTGTCGGCCCCGCTCACCCCTCGGACGCTGTCGGCCCCGCTCACTCCCTCGGACGCTGTCGGCCCCGCTCACCCCCTCGGACGCAGTCGCTCTCGTTGCCGCCGCCCGCCTCGGTCAGCCGGGCGCGGCCGGCTGGTGCCGGCCGCCGGCGCGTTAGCCGGCGGCCGCAGCGGGGGCCGGGCGCTGGCGGCCGGGTGCGGCGCCGATGCCCCCGGGCCGGGCCGGCCGGACCGGTCCGGCCGGCCGGGCGCCGCTCCAGCGCAGCCCGCCGGCCTGACGGCAGACGCGCCCCAAGCATGAGTCCGAGCGGAGCGGAGGTGCACGCGGTGCCGGCGCCGCTCGGTGCCGAGTTTGACCCGGTCAGGAAGGAGGAGCAGCTCGTCTGCGTGACCAGGTGAGGTGGAGGCGCCGCGGTCGGCGGCCTCCCCCCCCCCCCAATAAGAATCCCCGCCGGCAGAGCGATAACGCGGACCAGACGAGGGCCGAGGTTTGTCGCATTCTGAGCGATGTCACCAACAGGACGGGTGTTTTATATTTGTCTCGGGTCGGTGAGGTTCTGTTCCTTCTCCCGGGGCTTACCTTTGGTCTAGGGCACCAATAAGTCTATCTTCGATCCAGAGCAGCATGCCGGATAAAAATACAAGTTCGGCTGAAAAGTAAGGTATGTTATTGATCACAATCGTCTTCGCCGCGAATGCCATTATTACATTTGCTGCATAATGGAGCTAATCACCCAGAAAACAGATATTGGTGGCATAAATGGTCATGAATCCTTAGCGACAATTGTCTGTTATTGCGAGATGCGTGGGCTCCAGATGTGCGTTTAAACTCGCAAACCATCTTCAAGCAGAATAGAAGTGTCTGTTTTTATGTCCGTTCACCATGCGTATAGCGTTACTACGCCTCCACAAAATAATAAAGCCCTAGGCACGCGTTTCGGTAACTGGGACAATGTTATGTACAAACTTGGTCAATTCGTCATGGCATACATTGATGACATAATTTAGAGATGGGTTCGTTTTCACGGCATGGTGTATTATACCCGAGAGCTGACAGCACCCGTCGCTGGTAGCTCCCGCTCTTGTGTGCCAGCTGGGGTATTTCTCGCGCACGTGTGCTGGAGGGGTGTCCCGAGTCAGAGGGCTCGCTGGGGACGGGAGCGGGGCCACTGGCGCTCAGGACCAGTGGGTCGAAGCGCCAGGTCAGCCGCGCGCGAAGCTAAATACTAGACCGGGGCGGCGCATGGCCGCTCAGAACGCGGCTCACGCTGTCAACGTACGCCATGATCTTTAGTCAGCAAAATGCATGTTATATGATGAACGAATAACTCTTTAAAACTGAGATATTCATATATCATGTACGTAAATTCACCCCAGGTGACATTCTGTGCTCTAAGACCTTCCGAACCAAGGGTTTGGTTTTGCCTGATCTCAAAACATTTTGGAGAGAGGACAGCGATATTTAGCGGTGATGATGTTTGCACGGATGATAACCTTCTTGTATTTGTGCCATCGGCTGGATAGTAACGTTGAACCTTGTGTAAAAGGGCACGTTCAGACCCAGAGTGATAAGCTTGCGCCACTTTAAAGAATCGTGTTCACAGAAAACTTACTTTTTGGTCGCATGTGTCTTGTCACTCACACTCACTTTGCATCTTTTGTGATGCCCTTTTTGGCCTTCCCCTTTGAGCAGTAACAGTTCCGCAGAAATGTTCCCTTAGCCCAGTGATGGGAGACGGGGATGCGTTAATGACGCTCTCGTTGTGGGTAGCATTTGGATCCGAAGCGCTATATCCAAGACGAAGAGCGATTGTGGCGACATTTCAACTGTTTGGACTTTGTTGCGGCTGGAAGGCATCGAGTCCAAATTATGTGAAGTTGAACGGCAAAATGCGAGTTTCGCAAAAATAATTTTCTCCCAGTCATGAAGGAAATATTATTGGAAAACTTGTTTGGCAATTCAGTCCGTGCCAGCCGATTCCTCCCGTATTACTTGTCTGTGTAAGCTTTCAAAGTGACGGACCGGGACGTGTTACCGAGTCACGGACTGGGACGTAACTCAGTAACACGTCTCGGTTAGCTTAAGTAGTTGGGTAACGCGTCGTGTTACCGAGTCACGGACCGGGACGTGTTACTGAGTCACGGACCGGGACGTGTTGCTAGGTTGCAGACCGGGACGTGCTACCGAGTTACGGACTGGGACGTGTTACCGAGCTACAGACCGGGACGCGTTACCGAGTTAAGGACCGGGACGTGTTACCAAGCTACAGACCGGGACGTGTTACTAGTTACGGACCAGGACGTTTTGCCGGATTACAGACCGTGACGTGTTACTGAATTATGGACCGGGACGTGTTACCGAGTTACGGACCGGGACGTGTTACTGAGTTATGGACCGGGATGTGTTACCGAGTTACCGACTGGGACGTGTTACTGAGTCATGGACCGGGACGTGTTACCGAGTTACCGACTGGGACGTGTTACTGAGTCATGGACCGGGACGTGTTACCGAGTTACGGGCCGGGACATGTTACCTCTGTCCTGCTCGCTGGTATCTCGGCCATCCATGTTGTCGTTCCCGTGCGGCGGCCTGGGATTATGCCCACGAAGCACCATAAGCATGTGTGGTTCGGTTGTGCTCAGATTAGAGCTAGGAACCTTGTAACGCGTTTGCTTTCTTTCCTTTGGCGTAATCGCAGCGCACAGTTGGAACATCAGCTATGACGAGATCTTTGCATGACGGCCAGCTGTGTACGCGTTGTAAAAAGAGAAAGAAGCTCAAAAGTCACACAACGAGCAGATCATATATGGCTGTTTTTAAGCCCAGCCGTATGAACAATTGCAGCTTTAAACATGAGAAATACAGTGCATTGAATGAGTCACCCGCGTTTTCTGCGTCCGTTCGAACCGTTTAACAATTCGACTGGGATTACAAAATGATAACGAGAGCTTGGCGACATCTGATCGGATAAGCGTCAAGTTCTGCGATCAAACGTGATCACGAAGTTACGTTGCATATTTAACGAGAGTTCCATAGACAGCCGAACCGGTACTCAATGCTGGCTCTCGTTTTTCTACTTGCTCATCCAGCGTCCGCACTCCGTGCATATATCGTCTCTGCTAAAATCGCTAATTCCCCGGATGCCAGAGCCGGAGAGAGGGAGAGGGCACATCGTTCAAGGGCACCAGGGTTCCCTCTCCTGTCCGGTTAACGGGGGCTCGTCCGCCGAGCGAGGTGCACCACCGCAAACGGACCGCACGCCCCCCTCCCTCCCCTCCCCTCCCCACCAGGACATCTCCCGGCCCGCAGTGCAACGTGGCCGGACAGCGCGGCGTCGCTCAAAAAATCGGCCCCCGTCTCGTGCCAGCGGGTCCTTACCCTTTCTGGGAATTCCGGTCTGTAGGGCGCCCCGCGGGCACCGTGCCGGCGCGTCTGCCTGGATTATCGGTCATCTTGACACGCGACGCTCCCGCCTCCTGGAAGATGAGCATGACGTTGATTGCTGGCAGTTGATTTTTATTTTGGTGTTATCATTCGCGAGACAAGTGTATCCGTGTGCGATGCGGCATATTTCAGCCAGTTGGGGGACACGTGATCCTATCATTTGCGGCGACGGTTGATTAATTGACTGATACGGACTGCGGAACACGGCGTCGCCTCGCAGGCCGGACGCTGGCGGTGGTCACCACTCCTGCGGCCGGCCGATGATGGGTTCGGTGGCGACCGATTGGTATGTTATATGGGCTCGCCGCATGCTCTTCTCCTGCAGTCTCAGTTGCATCAGCAAGATATCGGTTTGATTTTTCCCCATTTCGCAATTATGAAACCGCGCTATGAATTGGGTCGATGCAATGTGTCATGCGCACTGCGGCGTGGTGGGCTGAAAGTGGTGCGCTAACTTGTTTGGCATGCTCGTTCTTTCAATAAGCCATAAGCCCTGTAATCATTTAATACACGCAATTAGACGCATTCCTTGTTAACGCTTTCTTAGTGATCTGCCTTCCAAACCTGCTGGCACCGTGACGCATGGAGAGGATGCCAAATGTTTTTTTTTTCTTAACATTGCAGTCGGTGGTTCAGCGGTCCCGCCATGTGATCGAGTCACACGATCGACATGTCTGTGATGAGAACGCCTATCCAGTAATCCCCTCCACACCGTTCAGATGTGTGCCATCGGCTTGTTGCAGGCGCTGTGCTGTATGTGCAAAGTCGAGATTTGGCTGGACAATGGCAAAGACTTTAGGCTTTTAGTTTTGGTCTAGTTTTGGGCTTTTGGTCCCCGTTCATGGATAGACTGAATTTTTCGCTCAGTCACTTTGTATACCTTTGGAGGCCTGGACCCCGATAACTTTATTTTATTTCAACAATAAAGCTTTGGTGATGCATGAAAATAACGGTTTCTTAACTTCCGATTGCTCCCGAATCTCCTCAGTAATGTTTGAGTGTGCCGCCACGGGTGAGAACGTTTTACGTTCTGATGCGTTTTCCTGTTCCGACGCAAGTTCTCTTTCTGACGCGTGCTCCCGTTCTGACGCGTGTTCCCGCTCTGACGCATGCTCCCGCTCTGACGCATGCTCCCGCTCTGACGCGTGTTCCCGTTCTGACGCGTGTTCCCTCTCTGACGTGTGTTCCCGCTTTGACGAGTGTTCTCGTTCTGACGCGTGTTCCCGCTCTGACGCGTGTCCTCTTTCCGTTGCAGTGCCATGGCGTTCCCCCCGTTCGGCGCCGCGCCGCACGGTGCCGGCGGTATGCTGCCGGGTTACACTGTCGCCCGGCCCAGCTACCCGGTCATGATGCCCGACGGCTTCGCCTCCGGCGTCCCCTACGGTCCAGGTGAGTCGCCGTCCCCTCAGGGGTTCACTGAGGATGGCGTGGCTGCCGCCCCGTGGAACCGTCAGTGTTAATCCTAGCGGTCAAGGGACTGCCGCCCACGGTGCGCATCGTTGGCGCTCCTCTTTATCGAGGTACTATCGCTCTGTTCATCAGTAACGTCCGTTCTCGAGAATTCGGCGGGTATGGGGAGTACCCTTCGCATATTTTCTGGGACTTGTAGGCATCATTAGGCTGTCTTCGTAAGCCACGCATAGTCATCTGCATGCTTAGGCCCACGGGTTTATGAGAAATAAAGTTGTGGGCATGGCACGTTGTCGGCTCACCTTTGCACGTCTGGCGGTTTGACGTTATGAGCAATTGTGGCGCTCATTCGAAATGTTTGGCATTTCAGCTTTACGCGTCAGCTGTGTGGCTGAGTATGCGTCGAATAATCGATTGGGTTTAAGTTGCCACTTTTATTTCATATTTCAACGCAGCAGTACAGCATCGCGTTCCGCTTCAGCCTAAAGCTCGCCAGTCTGTGCTCAATGCTCGTTTCAAGAATTTATTAGCAGCACAAAAGTCGAACAAATGACTCGCTTTGAGTGCAAGCCCATTCACGCCACTTGCGCAAGCTCCTGCGCCCATGTGTCACCTCCCATATTCGCTCACGCGCCAACTTTGCACGAGGTGAGGCCCACATGTGAGCCAGGCTGTGTGCCGCCGCGGTCAGTGGTCGCCGCTCAGTGCCAGTGTGGTGCGCTGTGTGTCCGGACGGTGTGCCATTCAGGCCCAGACGCCATCAGCTGACCGCGTTTGGTAGACTGACTCCCGTTGAGATCACTGACTCATTTAAGGCGTCCCTCACCCCGGACACAAGTGTGAGATTGATCGAGTCGTCAGTGAGTAATCATATCATTTTCTCATTTCATTTGTTGTTGCATCCTTTTCGACAACGTATCCTGTTTTCAGACTTCAGACAGGTCTTGGGATGACAAGGTAATTACAGCCTGTTCAGAAGAATAACACAGAATAAAACTGGAAGTCATATCATCAGCGCCGTGAATACAGACGCCTGTTGGGCCTGATAGGACGACCTGCACTTCCACATGCCCGGTGTAGTTAGTGTATCCGCGTGGAGGTATTGTGGCCTAGGTGTGCGCCACAGGGCTGTAGGCCGTATCGGCTCGCTTGTCTCCAGCGCACCCGTCAGCGGGCGCCGGACCAGACCAGTCCGGCCGCGAGTCATGCGCCTGCTGCACCGAGCTGACACCGCCAGCGGGCGCCGGACCAGACCAGTCCGGCCGCGAGTCACGCGCCTGCTGCACCGAGCTGACACCGCCAGCGGGCGCCGGACCAGACCAGTCCGGCCGCGAGTCACGCGCCTGCTGCACCGAGCTGACACCGCCAGCGGGCGCCGGACCAGACCAGTCCCACACGCCTGCTGCACCGAGCTGACACCGCCATCGGGCGCCGGACCAGACCAGTCCGGCCGCGAGTCATGCGCCTGCTGCACCGAGCTGACAGCGTCAGCGGGGCCGCCGGTCACGCGCCGAGCGCGACAATAGCCCAGGCACTCTATCTCTTAAGCCCCGCCCGATCTAAGAACGACAGCCCGGCCTCGTGCCGCTGTCACGAGAGCCGCCCCCTCCACGGACCGCGCTGCAGGACGCTGCAGGGTGTGAGCCGCGCGGCCAGCGCCCCTGTCCCTGTCCCTCCTGTAGCGGCAGGTCAGCGCCCCTACCGATGGCGTGGGTCGCAGAAGCCGTACGCAGCGCTGCCGGCCGCGCCTGACGCGGGCGGGTATCCGGTGTCAGGCTCGGCAGAATCGCGGGGCCTCACTCAAAGGGTCACGTGGCCGACTGTGAGGCCGCTGACAGCCTGTCTGGTGCGCTTTCGAAGCGATGATTCCCTCCATTAGCGGGCAGAGTGGCGTGGATGGGAACGTGCGTGAATCGCGAAGGCGCTTGCTCTGGTCAGCGGTGCCGGTCGATGCTTTCCCTTTTGATAGCTAGAGCAAGCAGGCAACGGCCTGCTTGATGGAAATACCAGAAAATCAAGTGAATGATATTATAATTCTAAGTTATTGCATATATGTCTGCAAGAATTCGTCGTTAGTAACACAGAGCTTAGGGCCAGGAGCGCCGCCGCAGATTATGGAAACTGCCGCCCATGGCGGTACTCACTCATTATGTTTGTTCGATTCGTGCGCATTAAACGGACGACAATTTCAGCCTCGTCTATTGACCATCAACCTCAACATGCCTATGAACCAGACCCACAAATGCACACGTAGGCAAGAGTCGGCTCCTCGCAACATCTTCTCCTCCACATCCCCCAACCTTCTTCGGGCTGGTGACCGTAGACAGCTGGCAGCCCACGGTGTCGGTGACGGCGACCCGGGTCTCCGCCCGGACGATGTGCCGCCGTCGCTGAGAGCGCCCTGCTGTTGCAGCGTCCGGCAACAGCAACGGCCGCAAGCAGCGGCGTGAGCGCACCACGTTCACGCGTCAGCAGCTGGACATCCTCGAGGGCCTGTTCCAGAAGACGCGCTACCCGGACATCTTCATGCGCGAGGAGGTGGCCATCAAGATCAACCTGCCGGAGTCGCGCGTCCAGGTGAGCGCATCGCGAACACAGCGCCAGCCGGGCAGGGCGGCTGGCGCACGTGAGAACGCCCCCAGATCGACCCGACCCGAAGCCGGCGTGCAGCACGCGGAGAAAGCCGCGGACACCTGGCGCCTGTCGTTGTAGTCCCGTCCCCGTGTTTGATAACTATTTCTGGTGTTAGAGCGAGGTCCGAAAAGGTGCGCAATGCGTGACTTCCCAGTAAACTGAAGCGTTCGACTTCGCCTTCAGGCGTAACGTGTTGGAAGGTAGCGAATGAAGAGAAACATCTCATTCCGCTGCTCTTTTTGCCCGCGGCACTTTTCAGTACTCCTGTTTGCATGGCTAAGATTTCCTTTTTGGCCTGGATGATAATGGATGCATTAACGACTAAAAAATTTAATGAATACCTGAATTCAGTCTTCCCTGGAGACGTTGGTGTTGGATCACCCAAAGCACCCGATGGCCAAAACTAGGCGGCCAAAACTAGGCGGATCTAAGTGACGATAGCCATCTTGACACTGCGTTGTGACGGCCGGCCGGATCCTTGTAACGCCCGCGCCCGCCGACCAATCGGCTCAAGACTCCAGAGATCGCTTCCCGGGACAGCGTCAATGACCGGAGAGTGCGGTGACCTTCCGGACTTCACTTCCTTCCCCGATGAACCACTTCCACTCGGCCGTCGAGTCGAAACCGGTCCTCGGTGTCTTCGGTCTGTCTTCACGCCACACTCTGACCGGGCTTAACCCTGCTTACCTCTTGACCTTCGACGTTAAAGGAGGCTCTCCACTTCGTCACCGCCCCTGTGGCAATGTCCAGTTCCCCGAACAGGGCCAGTATTAGTGGAGTTGTCTGAAAGGCGGCTGATCCCCAGACCAGCACCGGCGCCTGAGGATTTGTCGGAAACCACTGCCGCAGTGTGTCAACTCGGCCAACGCCATGTACACAGAAACGCTGTAAGCCGCGCACGAACGTGAAAAATTCCAGACGGGGATTTGTGCTGTGACGCATTCCTGAGGAGAGATTTGTGCTGTGACGCATTCCTGCGAGGGTTTTGTGTTGCCGGGTCAGCGGCCGGTAGGCGGTCATGGCCCTCCGGTGCTTGTCGCAGGCGGCGTGAACACCACCTGTGACAAGCGCGCGAGCCGTGGTGGTGCAGCAGCTGTGACGACCAGATGGCCTTGTTGGCGCGATAACATTAGCGTGATGACGTGAGATCCGATCACTCGATCACATCTGGGTACGTGGGGACGCGTGATGACGTGCTATCAAATGACGTCTTCATGGCCCTTGACGACGTCCGAAGATCGCGTGCCATGGGACGCCTCGTGGCGGTTGGTAATATTGATGACGCCTTGCGGCGTCCGCCGCTATGAGGACAGCTTTTGGCGTCCGGTGATATGACGATGTCCCTCGCAGGTCTGGTTCAAGAACCGGCGCGCCAAGATCCGCCAGCAGGCCAAGCAGACCAACACGAACGGCACGGCGCCGCCGCCCGAGACCAAGCCGAAGCCGAAGCCGCGCACGCGCACGCCGCCGGCAGCCAGCTCGCCGCCGAGCACGGCCGGCGACCTGTCGACGGTGACGCCGGGCACGCCGTCGCCGCCGGCGGCCGTGCAGCGCGCCTCGCCGTACTCTCCGCCGGTCACGTGCTCGCCAACGCCGCCGGTCAGCACGCCCGTCAGCACGCCGCACCAGGTAAGGATGCCGCTCGCGCGCCGGTCCCCCCTCCCCCCGGCTGTGGCTGGAGGCGCGCTCCGCAGGAGACCGCGGCCACCAGCATGTCCGTCCGCACACCCGTGTGCCAGTACGGAAGTCCGTGCCACGGGGTTCTGCTCCGGGTTTCATCGGTAGCACGTGGCGAGGTGGCTCTGGTCACAGTTCCTGCCGGCATGTATGCACTCTTTGACGCGGGCTAGCGAAGCTCCGGTCTCAGTTCCTGTCGGCATGAATCCATCAATAACGTCCCGGATCTGGACATATCGGCCGCCATTAAACGCTATACGGGGAAAAAATCGCTGCATGACTGGCGGAGGCGTGCAGCCGCTGCAGAGCAATTCAGCGTTGTGTGACGATGCCGAGTGCCGTATGATGGTCCTCAGTGTCACATGGCACCTGTTAGAATCGTGTGACGCCTCGGAACGTATTGTGGTACCGTTTAGCATTGTGTGAACCCCAGCGCCAAGTGGTGTCGTGCGAGGAGTCATGTCGTGTCTTGGTGTCGTGCGACGTTTCTCAACTTTGCGTGATGCCTCTCAGCTTCGTGTGACGCTCCTCGACGCCGTATGACTCCCCTTAGTGTCGCATTTGACGCCGGCTGATCCTTTCCCATGCGGCTTAGCCGCAGATCACTGTTGCAGCCATTTCCTCTGACGCCTTCCGTTTGCATCACAGAGTTACGGCGGGGGCTACAACACCATCTGGAACCCGATGGGCGACCTCGTGTCGAACCAGCCGGCGATGGAGAGGCCTTACTCGGCTAATCCGGCTGGTGGGTACCCGCAGTACGGCGGGTACTACGGCAACATGGAGTATCACCTGAACCAGCACGGCCAGATCAACTCCCAGGTGAGCCAACGACCGAGAGGGGAGATGACCGGTGATAATCCCTGATGATCTGCTGACCCGACCACGCCCGTGAGCTGCCGTAGCACAGTTCTAACAGGTTTTAACTGTCTTACACCAGCTAATTCTCAGCAGGATTAGCATTGCGAGCTCTGACCACTTTCGCAGACGCAAGGAAGAATCAGTGTGGAGCCCTGGTTTGAGGAATTCCAAATTTTGCTCTCGCAGTTACTTGCTAACCACTTTTGTATGATACTGTTAGACAGAATCGAGTTATCCCCATGATGAATTTGTATACGTACTTGATTACACAACATCACATGTCCAGAAACACATGAGTAGTGTTACCTGTTATATCCTACCGTTGCCTCCTCGGCGTGTTCGTGTTTGACGCTTAGCGTACCCGTGTCTGACGCTCGGCGTACCCGTGTTTGACGCTCGGCGTATCCGTGTCTGACGCTCGGCGTACCCGTGTCTGACGCTCGGCACATCCGTGTCTGACGCTCGGCGTACCCGTGTTTGACGCTCGGCTTACCCGTGTTTGACACTCGGCGTACCCGTGTTTGACGCTCGGCTTACCCGTGTTTGACGCTCGGCGTATCCGTGTCTGACGCTCGGCGTACCCGTGTCTGACGCTCGGCACATCCGTGTCTGACGCCGCTCGTACCCGTGTTTGACGCTCGGCGTACCCGTGTTTGACGCTCGGCGTACCCGTGTCTGACGCTCGGCGTATCCGTGTCTGACGCTCGGCGTACCCGTGTCTGACGCTCGGCGTATCCGTGTCTGACGCTCGGCGTACCCGTGTCTGACGCTCGGCGTATCCGTGTCTGACGCTCGGCGTACCCGTCCTTCAGGTTAACAGCCACGTGAGCCCGCTGCCGCCGGCGCAGCCCACGGCAGCTCCGGTGAGCCGGCACAGCATCGCCGCCGAGTTCGACTACCGCTACCAGAACTTCCAGGTGTTGTAGGCGGCTACCGCGAGCGCGGCCGCTGCGGCAGCCGGCGGGTCGCGGAGCTGAGGTCAGAGTGGTGCACTACGGCCTCCAAGAGGGGCGGACGGACTGGAGCCGGGAGCAAGTGAACCGAAGCTGACCCGGACGACTTGACCCGGAGCGACTCGTGGCTGACCTCAGCGCGCTGACCGGGGGCGGCGTTGGCGCTGCAGCTGCACCAAGGGATCTCGCGGTGTGGGCGCTTGATCCGGATCACTGGATCACTCTGACCTAGCAGGCGGCCGGTGAAGTGGAGCAAAGCGAGGCACGATGTGCTGAAGTGACGGGAAGACGACGAGGCGCGGGCTTGTGACACAAGAGCCGCTATTGACGTCATTTGTGCCAGCCAAGGTCAGGGGGGGGGGGGGGGCGAGTCTGGCCACTCAGACGTCCCAAACCGACCACACCTGTAAGCGCATGTACACACGAGGGGCTTACATACACGCGCGCGCGCACACACCCACACACACACACCCACACGCGCTCGGACGTTGACCCGCGATCCCCCGACGACACACGAACACCTGCATACACACAGACATACACACAAGCGTTTTCTGTGATAGAGCTAAGCTAAGACAGGGTAGCCGCCGCCCACGGGCCTCGCGGGCTGTTTGCCGCGCAAACGGCGTGTGTGCGGCGTGCCAGAGCGGCCCGCTTCCAGAGACGGCTGCGCTGCTGAAGCCAGCTCACCTGCCGTCCTCGTCGCCCGCGGCGTCTCGCGCCTCCGTCTAGGACGCCGCGCGGAGGGCCGGGCGGCGAGCTTTGGCGGCGGAGTCGGGGGCAGCCCCCGCGCCGTCCTGCACCTGTTGTTGTGAGCGTGGCGCGTCCGTCCAACCACACGTGACGGCTCTGTGATGGGACGGGACTGCGCGAAGCCCGGCGGCCAGCGGCGGCACCGCACGTACTGAACACTGTTGGAATAAGTACAATATGCGGACGGGCTGCGATGCGGCGAGGTGCGCCCTGCGTGCGCGCATGCGAACGGTTGTAAAGCATTACATGGACGGCGTTTCGTGTCTGTTTGGTCGGCGGCTGCCCAGGGACGACGCAGGATGAACGGAGAGTGTCGAGTCAAAGCCGAATTCAGAGTCGCGCGATGTGACTCATGGGTATCGTGTATGCTTGATGTCTTCAGACACATTTGCCTCGTGTTTTATGTACTGCGGACCCTTATTGTTTTGTTTTGGCGGCATTTGACGAATGCGGTGGAAAGTCTGTGTTAACAGTACATCCTCCGCAGCAGCCATAGAAAGCAGTTACGCGCACTGTGTCCGAATCCATTCCATTCTGGTCGGCTTTTTAGATCGCTTTGTGTTATGTGTAAGCGTCCCTACCAGTGTTGCTTGACATCAATTTTCGAGAAATAATAATGTGATGAAAAGCATGTTTTCTTATCCCGAAACGCTCTGTACCACACAAACGACAAAAGGTACTTGTTGAGATCATGGCTCACCCAAGTAAGTCTCCTGCTCTGAACCCTAGTCTGTGTGAGTGTACGCGACGAGCGCAAATTTAGAGGTCAGGGCCTACCCAGCGGCGGCTCCTACGGCTCTGTCTGGTGAGGCCTATTCAGCGACGGCTCCCGCAGCTCCGTCTGACGAGGCCTAGCCAGCGGCGGCTCCTGCAGCTCCGTCTGACGAGGCCTAGCCAGCGGCGGCCTCCGCGGCTCCGCAGCGGCTCCCGCAGCTCCGTCTGGCGAGGCCTACCGACAGGCTGACCCCGCGCCGCCCTGGTATACGGAATGTTGCTAAAGCCATGTTCCACAATGTAATCAAGAAGGAGCCAGTCCGGCCAGAATCTCGCAAGAAGCGTGCGGTCGCCGGCATAAGCGGATCTAACATAGCTTATGTGAGCGGTAGATCCGAATCAGCGAAAAACATCCGATGCGGTCGCGCCTGACAGATCCGTGTCGTATCAGCTGACTTACGGCAGCGCGTCACGATTATAAGAGTCCAGAGCGTGTGCGATCGAACGACGGCTTGGTTTGCAGGCACTGTAAGAAGCTGCGGACAGAGATGCATGGGTGCCGCACGAGATTTCGTGGTTTTAGCGAACAAAGATCGGCCAGTAACTGTTGACCCAGGCATGGGGGATTTTGTGCACTCGGCACATTGCATACGTGTCTGCCGAGTCTTGTCTGCGATTATGTCTCGATGAGTCTTCAGTAGACTTCTAGTCGACATATATGCTGGAAAGGTTTAGGGATTTAAAAAGAGCAAGCAGCAGCGCCGGGAGCAAGAGTGACATTTCTGCATGCTACTTAACATAATCACGCGCTGCGATAGGCGCCTCGGATAGCGCGAACTGGGATCATTAAAAGCAAAATTTGTAATGTGTTATTTGTAAGACTCTGTATGGCAAACACCTGTATTGGAATGCTCCAACTTCTGTTAATTCTAGAGATGGGAACCCTTTGAAAAATTCAACATTTGTAGAGAACAATACAGTTTTCTCCTCAAGATGTGGCCATGACTGCAAGCGGCTGCAGGATCAGCTCCAGCATGTCAACATCCAAGATGTTTAGTGATAAACGACATATTTAACCTGCGATTTCGGGTCCTCGGTCTCGATCGCTTGCAATCATGGTTTTCCTTCCACGGATGGGTTGGATTTTCCGATGATGTCAGCCTCCTTCGGATGACTATGACATTTCTGTGTCTGTGACACCTTTCCGATGATGTCAGTCTCCTCCGGATAACGATGACATTTCTGTGTCTGTGACACCTTTTCCGATGATGTTAAACTCCTTCGGATGACAATGACATTTATGTGTCTGTGACACCTTTTCCGGAGGCGATTCAGGTACGCTGTTGCTCTGTGTGGACGCTCATGGCATCTTTCCAAACGGACCAGCAGCCCCCCACGGCACAGTTCGCGATGTTCACCAAGATGTCGTCGGTGGTGTACGGCCATGGCCCGCCATCCAAGTTCTAGATGTTTTTTTTCTGTCCACCAGCTAATCGGTTCCACAGGAGAAAAAAGCCATAAACGTTTTGGGACGATCAGATATTTCCAAAGGCGCTGACCAAAACTGAACGTTCACGCGAAAACGTGCACTAATGGTTGCGTATGTGCTGTATGAAGAGGTACGAAATGGCTGGCACGTGGACGTGGCCGTCGTAGCGCGCTTTCACGCTATCGAGGCATGGTGTTGAAGACTGTTGAGCGAATCGTTACATAGCGAGAAAGAAAGCCACCGCAAACACACACACAAACACACACCACACACCCACACACACACACACACACACACCCACACCACACACACACCCACCACACCACACACACACCCACACACAACACCACACCCACCCACACCAACACACACACACACACACACACACACACACACCACACCCACACACACACACACACACACACCACACACACACACACAACACACACACCACACACCCACCACACACACACACAAACACCCCACACACACCCACACACCACACACACACACCACACACACACACACACACAACACACAACACACACAACACCACACACCACACACACACACACACACACACACACACACACACACACACACACACACACACACACACACACACACACACACACACACACACACACACCCACACACACACACACACACCACACCAACACACACACACCACACCACACACACACACACACCACACACACACACACACACACACACACGTGCACAGACACACAACTTTGCCGCAACATAAGGCAAAGCCTGACTTTAAAGAGCTTTTGTTTCTTGCTCAGCAACATTGATAAACAAGTTGGCTGAACCCGGTGAATTAATCTGATATGCATGTTTAGCGTGTGTGTGTGTGGGGGGGGGGGGGAGTACGCAAGAGTTCGCAATCGGAGAGGCACAATAAGCAAAAAGTTTTCAAACCCCTGGTTAGCGCGCTAAAGGCGGGCGACATTCCAATTTTTTAAAGCGACGTGACGCATGTCGCCACGCTCCTTTTATGGAGCGCCAGCGACAGCATTGGCTATATTAGCGCTAAGGGGCCGTGGTGCACCGGGGCTTCGAATCCGAGCTCGGGCTGTTGGCGCCCAAGGCACTGACCACTCGGCTATTATGCCCGCTCGCGAAAATCCTTGCATAAAGGGTAAAACAACGTCGCACATTCTCGATTTGTGTAGATTTATTTGTCTGCCGCAAATTTGTAATAGTCAGCATGCATCAATGCTCATATTATCACATGTCATAACTTGATAGAATGGAAGGCACGTGCCCCTGGGGGCACGGCGCATGCACGCCTGTGATGTTCAGCCATCTGATCATATATTGTTGAGTGGTAGGGACACGGTGAAGCAGTGGGGGTTCCGCGTCTTCCCATCGGATTAGATCCGCTGCAAGAGCGAGCGAATGGCGTCCGTTCGCCTCGCGCAAACATATGCATGACCTGTGAAGATGGAGCTCAACACGTACTTAAGTCACAGGAAAGAGTAACGGGAAAGACTAGCCTGATGCGCATGCGCGCGCGACCGCATCTGTGCACGATTCGCACCGCGAAAGTAAAGGCTCGAGCTGTTTACAGGTGCTCACACGCCCCGCCATAGATGTGATGGAGTAGACTGCAGGAACTTTATAGCGGACAGGTGCAGTCATCTTGTCACTGCTGACGAGGAGCAGGAGCATTAACTACGCCAGTGATTCAGAGCATGGCAGGCTGCCGCGGGGGGCAGGAAAGTGTCTGTCGGAGTGTGGAGAGGGGGAGCGCAATTAAGCTGGTGTTCGGTCGCATAGACGACGACATGTTTGTGGAAATAGCACTACAAAAGACTTGTGCCAACATAATCTAAAAGCGAGGCGTAAATCGTGATTGTTATGTGGTAGTTCCCAATAAACGCAAGTATGTAAATAAGAAAAGATGAACGATATAATGTTAACAATGCTTAAAGTATGATGACCTATATCATTTTCTGGGCTCGATACCTTCAAAGATAACACCACCATTTGGGCAGGACCTCTAGCACTCACTCGCAGGTCAAGATTAGGCGCGTAGGACAAAATTAGGGTAGTGAGACTGCAAAACAGGCTCCTCTTATTTTCCTCCAACATCCCCGAGTCCTTTTCTGAAAGGCCTATTTTGCGGAATTATCCATTCGCGTGTTCGGCCATTAATATCAACAAAAATGTATTTCCGTCAAAAGCTTTAATTCGCTGCATCGACCTGTGGCCAAAGCATTCGTGCGACATATTTTGTAGCCAAACCTTTGCAACAAATTGTCTAAGATATCAAAACGAGTGTCTTTGGGAGTAAGTGTGACCGAGTTGATAGATTAGGCTATCTACATACTGATAACCTAACAGCCCGAATTGTTTGTGTTCGCGACACAAACGGGCGAAAACATGCACTCTAAACGGACAAGCAATTTATCGGGCCCGGAATACAATGCACAGATTAGCGTTGCTCTAACTGGAGAATGCTGCCGTCGTCCCCGACTGTGCTCGAAAAGTCTTGCCGTTAACTTGCAAAACAAACGCACTTGGTGTAACCTATACACGCGCCCGGGTGGCTGGCTAGGTACCTTTCGCTCGGGTGGGGGGTGGGGGTCAATTGGACCCCCTGAGATCTCGGGGACTAAGAAAGCTAGAGACACCAAATTTGCAGAGGGTCCTGACCTGTACGCAAACTCCCTTAGGTCAATGTTTGAGCTTCCTAGGTCATGACCTTAAGGTCAAATAAGGTTAAACAAGGTCAAATACCACGTTGGTCTCCAAAGCGCCCCCAGAACCTAGGCAACCGTTTCTAAGCAAGAGGTCAAAAACCCATTTGAGGTCAGTGACCTTGTTTGGCCTGTCGAAGGTCTGGTGACCAAGATCATACAAGACTGCTCTGAGTTTTGCATTTGAAGAAGCGACAAAGATTACGCTAGGCAGTATATTCCTAAAACAAAATGCTAGCCCGGGTCATCTTAGGTCAATGACCTTTTCTGACCTCTAAGAAGTCAATGGAACGTGTATGATGCGGTTCCTGCTGTCAATAAATTGGAAATGAGCACAACAAACTATTCCATAGAGAAAGCCCTCGAGTAATAAATCAGGCTGGTTGTGACCTTGGTCTGACCTTCGTACCTGGCCTTAAGTCGATTCAATTTGTTCATTAAGTATTTGTGGGGCCTAAGGAAGCGTCTCAGAGATGTATGGCTTCATCAAACACTTCCTTATTGTATCAGATTGGAAGACTCCCTAGAAGTTGCCTTTGCTGATACCATGACCTGACTTTAACTTGCCATAGGTTAGCGACTTAACAATGTACATATAAATGTTTTATGTCAAACGATCCGCTATTCAATTGTCTACAGTATGCAAAATTTGGCGCGGCTACGCCGCGCCGTTCGGAAGCCGTTCTGGAAAAACCTTTGGGGGGGGGGGGTCAATTTGACGGCCCACACAAGCAAGTGATAACACGGCTAGATACCCCTCGTTCGGGTGGGGGTCAGTTTGACCCCCTGAGATCTCGGGAACTAAGAAAGCTAGAGACACCAAACTTACAGAGTGTGTTGACCTGTGCGTAAAATCACTTAGGTTAAAGTTTCAGCTATACTATTTATAGCTATTATAGCTATACAGCTATTCAGACAGTATGTTCCTAAAACAAAATGTTGCCTATGTCATTTTGGTCCGTGACCTATTCTGACCTCTATGAAGTCCATGGAAGATTACAAGACGATTACTGCTATCAATAAACTCGAAATGAGCACCAGAAACTATTCCATACAGCAAGCTCTAGAGTAACAACACAGGTTGGCTTTGACCTTGGTGTGACCTTCATACCTGATCTTAGGTCAATGTAATTTGCTCATTCAACTGTTGTGTTGCCTAAGGAAGCATCTCAGAGATGTGTGGCTTCGTCTAGCACTCCGTTGTTGGATTAGACTGAAGGATTCCATAGAAATGGCCTTCGCCGAAACCATGGCCTGATTTCGACCTACCATAAGTCAGCGACCTTACAAGGTACATCTAAATTGTTGATACAAAACGATCCACTTTTCAATTGTCTACAGCTATGCAAAATTTGGCGCGGCTACACCGCGCCGTTTGGAAACCATTCTGGAAAAATCTTCGGGGGGTGAGCGGGGATCCCCTTGATCCCCTCACCCGAGCGCGTGTTAAAACTAACAATTGCTGTTTTCTGAGTGAGAGCACTGTATGCATTTCTGCTCATCCTTATCTTTGAAGGTTAGCCTTAATAAACGCACTAAACGAATAAGCACCCGTATTTGGAATTCTGCTTTCTCATGTCTAGTAACTTTCAACAACGACGGGTCCACTAAATATTAGCCAACAGCTTTTGTCTATTGCATGATTCGGTTTTCCGATAAATGAGCCAAATTTATGGGTGACCCTCAGCAATCTTAACGTTCATATTTATAACCACGTCGCAGGGACCCGTCCCGGGATATCTGAAGACACTTATCGCTGATCTTTCCAAGTGGACGGCCTTTGTTTGGAAACCATATTCTGGATTTCGTCTTGTGAAGAAAGGAACAGTGTATAGAGATATTCCAAGTGGTTAGTATTCTTGGAATCCGGAGAATTTCACATGAATGTGTTGGACAGATGTCTCAAAGATAGTGAAAAACGTGTTCCTGCAGACAGCCGACAGCAGATCGCTGTTGCTTCTTATCGCTGTGTACAGCGTACAGTTTCGAATCAAGCACTGTGTGCCGGCTACATCGATGACGAGGGTGATGGGGGCGCGGTAAAAATGTGTGATGGAAAAACAAGCTTTACCACTTTGCAGCGCCGTTACCCATGGCAGAAATGCGCTGGTGCGCTGGGCCCAGCGTGGACTCACTAGGTTGGACAGAATCTCCGATCGTTTGTTCGCAGTCAGATAATCGCGATACGTTCTCAGTGGCTTGCCTTCTATGGCCAAGGCCATGACCCGTTTTGGTTATGACTGACCTTGGCTCAGGCTCGCCAATGCGGTGCCACGACAACACAGGTCAACAGTTGGAGGCAACGCGAGCATTTCTCACTGCACTCCAAAGGAATGCCTCCACTTAGCATAGTGGTTTGAACTAACGGTTTGTAGTCCTTCTTTATGTGTGCACGAACTCAGTTTCACATTATTAGAACACTTCTTAAGACAAGTTTCATGCGATTCATTTGACGCAACGCATTTCCAGATTCCAGAAAAGCAGCAACTAGCTTGATGTCTAGGAGGTTCATAGTTTTTTGTTTAGTTGAGGGCGGGGCGTTCCAGCCCCCAACAGTTATGCTCCAGCAGCCCCCAACATTGAGAAGAAAGCGGACGAAATCCGTGGAGAAACCCATTTCTTGCCGTACTGTTGAGGCAGGCTTTAGCATTTTCACCGCTCAGTGCTTAGCCGCTGCCCGCAACCAGTTTTGTGAAACTACGCCCCTGCCTGTTGCATGGAGTATGGTATTGCACAGGTAGCCATTATGCTGCTGTGTTGGAGCATGCCATGAATAAACTAAAACTGATGTTGAATAAATGAGCTGAAAGGAAATGTGCGACATTTGAAGATACCGAAATAAGCATCATGTGATGAAATAAGCTCAATTATAACCATCAGTATACTTTTGGGGGAAATGACTGCTCGAGATCACAATTTCTCTGCTTAGCAAATATGCTCCGCAATACGCCATTGTTTCATTACATCATCGCACAGCATTCATTGAGAGCCAACTGACCGTCGTTTTGTCTGCTAATCGTGGTCACGAACGCCAGATATGAACGGCTCGACGATTAGATTCGTCTTGGCCTTGATCGCCTGCCCGAAATAGCCCGCACATCTTTGCGGACGTGTAGCTCAGAAATTAGAGGGGTTTTGGTAAAGAGGGGCAGGGTTGTGGACTGCACCGAATGATCTTCAAGATGCCTACTTCAGTTCCAAACCTCACACATATGTGGATTACTCTTTCATTAAATGATTCCAGTGACCATCAGTGTTCTGTTATACTTAAAAGCAACGAGTGAATAGTTAAAAAAAGCCTAACTGTACCCAAACTTCCATGTGGGTTTTATTTCTTGCTTTCCTTGTTTTGTTTTTCACCTCTCGTCGATTCCTGTAAGTCCTGACTGCTTCTTACTCCACAAAAGATGAATTAGGGTATGGGGGGGGAGGGGCTAGGATGAGGGTTCGGTTATCACTCGTCAACGACGGAGCGATGCCAACAATGAGTTTGGCATCGGTCGTACGACGTTGCACCGCAAGAAGATAAGTTAACTTGCATGCCGCGATCTAAATGTCACAAGACAAAACATTTGACTCACTGTATTCACATAAATAGGCACCGCCGATTTCATGTGACTTGGCTATGACGCAAATGAGTAAAAGCCATGCCATGTAAAAAGTTGGGATGATTACAAAACAACATAATACAAAGGGTCTAAGGGTTTCGCGATCCACGCTACATGCACGTAGGGGCGGCTCTCCCCTTTGTTGGTTTGCAGGGTTTGTAACTAACCCGGTCACAATGTCTGGGCGAGCTTCCGTACAGACTTCTCCTGTGCGGAACGGTTTGAGATAGCTGGTGGGAAGATGATCTCGTCTGGAGCGTCGTATGAAGCATAGAAAACCGCAAATGTGGTCTCGCAGTGTCAATAACGCGGAGGAGCTCTAACACCAGGCATCCTTTTGATTCATGTAAGTTCACTACGTTTTTCAGGCACGCCCGCAAACCAGGGATCATTTAGTCGTTCCCAACTTACCCAGTGACCCCAAGTCATTTAAGATAAGCTGCCGACGAACTGGTCGTCAACTGTAACCAGTTTACAGCAGCGCCAAAGCCAACCCTGTCTGGTTCATCATCAGAAGCAACTGAGTTGTGAGTGCCGAAATGTAGTCAGCAGAGAGTTTAGGGACCTGAATGCTCTTACGACTGCCGAGAGACCCACTACGCGGGCTGCGTCTGTCCCTCCTACGGAAGCTTTCAGAACATGGTAAAGGATTAGCCACCATTGCTTTGAGACAAACGCGGCAAACACCGATCCCCGAACTGAGATCTGGTGATCTGGACCCGTAATTGCATGCTCGCAATCAAAACTGACATTTTTATTGGGAGTCTTCCCTCAGCGACGTAGCAGGGAAAAATCGACACAGACTCTAAAGCCGGGGACCAGTCTCCGCGTCCATTCTTTGTCTGCGGCCGGCTTTCTGGCGCATCGCACAGGCTATGGCTATGATGACGCATCTATGCGGTCACCGTCAAATGGCGCCGCATGACAAAAAATGCCGCAGCTGAAGCCTCCGGTTGGAGTGTAACGAACCGCAGGGCTGCTGTCGTTAGGATACATCTGAAATTAACGGCCTCATCAGAGCCATCGCGCGGCCCCGCATAACGCCGCTGTGACTTGGGGAATTCTGCGCGCGCTAGCGGGCCGCCTTCGGGAAAATCCGACGCTGCGGAAAGCGTTGTCACCTTCTGTAACGCGGAGCGCCTAAACACACACTTTTTATCTGTATAGCTGAGCTATAGAGCGTTTTGCTCTGATAAGGTCTCCTTGCCGTTGTTCCGGCCCGCTCAGACAATTTGCACCGGTACGACGCTGCGGAGCGCACGTTGAAGTCTGTGGTAGCATGGGCGTCTGTGCACGGCGAATACACATGCCGCCAGCGAAAAGGACATATTTTTCATAATATTGCATAGAAATCCTCTGAGTATGGGGTTGAGACGTTTCTGAATTCGCATCAAGGCACGTCAACAAATGCCGGTCACAGTGCGCCCGCTGCAACATCCGGTCCGGTTCGGCTCCGCAATCCGTCTCTTTCACCATCGTGGTTATGGTGACGGAGATCACGTGACTGTCGGCAGGGCTGCAGAGCCGCAACATACCGGAGGCTAGCTGCAGTCGCTGTTCAGTTCCGGCCGTCCAGGATTACAGGACCGACACTAAATGCGCCTAATGATAGAGAGGGGAGGCAGCTACAATTGCAGCCGCTCATCTACCCCACTCATGTGTCTCTGGATGGCGGCCGAACTAGAGCACTTCACGGATTGGACTTTCAGTATGCAGTCCAGTCCAGTCGGGCTAGTCCCGATCCAATCCAACCGCCAGTCCGCTTCTCCCAGATTTGTCAATCCAATCCGGTTCGGATTGCTTACCAGAACATTTGTCAAATAAAGGCTTGTCAATCTGCATCCCAATCAAGGACGTTGTAAAATTTCACAACAAATTTGGTTCATCTGACATTTTTAAGTTAAGTTATTTGTTAGTTGCGATTGGACAGCTGTGCAATGAGTCGTCATAAACCAGTGAGTACTTGAATACAAAACACAGCCAGCTGCTTGCTGGGATTGCAATTTTGCATGAAGATCAAAACAAACAAGGCTCATCACTTTACTAATCATGTCACAGTTATTTAGGACGATAACTGACAAGCACCACCACATTGCATGACGTCATAATCGCTTCTGGTTTTAAAAAGCTAAAGGCATTAACACATCATCTTACATTTCCAGACTCGTGCAACATACCTACGCATGCCACAGTTTCAACGCACCCAATTCACAACGGTTTCAGCGGCACCCACTTCACAAGCGCAGGTCAACGCTCATGTTGTGCGCTTTCTGAATAACTAAAACGACCATTACACCTCATATATGATGATTCATCTGTGCATAAATTCTCAGACACAGCAACCGATGACACAATCTTAACTGTGACCTTCATTTCCTGCCAGATTGCCGGCTGCTTCAAAATTGTAATGCACGCGCGCCGCTGTCTGCTGGAAGGTGCCTGCAGTGTCTGCCCTTTCATCCCTTCGAATCCCATTCGCCTTGCGTTACCAGATTTCCCTCTTTTGTTCATATCTGAAAAAATACGAGAACTGTTTTTCATTGTAATTGTGCATCGCACAGCTACATGAAGTCACATCCACACAAGTACGCAATCAAACAAATTTGTCGAGCATATTTACTATAGTGCGTCACTTTGTATCCATTGTTTCGTTTCAGCATGGAAAGAAAGGTGTGATCAGTATTTTATCAGGTGGGGCATTGTTATAATCATCCTGTATTACGTCTCGTGTGCCGTGAGTGCCTCAAACACAAACAAAGAACTCTTTCATATTCATAAAACGTGTTGCGAGAGTCAAGCGCCTTTCGCCAGCCAACCGCCACCCGTCATGACCACTGGCGCTTCGGCGTCTCACATGCATACTAGACGCTTGTCAGGGGCTCTGATGATCGCAGAAGCTGCTCCAAATCTTACCAAATCTTCATTTGAGGTGGGTCTCGAGGACAGTCTTGGGTGGCAATTCCAACCACATGAATCCCCTGGCACTCTAACGTCTGTATCGACCTGGGGTTAAATGACACTGTTGAGAAGATCAAGAGAAATGGTAAAAACGCTATGATCGTATAGGTCATTAGATTATTATATACTTAAGTTCCCTTGGAAGGAATGGAAGCTCTACTTTTCTATAACGGCATAGATGAGTTTTACTCATTCATATCAATGTGTCGATGTGATTCTTTCATCAGGAAATTTGTTTGTGAAATGGCTGAGTGGGCTGTGGGCTGGCGGTGTTGGCTGAGTTATGTACCATGAAACCTGTTTGAGTATGACCTGGCATTGAAACTGCTGTATTAACTTGGTCTAAACGCTCTTTTCTGAGTTGATTTCTTCACTGAGCTTGTAAGGGACTATTTAATGATGATTGACATTTCATTTATTTTCAATCTGCGCAATGCGAGCGCACTGGCAAATTTGATAGTCCGGTTCGGTCCTTATCCATGGCTGGTGAATATTGTCCGGTTCGGTCCGCGGGTGGATCTGCAATCCGTGGATTGATCAAACCCGTGAAGTGGTCCAGGTCAAGCACCGTCAGCCGCTAAGCGCTGCAGAAGACGAGAGGGTATGGCTGGGCTCTAACGGGTGTGCGAGTGCTATCACAAGGATGCTACGCTGAATGCTCGCTATTCGAAGGGATATTACAAGGTCAAGCGTGACCTTGTATGCATAACTGCGTGAGGTTGCAGGCATTCCCTATAATGATGCCGCCACGCTGGAAAAAAGACATTTGCAGAGTTGCCAGTTTAAAGCAATTCTACTCAGATAAAACTCTCCCAAAGTCCGCAAAATGATCCCCCAAATATTGCCAGGCACTTCTTGTAAACATAAAATTAATGCAAGTTTTGAATTCCTCTGAAAGGCACTTTGCTTCTTACGCCAGTCCAGCAGCTTGGCTCGATGGTAGGATTTCCAGAGCTTTGCCTGCCTTCTAGCTTTTTAAATACTCGACGAGAACTGGGAGTGGTGTCGTGGAATTTCTGCGAGAGCTCGGAATTAATTAAACATAATTTTGAGCAATTTCCCTGAAAAACGGGCAGAGTTGAGGTGGCCGCAGAGGGGTCTAGCGGATTACTTTTAGAGCTGGCGATCATCGAAGTGTCGGTGCCAGTTTTGAAGTAGTCATAGACCGCAAATGGCGGGCAGCGATGTAAAAGGAGTTCACGAAGTTTTAAAGACGCCATACCGGAGCTTTTTACCTAAAGCTCTCGTGAGTCAGGTTTCCGTCAGCAAATCTCGCCTCCAGTCGTGCCAGCGCTGCGCTGAGGTTGAGCAGGCAGCAGCGCCGAGCTGGCCCAGCATCGCGGCCACACCAGCAGGGCGGGTGACGGAGGGCGGCTGAGTGCCCCACATCGGAGCCTGGACCGGACGCTCGCCTGAGGGCCTTTTCCAATGCAGCCAGGCGTGAGGGGTGAACAATCGCCTGCTGCCACGCTCGGCACTGTGCATTTACAAAGGCGGTGTAAGCTCCTCACAAAGAGGGAATTATAAATGGTAAGTAGAACGTGCCTAGATTATGCATGAACGTGCCATGGTCTGCAGACTACCGGTGCCGTCTCAACCCATTCTCTTAAAAGCAAGTTCTTTTGGCGCGCCATGCAAACTGACAGACTTACGGACCGGCCTTGTGTGCACCCTAGCACCGAGTTAGTACTTAAAAGTTAGTCTATTTGTTGGTTGATGCCCGTCAATGACATATTCGGAATTCCGCGAAGCGCTTCCGACTGGATCACTGTGGGCATGCACGACGTAGCAAATATTTCAAAATTACAATTGCGTTGAAATGAAAGACATTTTCTTGTCTTGCTCTCTACGATGGTGCAGACACGATGCTTTGCAGTCTGACTTGCTCCACGCATTTCACAAATGAATATTATCCTGACATGTAGCCAAGCAACCGCGGATGCGGTGGTCCGCTATAGATATAGATACAGCACAACCGTGGAGCTAAGTTAATAGCTAGCGGGCGGCGAAGAGTAATAGCTGGGAGAGTCTCTGACGTTACAGCACGGGAGTTCCAGGCTCCATTCCCTGACGCATCTCAAGTCACTAAGCGCTGGACGCATACCATCCTCTTTCGAGAGATTGAGCTTATCGAACCTCGTTTCTGATGCGCGTGTGCAGAAAGTTATGGGTTCCCTTATCCATTTTCTTTCTTTTTGCTCAGTGTTTTCTTCTTAAACCTGATAATTCTGTCACGTATTGGTCTTAGTACAGACTCAAGGGGTGGTTGAGTTAAAGCAGTCCCAGATCAGATCAGTTGGTGGATGGTGGATAGGTCCCCGGCGCGGATTGGCCGCCCCCCCCCCCACAATTTGGACAGCGCGCGCATTGAGTTCGAATCGAATGTTAGATTTTGCAAGAACATATCGGATGTTAGAATTTGCCAGACCACGCATGTCGAACAGATTGAAAGACAATTTGATGTCAAAAGATGCTACTTAGATTTACAACTCTCACTGCAGCATTCATATGCTAACAGCTTTAGTCCTACACAAATGTTGGTTTCACTTTTGGGCAATTTAAAGGCTTCTAAAATGATTGATGTTTGCATGTCACTGAGAAGAATATTTCGTAAGAACTGGCTACTAACCAATGTTAGCACCATAACAGCACACCTTCATAGGTGATTACCAGTTCACCACCAAGGTATCATCTATCCAGGCGTCATACTAACGTCATTCAAATCCTGTCATTCCATTAGCCATGCAGCGATCAAGATAAAAAAGTTGTCGAGGCGTTCACATCTGACGTTTGTGAGCGCGATTTCCAGATACAACGGCCGTCAATTGGCCCTCAATCAATGTTGTACAACGTACGATGAGGTAATCAAACTATGACGCATTGAGGAGCATGTTCACTAAACGGAGAATAATGCTGTCCAGAGCATACTTTGGGACTTTAAAAGTAAGTCTACAGTTACAAGTGAGCTTTTCTTCATCACATCTGATGCTTCAAATGTGAAACATTCCCATCAAAATGGGTGTCCCACCCTTGGCACTTATTTCAAAAACATTCTCTGGTAAAAGATCAAGACCGTTTACGTCTAATAACACTGGGTAGTGCTACTGCAGCGCCGTCAAGATAAAGTGAGACAATTTTTTATAATTTTCGAGTCCAAATTACGCTCTCAACGCTTTAGAACAGCACTGCACACTTTCCTTTCCTGGCAGCCTCAGAGTGTGTCCCGAGACTGCGACAGCTACAGTTGTTGCGACCGCCGTCGTCGTGGCGACGGCAGCATCTGCTGAGGGCCGCTGTCAGCTGTAACGGGTTAGATGTACCACTTTTGAGCTGTCTTAATCCGCACATTGCGGGCTTGCGGGCTTAAAAGTGGCACCCTTTCTATGAATGACGTCAGTACAAAGAAAGTTTGCGGTTGGCACAACGGGCAGCAAGGGCCAGTTACCGAGAAGCGCATTGGTGGAAGTTTGAACCAGTGCGTCACTAAAAACGATGTGATGTTACGTTTCCGAAAGCCAAAATACGCTTTCAAAAGAGCCACTGTGGGAAGCGCCATAGCGGGAGGGGAACCCAACCCTTAGTATAACGTTTTGTGGAATTCACTGATAAAAGCCTCATGTTTGCGTATATTTTCTCTAGAAGGGGTGTTTCAAGCTTTCGTGGCATTTATTACACAAACATTTTGGCGTAGTGGTGAGTTGCAAACATTACAGAACGCGCATGTTGGTAAAGTCAAGGCAAATGAAATGTTTTACTTTCACGTTGGTGAGCAAACAGTCCAATGAGATTTCTCCCGCAGGGGCGGGTACTTCAAATCGAAATTCTGAGCTATTCAAAGGGATTTCGGGAAATCTGATATTGCCAAACAAATCGCACGCGTTTGATCTAACAATATGTGGAAAGTGCAAAAATGTAGCATGCTCCCTTCCGTGGCAATTAGGCAGCATTGTATTATTCTTGTTAAACTTTCACCTAGTGTTGTAAAAAGTAAGAGTTAGAGTTCTGCATCCGTTCCAGTATTTTGTTTTCAGTGCTTTATTATCAATGCCGGTGGACCTTGCACAATACTATGACGTCAATACTGAACTGAATGTTATCTCTCCATGCTACTGGCCAACTTAATTTTGATTCTTACTACAGACAGATAAAGAGAAATGTAAATACAATTAGATTATCCCGATCTCAGAACTGAATATAAATCGAGTCTTACAACAGCTCGCGATTGTCCAAGTTATTGACAAAAATACATACTAAATCACCGAGGTACAAGCAGGTAGCATGCTGTTAGATCACCCTCAGGTATGCTCCACCCATATCGTTGCATACATATTGATCCGGCGCTACCTCATCGATATTGTGACCAAAACCCAGTTCAAATTGTCATTGAGACGCCAAATACGCGGAATGCATTAATGGCGCACGCGTCTGTAATTCCTGTAAATATGAAAACGCCACTCCTAGCGAAAGTGTGCTGTACAGCTACCGAATAAAAACGCTTCCGTACTGTGCTCCCAGGGAACTCCCGAAAGAGTCAGGAAGCTGCGTATAAACGACGTTAATTAGCGTTATGAACTCAAAGTTCTTATAACGTATCAGTGACATTCATTATATCAGGGGATGCTGATTAGACGACGTTGTACGGGCCAAATCATGATTCTGTTGACGGTATTCAAGATTTCGGGCTGTGCTCTTCCTCAAGAGCCTATCCCCATTCTGACTGATGATGAGCACAGCTCGAGATATTGAATGCCGTTAATGTGATCATTATTTAGTACTATAAGCACTCGATTTATTAGCACATCCTCGCGTCCTCGCATATTGAATCTGCCTAAGTGCTTTTGAACTAATTCCGAAAAACCAGAAGTTGAAGGATTTTTTATGTCAAACGTTCATTGGTTTTGAACAACATTATTAAGAAAACGTATTGTGGAAGCATTTTTGGTTTTCTTGAGCATAGGCGTCATCACGTCTTTGAGATCGCGGGGAGCAAATCAGGATTTGATGTCTGAAGCTGGAATCTAGCCGAGACAACCTGACGGGGGATTTGAAGATAGAGACATTCTGTAGATAAAATTTTGGGAGGAAAAATCACGCACAATGGCAAACCATACACATCAGGCACGGACAAAAGAAAAACACGTTTTACGTCATACAATCTCAAAAGAGGTCCGCCACCAACGGGCATGTCGCGGCCGTGAGAAGACAGGAGACGCAGGATAGGAGGTAGCAAGACAGGGCAAGACAGCTCAGTACCTGGGGCAGGATGACAGCGGACAAGGCAAGACAGCTCAGCACCTGGGGCAGGACGACAGCGGACAAGGCAGAACAGGACAGAGCAGAAGATAATAGCACTGGGCAGGAGATGACAGGGCAGAACGGGAGACAAGCTACTGCTGATCGTAAGGCATCGTTAACACAAGTCTTTTGGATTTTCAGCTAAGCTCTCTCTTTCTTAGAATGGAAACAGAGGCGGATTGCATTTATTCCCCCCCCCCCCATTTCTCTAGGAGTACGCATCAGAAAAAGGGAGAATCAGGATGAGGTTTTTAATGACTTGTATGCTGCCTTTGAAGTCACTGGCCATTTCCATATCCATTGAGTCAGCAAACCAACAATCTCAGGTTGCAGGGCTTTCCTGTTCGGTGGAGGTGGCTTGAGCCCCCTCCCCCGGACACCAGCCTCCTCACCTTTACGACGAAAGTTGTCCAAACCCGTAGAAAACCCTCCCTTGGTGACATACTTTTTTGAGTAGGTCTCATTCATTTGCAATGCTCAGCCGCCGAACCTATTTTGCGAAAGTGCGCCCCGGCCAGGTCATCTGCATCGAGCGGCATCACGCATATTGTGACGTATTGAGGCGCGTACTGGACAAACTCCAGCACAAACGCCAATGTCTCACACATAAAACGTGTGCTGAACCACGGGCGCCGCTGAAATCACGCTGGCGCCAGGTCACTGATTTGCAGCAGTCGCGAGGCAGAAAGAGACAGGGGTCAAAAAAGCTTAGCTTGTTTCCCAAAAAGTGCAAATGATCTGGTCTATCTCCTCAACCCTCGCCTTGATTGACCGCTTTTTTCTGACGCAGACTGATAGAGGGAAATGTGACCCCCACCCCTTGGAGTCCCAAAACTGACTAAGACAGAGCTTAGCAAGAAACAGAACAAAACAACAAAAATTGATTGGTCTCAACAAACTGTCACGATTAGCACTAGCTTTCAGTTTTGCTAGGTCAATAATCAACTTCATTAGGACGAGCCAACGGTCGAGCTTTCCAGAAAATCGCACTTATCCAGCTTTACATCACACCTACGAGAGCATCTCTGGTGGCGACACGAAGTTTAAACAGGCGTGTTTCCTGTTTAATTTTGAGTACAATAGTGTATATTTTATGTGTTTTGAGCGTGCATTCATGGTATTTCGTTCCGATACTGCAGCAGTGGCGGCCGCCGCGCGCGTTCCGCGGCGAGTCTGTTGCCGCTCGCTGCCCGCGTTGGCCGTATATAGCCGTACAGTGTGTCCCAAAAACCACCAATGTTCCGACACCGGCAAAACTAGAAATACGTTTCTGATGTCAAAACACACACAATAAATGCCCTATAAGCTACCGGAACTTTGGGCGTGATTCCAAAACATGCATGCAAAACATACATGCATAACATTCTCATAAAAACCTTAGGAAGGCTTGATCCCCCCCCCCCCCCTGTTTCAGGGCGAGGAAAAGCGTGATCTGCAGTCAGAAAAAGAAAACCAGTTTTAGAAGGTGCAGCTTGTTGATTTCTTTGTTTAAATACATTCAATCTGCCGCAGCCGTTTTGGGGAATTAACCTGCATTTTCTTTCTGTTAGCCAAAAGGCCTACGTTAATGCCAAAAAGAGGAATGGGTTTAAGGATTCCCTATTATTTTTGCTACTGAAAAAGTGAGTGTGATAGACCACTTCCTCATATATAAAGTACTCCAACAGTAAATTGATGCTATATGTTCTAGGCATCCTTATTGCGCAAAACCTTACCAGAGGATGCATCACTTGCATGAAATCAAGACACCATGTAACCACACCTGATATAGCTTGCTTTCAGTGGGACTCCAACTGAGTCTACCCAGCGTAAATTGCGTTCAAGCAATCAGCCGGCCTACAAGCCATGGCAAAGCTGTCAGCAAGATGCTCGTCAGCAAACACGTTTCTCCCCAGACTTGGCCCACCTACTTTCCAAAGTTGGGGAGCTGAAACCCAAGTTAGGGGCGGGGAGAGGGGGCTGAAACCCCCAACCGAAAAGGAAATTATACTTCTCCTTTCAGTACAAGCAAGGTTAATAATGAAGCTCATTGATTGGCAGCAGCTATTTCTTTTAAATGGTCAAAACTTCGGACTGACCAATGGATTGCTGGTTTGTGCGGTTATTCAAAATATTAACATAAAACTTCGCCAAAAAGGGCAAGGAAGTATTCTGCGATGTCACATATGTGTTGATTTATAATGATACAATAATAAACTCGAATATTGATACATGCGGATTTTCATAAGCATATTTTTGCAAGTCCGATCGTACCAGATTGGATGAAGAAATTAACAACTTTAAAAAGGGATTGATGGGCACCTGTGATGATAATGACTGGATATAATGACAGGATGAGATCAAATTATAAAAAACTCAATCTAGGAGATGCCATAGGGTTGGTATCATCCAACGGTTCTGCCATGGCGATAGAACGTGAGTCTATAGGGCTACGACGGAAAAAAACGAGCAAAATCGGTAACACACTGGCGCCCCTGATGGAGCCGAGAAGCTTCTCTTTGGACTCAGAAATGTGACTTCAGAATGCCGAATGATGTCGCTTAGGCAGCGGTCATACCCGATTGTTTTTTTTCCTTTTTGGTGAGTGGAAATAAGCATGTGGTAAAACAGGTGCGTTTTGTCAAACCATCCAGTGATTCCACCTCTCAGTAAATCCGATATGCGTCCTTCTTCCAGCAAGTCACTGCCGTCCCATGCATCCATCTAAGGGATGTAGCAAGAGAAGGGCTGCGGTTCCACTTACCCTCAGTCAAAGGTTCACACTAAATAATGGGCGATTTCGCAGCAAATTAGCTTCATTTACAGGGTATCAGACAACGTAAGCAAGCAGTTAGGAATATTTGGGGCACGTGCCCGATCCAGTTTGAACTCATTCTGAGCCCAATCGACTACCCAAGCTACCCACCATTTATTTCCAAGCAGCGGCGAAACAGAACTCAGACCTGCACGCCGGCTGCTGGGCGCGGCAAAAGATGCCCACCAAGCCATGCATGTCGCACCCCGCTTTGATCATATTTACGGCATGGTGGAGAGGATGATGATGGCTGCGATTGAGTTCGCCGTGCACACAGGATTCTCGTTAGGGAACGTGACCTCAAGGAGGCTCGATCATCGGACCTCATCCCTCCAGGACCACCTGCCATTGTTCGAAATCCTGCAATACATTCAGCTGCTCCGGCTGTCGAGATCCTTCGCCGTTTTTTTCTTGCGGTCGAGGGAATGAAATTCAGCCGTAGACTGAGCCCGGGGTCGCGCGGAGGGTGGCATGCGACGCATTCTCAGTGGGTTATGCCATAGCCTGGGGCTGGTGTGCCTGCATGCTACGTGATAGCAGTTAACCCTGAAAGAAATCGAATGATAGCGTACAACTGAGCAAGTTAATTAGTCTTTGGGTTCTAAGGGCGCGTCAACTCCATCGGTTATTTGCGCCCAGCACACAGCCCAGCGTTTCGGCTGTACGTCAATGATATATAGATTTGCTATAGTGAGGGACCTTCCCACTGACACGGCGAGACAAGCCATGACCTGATGACGCCTTGCTGCTGACACGGCGAGACAAGCCACGACCTGATGGCGCCTTCCTGCTGACACGGCGAGACAAGCCATGACCTGATGTTGCCTTCCTGCTGACACGGCGAGACAAGCCATGACCTGATGTTGCCTTCTTGCTGACACGGCGAGGCAAACCATGACCTGACGTTGCCTTCCTGCTGACACGGCGAGGCAAACCATGACCTGACGTTGCCTTCCTGCTGACACGGCGAGGCAAACCATGACCTGACGTTGCCTTCCTGCTGACACGGCGAGGCAAACCATGACCTTATGTTGCCTTCCTGCTGACACGGCGAGGCAAACCATGACCTTATGTTGCCTTCCTGCTGACACGGCGAGGCAAACCATGACCTGGTGGCGCCGTTGCACGCGGACTGCGTTGTCGGCTTATATTACATGGTATCGTACTGCGCTGCCATGTGATATGCAACTTCACCTGCATGAAATGCTTCAATTCGCACGACAATTTCACCTGTATGAAATGTGGCCACCAACAACAAATGCACTTTTACCACCCCCAAGAACACTACGTGTGAAATAAATGAAGGAATTACATAAATGAAATACATAAACGAAATACATCAACGGAATACAAGGCGAAATACACAAACAGCATGCAAAAACGGTATAGTTGGCGACGCTAATTGCAAGGCATCTTGTTAATGTGTCAGTGGCAAACTCACGTGGTGATGCAAACTCTCATGATAGCACGCAATGCTTATGATGAGCCATCAATCTGTCATGCATGAGCAACGACCGGAGCACGGAATTCGCAGACATAAAAAACGGAATAATTATCCTCACTTTCTGATATTCAAATATGTTCCATACTACGCTTGAAATATTGTCACCTGTGCCAACGGACTTTGACGGCGCCATTATGCCAGAGCCCCCATTGATAATCTCAGAGAGCCCTGTCGACTCTGGCTTCCCTGGCGAGAGGCGTGGGTCCAGCACAGACCAACGGGCCGACGGGCGTGACCCCGGCGAGAGGTGTGGGTCCAGCACAGACCAGCGGGCCGACGAGCGTAACCCTGGCGAGAGGCGTGGGTCCAGCACAGATCAGCGGGCCGACGGGCGTGACCCTGGCGGGGGGCGTGGGTCCAGCACAAACCAACGGGCCGACGGGCGTGACCCTGGCGAGGGGCGTGGGTCCAGCACAGACCAGCGGGCCGACGAGCGTGACCCTGGCGAGGGGCGTGGGTCCAATACAGACCAGCGGGTCGACGAGTGTGACCCTGGCGAGGGGCGTGGGTCCAACACAGACCAGCGGGCCGACGAGCGTGACCCTGGCGAGGGGCGTGGGTCCAACACAGACCAGCGGGCCGACGAGCTTAACCCTGGCGAGAGGCGTGGGTCCAGCACAGATCAGCGGGCCGACGAGCGTGACCTTGGCGAGGAGCGTGGGTCCAACACAGACCAGCGGGCCGACGAGCTTAACCCTGGCGAGGGGCGTGGGTCCAACACAGATCAGCGGGCCGACGGGCGTGACCCTGGCGAGGGGCGTGGGTCCAAAACAGACCAGCGGGCCGACGAGCGTGACCCTGGCGAGGGGCGTGGGTCCAGCACAGACCAGCGGGCCGACGAGCGTGACCCTGGCGAGGGGCGGGGTCCAACACAGACCAGCGGGCCGACGGGCGTGACCCTGGCGAGGGGCGTGGGTCCAACACAGACCAGCGGGTCGGCGAGTGTGACCCTGGCGCCGGGCCGCGGCACCTGTCGCACCACCTGGCGCTGGATCTGATGCGGCGTCGCCGTGACATGCACATGTGTCCCCTGGCCTTGGCAGACGGAGGGCGGCCTGCACAGGTGCTGTCGAGCAGCAGTGCACCCCTTTCAGATGCGAGCATCCACCTGCCCGGCCGGGCGGTGCGCCGTCTGAAGCTGCGGCGCGGCCACTATCACTGCGCCAATCAGCACGAGGGGCCACTGAAACGGTAGCCGGTCCGCCCCGTTCCTCCGCCCCGCTGTTATCTCGGCGGCAGGCGCGCCGATGCTGCGCCGCACCTCTAGTGTTTGACGAGTCGGTGCTGCGCCGCTCCTCTGGCGTCAGGCGCGTCGGTGCTGCGCCGCTCCTCTGGCGTCAGACGCGCGGTGCTGTGCCGCACCTCTGGCGTCAGGCGCGTCGGTGCTGCGCCGCACCTCTGTCGTCAGGCGCGCGGTGCTGTGCCGCACCTCTGGCGTCAGGCGCGTCGGTGCTGCGCCGCACCTCTGGCGTCAGGCGCGTCGGTGCTGCGCCGCACTTCTGACGTCAGGCGCGCGGTGCTGCGCCGCACCTCTGGCGTCAGGCGCGTCGGTGCTGCGCCGCACCTCTGGCGTCGGACGCGCCGATGCTGCGCCGCTCCTCTGGCGGTTGCGCCGCCCCCCTGGCGACCTGGCTAATGCCGGTAGGCTGTGCGAAGGTCTGCCCGACACATTCCGCTGAGAGTCCCAGTGATGAAGCGTATCTGAAAAGTAGATAAGGGAGTGAATAGAAACGAAAATTTTACCCCGTTTCTCAGCTCCTATTTTGCAAAGGAGATATTAGAGTGTCAATATGACACGCACACACACACACACACACACACACACACACACACATATATATATATATATATATATATATATATATATATATATATATATATATATATATATATTTGGTGTGTGTGTGTGTGTGTGTGTGTGGTGTGTGTGGTGGTGTGTGTGCGTGTCATATTGACACTCTAATATCTCCTTTGCAAAATAGGAGCTGTATATATAGAAGGATATATATATATATATATATTATATATATATATATATATATATATATATATATATATATATATATATATATATGTGAGGAGTATACATATCAGAGAGTATATAGTGAGGAGTACAAAATAGGAGCATATATATATATATATATATATATATATATATATATAATATATATATATATATATATTATCATATATATATAGAGTGTTCCTTTTAGAGTGAGCCGTATGGTGCGATGTTCAGGCGACGAATACACCTTGTTAATTGTTGAACACAGCCTTGTGTGTCTGGCGGTGGTACTTCTGGCATAAAGTCTGACTTCGTCACCCACTATCGATTTCCATGCCCATTTCTCTCGCCATCCTTTCCAGCGACGCTACCTGAGGCTGGTTCCCCGTTCGTCCAAACGAACCTCCGTGTCCCGACCGACTGGAGACGCAACTATTTCACCTGCCCTCCCGCCGCATCTGACCCACCAAGAGCCAGCGAACTCTTGGCCGGAATGTGGGCCAGACTTGGCGGCCTTTTGCGGGTTACAAATTTTAGCCGCCAAAACAATGCACTTTTTAGTTCTTAATTTCAAGACCTTCCAGAGATTAAAATGCACCGTCACACAAAATAAATTTTGAAAAGTAAGCAGCCGACTTTCAGCAATGGCCACAGGAAAGGAACAGAAAAGTCCTTCCCTTTTGTCCCCTGCTTCCGAAAAGGACAGAACAGCCATGCAGACATGACTCCAGTACACCGGGCAGCTCAAGGGGAACAATTTTATGCGAACATCTCACCAAATAAGAGAAGAAAAGCTGTCAAAATTTTCCAACCCTGGCTTAGTTTGATTCAAGTGAGTGTTCCACATTTGCGTGGAGATTTTGAACTGAAAAACTGTCTTGAAGACTTTTCGATGTAGCTCACGTCATGCCTTTTGCAAAACCTAAAACTCACTGGTTCCTGAGCTTAGGGGCCGCAAAAATGTGGGAGAGTATTTCAAGATCACTTTGGCATTCATGACGTCATAATAACCTTATTCAAATCCTGTCATTCCAGGAGCCATGTGGCCATCTAGGCAAACAAAATAATGGTCGGGTCGTCCTTATCTGGCCCTCGCTAGCACGATTTCCAAATAAAGCGGCGGCCAGTTGGCTCTCAATCGATGTTTCGCAAGGAAGGGTGACGTAATCAAACAATGACTCAACGAGGAGTATGTTTACTAAACAGAGACTGTTGTTTTCTTGAGCTGTCTTTTCTACTTAAAAGTATACCACCAGTTTTAAGTGAACTTGTTTCATCATATCTGATGTTTGTTTCCATATCTTCAAATGTGGAACGCTCCCTTTAAGCTTAGGCAAGTGAGCCTTTCTGTCAGCACTGCGATGTCCTGCGCTTGGCTGTCACTGTTTCATTGAGGTGCACTTTCCTTTTCTTGTTTCATGCACGAATTACACGACAGAACCGATGACAATTATTCATGAAATTACAGGAAGACTGTGACTTTTATTGCATTAGCCTCACTCACTGGTCAATGCGTTCCACAGTTACTGGTGTATCACGTGCTTAGCAGTTGTCGAAATCTGATAGTGGGAAGTACAGTTTGTCTGTGTCTGTCTTTTTAAAGGTTGATTTGGCGCTATGTATATAGTCCACATGTCTTTGTTACTACTGTCTCAGCCCCACCACCGGTGCAAGACAAACAAGGCTGTCAGGTAGTTACCACTTTTATCACCACACTTTATTTAATTTTGAAATGCGTATCTCATTCATCCTTCATTCATCAGTCGAAAATTGAGGAACAATTACGAAATGCAAATTGCGCTGAACATAAAGGGACTGTCCCACATTTGTGGAAGATTTTGAACTGAAACAGCCATTTTGAAGATCATTCGGTTCTGTTCACAACCCCGCCAATCTTAAGGCCTAAGCCCCTCCAGTTGCTGAGCTCCACGTCCGCGAAGATGTGCGGACTATTTATGGGTTACCCAGGCATCCATGATGCCATAACAACAGCATTCAAATACTGTCGTTCCACTGGCCACACAGCGATCAAGGCCAGGACAAGTATAATTGTCGAGTCTTTCATATATCGCGTGTGTGTGCACGATTTCCAAATGTAATAGGCGTTGTAACTGGATCTCAATCCGTGTTGTGCAAGGTACGATGACACAATTAAATAACGATATAATCAAGAGCATATTTACTCAACGGAAAATTGTGTGGCGTAGAACATTTTTTTCCGCCCAAAAGGGTACCAACAGTTAGAGGTGAGCTTAGCTCATCATGTCTGATATTTGGCTCAATACATTCAAATGTGGAATATTCCCTTCGGTGCGACGAGGTACGGGCTGACATTTTGGAAAAGTTGTGTGCCTACAAGTGTTCCCAGCGCTGTTTCTCTTTAACAGGGAGCGCCAGGAAGCGGCCCAGGACCCGTGTCCCATCCCAGCGCTCACAAGAGCCCCCCCCCCCCCCCCGCTCCCGGACGGGACGTCCCGTCAGCGGGCTCGCGTGCCCACTAAGCCGGCCGGCGCCGGCACGGGAGCCGCCGGCTGCACGTGCAGCGCCTGCCGACCCCTCTCGGCGAGAGCGTGAGAGGGAGAGAGCGCGCCGCCACGGCCGCCCGGCCACTGACCGGCCGCCATCTTTCGTGACATGGTGGACTGGCGACGAGCACTGGTCGGGAACTGGCTTCAAACCGCATCGGAGCGTGTTGCGGCGTTAATGAGGAGACGGCGGCGTTGCCGGCCGTTCGCGGAAGAGGCCCCATGACCGGCCGGGCGGCGGGGTCGCCGGCAGCGCCGCCGTTTCGAGGCTCAACCGGCCGGGCCTCGCGACAACGAGGCTCGTCTCTCCTGGAAACCGCCGCCGCGCGCTGGTGAGAGCGGGCGTCGAGGCCTTCTTCCCACGCTCGGTCCAGGAGTCAGGGGTTGTGACGCACGATACTCAACACACGCTCTGGTGGCTGCCAGCCGTCCTCGCCGCCACCGGCGGTGGCAGCCAGCCATCCTCACCTCCGACAGTGGCTGCCAGCCGTCCTCGCCGCCACCGGCGGTGGCAGCCAACCATCCTCACCTCCACCGACAGTGGCTGCCAACCGTTCTCGCCTGCACTGGCAGTGGTTGCCAGCCGTCCTCACCGTCACCGGCAGTGGCTGCTGAGTTCATTCCGACGGACACTGCAACCGATCAAATCATCCGAACGATCAGATCCAGTCCAAGCGCATCATTTATACGGCATTAAGTGTAGTCGGGCCAGACAACAGAAAAAGCGTAGTGTCTGTACAAAAATCTGCCAACGGCTGTAGAATTCCAGGTAGTGTCGTCAGATTGCCGACTGTTGTTCTTTGGAATTCCAACAAAACAAGAAAGCAGTGAGGCAACACCTTATGAGAATGATTTTTTCACTCCTTTTCCCCATAGTTTATGAAAAACTTTCGTTTCTACCTGATACAGTCTAACCACGCATGCCACACCCATCTTTCGCTTTCAGAGGTTTGTTTATTTGTTTGTTTATCCAAGGCATAAACATTTCACAGGCAAAAGCCCAAGTACGGAAGCAGTCCAGTTTTAAGGACAATAAAATACGATACACACACACACACAAACAAAAGACCCAACCCAACACACGCACACACACACACACACACACACACACACACACACACACACACACACACACACACACACACACACACACACACACACACACACACACACACACACACACACACACACACACACACACACACACACACACACACACACATCAAGTCATCAAGAGGATGTTCCACATGTGCTGGCGAATCTAAACAAATCAAATCGGAATTATTTTGTTGGATGAAAAAGTCAGTTAAAGGAGAATGCTGCAAGAATTGGTTGCAGACAGGGGGAGTCGTGTGACAAATTCACTTTTAACATTGTTGACCTTTGCAAATGGCTCGTGCAAAAAGGCCGATATGACTAGAACGCCGGGCGGGTGGAGCCAGACTGAACAGTGATGCTAGGTGAGCGCAGTCAAGCCGGTGGTAATATACGTTGTACAGAAATAAGATGTCAGACTGGGCAAAGCGTGCCTTGATAGATGCAGTTTTGTAGAAAGCGAGAAGATGCGCATATTCCAGTGGAGGACACCGAGACTGGCTTCTCGAACCCAACCACATCAGAAAGCGGTGTTGTAGTCTTTCGAATCGGGCGAGATGGAAAACGGGAGCACCGCTTCAAATAACGCTACCGTACTCTATCAATGATCTTGGATGAGCACGACACCAACAAAGCCTGGAAGATAGGTTTACTTCACGTATTTCATTTACCCTAAACAACTTGACAACTTACTTGCACTAATCCCGAAATGTAGGAGTAAAAAATCACGAAATACCTTCTAAATATAACCTTAAAGTTAAAAGTCACCAGTTAAGCAGCCGTTTTCAAAATATTTTCAAAATATCTAAGCTGCAAGCTGCACAACGCAATTAAACACCTTGTTCCACACTCTTGATTCTTGGCCTCAAATTTGCTGAAGTGGTCCCTCATGTCTGCTGTAGCAAAATGTTGTCTATAGGTGCCATGGTTTGCTGACTGACAAATAACTCTGCTGTAGATATGCACTATATTTCTAAACACAGGAATGCTCTAAGCTGCATAGCAATTACAATATGAGGCAGATAGCAGTTTTCAGGAAATAGTCAGACTAGTCAGATATAGTCTAGTCAGACGATCTCATTTTAAATGCAAAGCCAACACTTCAAGCTTTAAGTCCTTTAATACGAATAACCAAACCAAAATGGATGTTTTTGTTGCAGCTGAAAAGGTAAGCAGCAAAACTGGGTTTGTGGCCATCTATAAGTCATGTTACGTTTGAAGGGGAGAGATTGCTTTGTGGAACATACCTACTCCTCCTGACAGACAGAGGCTAACCATGACAATCACAATAAGTTGGTCAATGATTTGAAGGTTTTGATTTGTGTGTTGTCAATTTTGTCTAGTGTTAACAAGCTGACACAAATGAATTGAACCAAAAGACAAGTTGAAACTAGCCAAAAGTAAGTTTTGTCACGTTTTTACCACAACTGCTGCTGTCAAGAAATGAGTGAGGTGAGTTGAGGTGATGTTCAAGATAGAGGCTACTCTAAGTAAGGTTAAGTTTGTTGATTGCGTGACAAGTGGCAGTAGGAATTTTGCAAGAATCAGCGACTCACAAACGCTGCAGTGTGGTACAAACAGGTTAGACGGGATGAGGTGAGGTAAGCCTTCTTAAGGCTGGGCTTAGCTAGATTACTTTCATGGAAATAAGCATTTTTATTTTGCAAGAAACAATATTTCCTGACCCCATCTCAACAATAGCCAGAGGTCCGACTTGTCCCTCGTTTGCTTAAATTCGTAATGTGCTTTATGCGCAGGAATCCAATACATTTTTGCTGAAATATTTTGTGCTCATTGCTTTTTTAGTACCTTCGCTCTGTTTTTTGTTAAAAAATATGTGGAAGAGAAGTGCGAAATGCAGCGTCAAAACATTGGTGTTGCATAGTCTTTGATTCTCATCACACTATTATGAAATCACTATTTGTGAGTATTTTGTCTCAGTGTAATGACCTAACACGTTAAAAAACAAAGCATTTTTGTCACGTTTATGATATTATGCCAATGGCCATAGAAGTGTATGTCTTCGTTCTCTGGAGCATCGTTCACTGACTCATAAGTTCTAACTTTTGTGAATTTAATTTTTCACTCATTGTATGATCTTCTTGCGGTGGAATTTTTCACTCCCAACCTTGTTCAAGAGCAATTCTAGCTCACTGGATCCATGACATTACTGATACAACAAAAACTCCTATTCAGAGACCACTCTCTAAAGTCGGTTTGGAGAGGGGCTCAGCCGAACAAGTTGAAACAACCTGCTGCTCAAGCCTTATTTTTCACCGGATTTCGGCCGCTTGAATCTGTGGCCTCGGCGGTCTTTTATGAGAGAAGGGTTTTTTTACATTTCCGGATGTTTGTAAAATGACACCACTGCTACTGTCGACAGCAGTGCTATGACAT
Source organism: Pollicipes pollicipes (assembly GCF_011947565.3). Lineage (NCBI taxonomy): Eukaryota > Metazoa > Arthropoda > Thecostraca > Pollicipedomorpha > Pollicipedidae > Pollicipes > Pollicipes pollicipes. The sequence continues at coordinate 20,448,241 of NW_023596136.1, read as the reverse complement.
TATTTCTACCATCAACGCTTGTACACATTAGTGTGGTGCGGCAAAATTTATGCAGCAAAACCTTATACCTGCCATTACCTCTGCTGCATAAGCTAGTACAGCCATTGCTCACACATAACATTATTTCTACCTGCGAAGATTTATACGCAACATAAGTGCAACAGCAGGGAGTTGTGGTCAAGTTTTTGCTGTAGGAGTAGTGACCGGCATACGTTTTTGCAGCATAAGTTTTGTCGCGTAGCAGTCATGTCGTGCATGAGTTTTTGCAGTAGAAGCAACGTCGCGTACAAGTAAGGACTGAATAATTTTGGCAGCAAATGTAACGATGTGCTCAAATTTGTGAGAAATAAATTTTGTGGTGTAGCACGCATGTTGTATTTTAAGTCTTTGCAGTGCAAGTGATGTCGTGTATAAGTAAAGTCGGTGCAACTTATTGCGGTAGAAGTAATATGGCGTATAAGTAATATAAGCAATAATGACGAAGCTGTCCTGTCGGTAGGAGTTTTTTGCGGTAATATTAATGTTGTGACACCCGGTTGTAGGTAGCTGATGACGTTTGATCGGAGAAGAACAAGAATGTAAGGCCCGTAGGAAAAACCCACACTGCAAACATACCATGTAGATACAAACAACAACGTAAAAACAGCCTCGATGGACCTGTTCTTCCATGACGACATTCAACAACTTGCATGCTACATTGAGACGCTGACGAAAGTAGCAGAACGTGCGTGGATGGAAATCGAACGATTGCATAATCAAAATGTTTCAGCGCATTACGAGTAAAATGGTACAATTATAGCGTCCACCTGGTACACCACACAGACCTTGTTCCTAATTTTCATATCCGCACCATAAAGATGCGATGATCATAACGCATAGGGACGCAAAAACAGCGCACAACAGTAGGTCTGCCAGTGTGCTTGTGTGACTGCAAGCCTTGGCGTAAAACTGGCCAGCTCCCGGCTCTAAAACTGCACCAGTCACGTGCATCTTCCACCTAATCCATGTCATGCATGCTAAGCTTATCACCAGGCGAAGCATATCGCGATCAACTTGGTCAGCTGCTCTCCGAACAATATAACATGTGACGCATGGCGTTGATTGGCCTGTCCGATGTGTTTGACTGTGTTCATCACGGTATCCTTCTGGTAAAGGCCGCCTGGCATGGCATATCGGGCCATGAGTTCAGGGACCACTCTCCAGGTCGCCGCCCGACCGCAGCAGAGGCAGTGCCTGAATATATGTCACTCTTGCGATCGCTCAAGGCGTCATCTTGACGCATCAAAGTCCCCGTTACCAGAGACTCCAGCTGCATCTGAGACCCCCGCTGCATCTGTCGGAAGGGCCAAAATCAACCGCTGTGCCGATGACACACATTTGCTATCTGGGCCTGTCGTCTGCCATCGGCTTCTGCCCTGATCCAGCTAACGTTGGTGAGCTAAGAGCAGCGATAGAGCGTGACCTAGGGGCACCCCCCCCCCCTCACGAGTGGACTTGACCCAATGACCTCAAAAGCAAGGCGTCCAAAACTGTCGAATTGGAGTGACCGTGGGAGCTCCCTCTGACACACAGCCTGCTGCATCTCTCTCAAAAACGTTCGGAAGGTCATCTTACAGCAATCCGACTCCATCGAAATTCCGGGCATTTATGTCGCCAAAAATTTAACCGGTATTGCTCAAACCAGCACTGCGTTTCAACGATGGCCCGATTCACTCATTTAAGTCAGCAAACTTAGAACCAACGCTGCCAAATCCACGCTCCAAGATCCTGTCCAGCCGTTGTTCACACATCCTGCACTGTTCGCCGGCATCAGCTGCCAACCGATCAGCAGCGCGGGGTATAGACAAGGCGACAAGGTTCGTTGCTGGAACCGTCACCGATAAAAACCAACCTGAACGGGTGCGTGGCTGAGGCGGCGAAGCAGCTGGGTCCGTTGGGCCTCGGCATAACATTCCAGCTGCGACACGTCACCAAAATCCGTCGCCTTCAAAACCAGTCGGACTGCGAGACACAGGCTAAATACAGAGCTAATCGTGCGGGGATCCGACATGTCCACGCGTCTAGTGCACACCGCTGGGGATGGTGAAGAGGTCCGCACTTCCTCCCATCGATTCGTCTATCTCGAGACGCCGGGCGATCGCTCCCCACTGCGCAGTCCATGGGTGGAACACTCGATCAGCATCTGTAAGACACTAGCATTGGATTTGGCTGACCCAAAATGATGCATGGTGAGTGCGTCGTTATTGTGTAAAGTTGTCGGAAACATTTTATTATTACGTATTCTTTCTAAGGATGCTGTGTTGTGATTGTTGTGGTTGTGATTTCTATGCTGTGTTGTGCATTGTTTGGCAGTGTTGCACTATCACACAAGTCCCCTTTGGCGTGATTTTTGCCATTTGAGTGCTGATGATTCTCCGCTGCCCGTTTTACTGCCACTGTATATCCACTGCCAGTTCACCTCCGGGTGTGAGTGTGATTCGTGCCAGTACAGTTTAGCACAGGCAGACCACCGGAGAGCGTTCCGACCAGCCACACTGGATGCCAGAGCTCACATGGCTCCGAGCGATTTCTGTCGTCCGTGTGTCTGTGATGCTGAGGTAGAGACTAATCTCACATTGAGAGTGCGACAGCCACGCAGCCAGAGATCTTTTGCCTCAGGGCATGTTACAGCCAGCGCGGTTGGCCACTTCACCGCGTTCCCACCATAGCCCTCCACTTCTCCCTCGCTTGAACGCACCGCACTCTGCGGTCTTAAGATCTATTTTAGTGCATGGGGTAGCGCATACCGTGCCGGACTTCCTGACCTCATAGCGGGCTCGGGCGCCGAAAAGACACCTAATTTGCCGTTGCGTGCCTGCGGAGCCCGGCTGGATGTGTGTGGGCTGCGGTGCGGACAGTCGCTCTGCCCGTGTGGGCCACGGCCGACCGGCGCCTCCAGCAGGCTGGAGGCGCCGACACCGGCCGCGACTTGCGGGGACAGCTGCGACCGCTGCTGGAACGGCACGCTAAAGCCGGGGTCGCGATGTCGTCATCAAGGCATACCAAGTGTGCCATGTGAGGGGGGCTGGTGTCGCAGGACGCACTCCATTCACGGCGCTGACCGCCACTCGCGACGTCATACGCAATCTTCTTTCAGCTATCAATGAAATCTTGCTTTATTTAAATCCTGCACAGTGTTCAGGATGTTCAGTGTTTACTGAGCACATTGTCTTGTCCCTCTCACTAAGCGTCGATCATGATGATGTCAAGATGGCAAGACTGTCCCGACTTCAAATGCTAGTGCGATTTGCGTCCTTCATTGGCAATGATTGTTAGCACTGTCAGTAACTATCCTCTCTTTGGCATGGGCATAGGCTGCATGGGAGGTGTTATCACTCACGTGTGTCTGCGTTTTGTACTATGATAATGATGTACAACGTGAACATTAAAGGGAGTGTTCCACATTTGTCTGGCGTTTTGAGCTGAAATAGCCATCTTGAGAACATTTTGATGCAGTTTTTATAGACATTTGGTCCGAACCCTTTGAATGGATGGATTTCTGGGATCAGCGCTCACGCTAAGCAGTGCTTGTTGTGTGAGCCCTGACCCCTACCATCCGATAGCGCAATTCCAGGCAATGGCACAATTTAGTGGCGAAAGCTTAACGTGCCGCAATGCTCGGCACGGTCCGTCCTGCCCCCTGACTTCAACTGACCTTTAGCGCGACCGCTGTCACCGGCCGCAGGCCATACCTGTCGAGGGCAAATAGCGAGCGCATAAAGCGACTCGAACCAACCCCGCCACGGGTGGGTGAATCGGGAGGCAGGCGATCTAACCAACTGAACCACCGGGACGGACAAGTTCACGGATATGCCCTTCAGTTCACGGATATGCCCTTTTTAAGACCGAAAACGCTCTGGTTCCTGAGTTACACGCCCGCAAAGTACGAAAAGGCTTACGTACAGCCAAGTTCAAGGTCGCCTTCTGATAAATGGTGCCATAGAAACGTCATTAGATCACCGTGATATTACAGGCCGTTTTTTGTTTATGGTCAAAACAGCATGGCCGCTGATCCATTCGCAAAGGCGATGCTGCTGCACGTATGGTGCAGTCCGCGGAAGATGATTGGCTGTCAGTAAGATTTTACTGATGAATGTGTGTCGCGAGCACAAGCGCGAGCAATTTTGGGTCGTGCGATCCTCGTGAATGGGTCATTTTTCCTTCTTTCTAGGCCAATGTTTTAAAAAAGAACGCCACTGTCCGCAAAAAGTACGGCTCCCAAGAAATGGGCACTCCCCCGAAGTTATAAAAAAGAAGACGCGACGGCAAATCTGTCTTTTTTCACCTCCTGGCGTTTTTTCTTCTTCTACTAACGTATCTTTTACAGACAGCTCGGTTGGCGCCATGTGTACCGGAGCACAGAACCTTGCACGTGTTTATGGGTTAGCAAGGCATTATGAAATTAGGGAAAAATTACGGTAATTTTAGCTATATATTTATCTAAGTATTTCACATATATAGCGCGACAAATTTAAATCTTGAACACAAAACTGTGTTTTACAAGAAGAAGCTCTTGAGCCGCATTACCATGAGACCCCGTTGGGACTTTGTTTCGAAGGGAGGTGACGGTGAAGTCCGGTGTTGTGACTGAAGATCTGTGCGGAAATTGTGAGAAAATCTGCATTTTGATAGTCCCGCGAGCAGTGCAAATGTGAGATCACACTTACTTGACAAAAGAGTGTGAATTTGGGGCTCGAAATGTGTGTGATCACTGGTGCTGTGTGCCAGTGGCTTCTATTGGTATTGATGTGATGGGTAGTGTGCGTGCGAGGTTTGTTATTCTGAGAGAGAACAGTGTTTTGGTATTCTCCAGTCTACTGACTCCTAATAAAATGTGGTATATTGATGCCTGATATATTGATGCCTATTGATACTGATGCCTGCCTCTACCTTTATGTTTGTGTTTGAACATGACAAAGGAAGCTGGCAAACTGAGAGAAACACTAGCACTTATATTGCAGGGGTGCACAAAGGCAAGTACTGATAATGGTAATTCATTATAATTTTGTCAACATTGTGAACCTATTGAGGTATTACAGCATGTAATTAATCAATTGCATGCCATTATATAAACAATTCATTTTGGCGGTAGGGGCTGGTGTGTGCAGCTCATCAATGGACACGCTCAGCATAGGCTCACATGATATGGCTTTGCAAAATTGTCTTTCCCTACAGCATTCTGAAAATATAGCTTTATTGTTACTGATGCACATTGTACTGTCTTCACAAATCTTGAATGAGGGCGAGCATTGCTTCTGAGTAATCAATGTCATAATCGCTGCAACTTGAGTGGGATGCTGGGTGCTGAGAAGGGTGGAAAAGTATTGCTGCTGATGTCTTGGACAGTACTTAATAATATGTTTATCATGAGCCTGGTGTCCCCTGGCAGCTTCATCACTTCCTTGCATTTTTCCCATCCACCCATAACTACATGCACTTCTTATGTCTCCAGCCTCATGCAAGGTCAGCATGTTTGCAGTGTTATTTCATCACATGTCAAATTTTTCTGTTATTTTTTAGTAAAGCAGCCTGTAGCCTTCCTAACAAAGGCAGTTTTTTGTACATTTGTATTGTAGTCTGTAAATTTGTATGTGTAGTTGTAGAATTGTGTTTCATAAAGCAGAGACCTACAAACAACTACAAATTACAAATCTACAATGCCACACACAAAAATTGACAAATCTCTCAAGAATTTCTACAACCGTACCTTGGCATATTTCATAGAGGCCATCTGATTTTCCAGCCGCGGTGCATTTGTCAGGTTAAAAGTACAAATCGCAACTACAAATCAACGATGGCCTACCCCATTGTAGAAAAGGTGACCGTAAGCCAAAGGCAATGCCAGAAGCGAAAATGGATTGTGGACGCAAAACTCGCAGATGAAGGAGGCCTGCAAGAACCCCCGGGGCAAAATAAACAATAACTTAAAGGTAGTGGAAGGACAGACAAGCTCGCAGAACACAACGCTCAGAGGAAGCAGCCCAGTGATGGTGTTGATGGATTTAATCATCTCTAACCCCGCGTATGGCCCGTGCAACCAAGCGTGCAGCAAATGTATTCCCCTGCGCTATTACCTATTACTACAAGTGACCTTGGCAGCCGCACCGATCCGATCGAAATCCTGCGTTGTCTTGTGCTCGCGCATTGATGGGGTGGGAGGGCACTGGTACAAGGGTGATCGTTTTCCGTGGGTAGGCATATTGGCATCTAAGTCACTGCCAGGATGAAATGGCTGTACTAATAGATTATGAAATGTCTTAATCTTAAGTGTAGCTGCTACCCATGCAAGCGAAGGCAGATATACTCATCCCATCGAACTGGGAGCACGCGACGACATTCACCTTGACGCCAAACAGGGACAGCTATCGCCGGGCGTGAACGATGCATGAATCCCATGTCTGTGAGTAGAACATAGGTGTCTATCGTGGTAACAGAACACTAGTATTATGCTGGTTAGCTGAGTCACTGTTTCATTGGTTGCCATGACAGTGCCAATATTCTGGTTGTTTACTTCTCCTAAAAACTGTAACACACACGGTGAATACAATGACGAATGTACTTGATTGCTGGTATTGGGGAATCCAGTGTTCTGTTCCTTGACACTTCTGATACATGTCTTTCGTTTTTGTTTACAAGCCGCGGTATTTATGGTGATCCATAGCATAATTTGTTTTTTTCTGCGCTCGTCGGACATTGGCAATGTCAGCTGGCGGGTGAAACACTGGGGGGGGGGGGGGGGGGGGTACAGGCGTCATTGAATTTCCTATTTGTGGAATCCCGCGCGACTCAGCATCGGGCAATGACGTCACTAGTGCCCTGTGTTATGGGCCCCGCCACTGCTGTCTTTATCGCCGTGGCGTAGCGGAAACGTGGGGTTGGTGCAGCATTCAAAGTGATTGGAGGCAAAGCAATTAATAGCCCTTCAGGTTACTTAGAAGTATCATGCAAAGTCGTACTGGTTCGGTTAGCGTTTTTATTATCCTGTAAGTAGGGGCGTCAGCTTTTCTAAGTGATTCGGGATAAGCCCAGAACCCAGGTGAAATGCATATTTTGTGATGGGGTGAGCCATTTCCCGCCCTCCCCCCCCCCCACAAATTATTCAGCGACAGTACGCCCTTGTGAGGAATTATGAACCTAACCTCGCCCCAAATAAATTTTTCACCGGCTCTGAGGCCACTTGATTTTGATGTAGGTAGTTTTCAAGTAAGTGGCACGGAATAGTCTAGTTGAACGGTCATCAACCGCAGATCATGTCTAAAGAAGGCTCCTGTGATATTTGTACTTCCTAAAGTTTTGTAGCAATGGGGTCAAACAATTTGTGAGGGGGGGGGGGGCAGCCAAATATGGTGGACGGGTGTCAAACGAGGACCCTCACAAACTCTCAAAGGGAACAGACCGAGTTCTGCCTACAGGGTCGTAATTTTCAAACCCCGCTGTCGCCGCTGTTCGTTATGGAGGAGAACAGTCAAGGGGCGCTCCATTCTGCCCACAGGTCTTCATCTTTACAAAAGCGTTTTTTAAAAAACTTAAATTGGCGTGGTGCGCTCTCGCCGAGATATTCTGCCACTCTCTCAAAAAATCTCGATTGCGCCCCTGCTATTGGTGCGAACTAATGGTAGGTGGGCGCGGAGTCTAGCTAAGCACAGATGAAGCAGAACCACTTTGTCTTATCATGGGGCCACAGTGCCTGACAAGGGGTCCTGTGTCAGCAAGGGAATCCGAGTCGGCAGCGGGCTCGTTTGCTAGAAAAGGACAGTGATGGAACCTGGAATGTCAGCGGGCCTTTTCAATTGTTGGGGCCCCCGACAATAAAGGGAGACAGGAAATAAGACAATAATAGGGTCCGCCTTGATTGACACAATGGGATAGGTATGTGTCGGACAGTGGGCCCAATAACCAACAAACGACCTTGCTCTGTTTTGCCCATGGGCCTGATTTTGTTAAAAGTGACCCCTGTGCCATTTAATGGATCCCCTGTACCTGCAAGAAATTATTGTGCGTCATTGAAAACCTCTTCTCTGCAACGATGGGTCGACAGCACTGCGTGCAACGATGGGTCGACGATAAAGTATTGACAAAATCCTCAACAGCAAAACAGCAACACCAGCAGCACAGCATATCGTGCTTTGATATTAATAATCTGCCATAAAAGCTGGCGATCGCTACGTTGCGCATGTCAAACAGTCCACGAAGGCTTTTCTAACACCCAGCACCAAGACAAAAAAATCCACAAATACCCCACCCACCAATCCGCCCCCGACACAGTTCCCGCGACGAAAATGGCCAGCTGGCGTCAGCTTTCTTGTGTTCGAGGTATTCTTTAGGTCTGGCTGCCAGATGCTGCCAGGTTTTTCTGTCGTCACAAACCCATTTCATGACGCCATCAAACAATGAGGTAATGGGGTCCATTTTGATTAACTTTGAAATTTTGCTGCATAGCATCGTTTTCGAACTTTGAAGGCTTACCAATAGCTACAAGGAAGCATTTCCCATCATATCTGATGCGTAACACAATATCTTCAAATGTGGAACAACTCCTTTAACTATTTAGTTGCCTGTCTGGACGTTCGCAATGTTTGTCCCCATAGCTGTGCAACGGTGTTAATATCCTTGCCTTCTATATCCTTGTATGCGTCGCAGTGTTTGGCGAACCACTCGCATTGTGGAAAATGATATTAGTTAGATCCCAATATGCATAAATATTAAGGGGCTGTGGTTCAGTCGGATTAGAAAGATTAGAAACGATTCATATCCTGCGAACCCTCGGATTCTAAACACAAGTGTTCGAGCCCTGGAAATCAGAACCTAAATTTTAAAAGACAATGCGATATTCTAATGTCTATCATTTCAATATGCAGATAGAAAGTTTGGGGTACGCGCTAGGCTCAAATGTTCTTAAGATCAGCTAGGCGCTAAAAATATAGGTCGATGCGCATCGGACTAAGCTTTTGGTCTTGCGCATTTTGGATTAGTCATTGCCGTGACCAGCTACGGATTTTTGACGGCAAGGATGAGGAAGGGCAGACAAAACTCAGGTGGCGTCCATTCGATCTCAATCGACCCCATTGGTCCCCTCGCCAATCACAAGGGGAGGGGAGGGGGCTTCCGAATAAAGCGATATGCGAAGTGAAAAATTTCACAAAAACTCGGGTATTGAGACCGATTTTAGACTCGCAATGGGTGGCTTCTTAAAACCTAGGGCAAGAGGAGAAGCGTAATATTGAAGAAATTTTGTTTTACAAGCTTTGTTGTGATACGTTTGGAATCAGCATCAACACAAAGAAGCTTCAGTCCTCCTGGTGCTGGTCACTTTACGTTGCCGTTTCGGAAGTAAATAACCCCATTTGTCGAATCTATCTCTTTAGCATCAAATGGAAGTAAATTGTTACGACATTTCGGCAGCGTTTGCGTAACTTTCGTTGCTATGCATTTTTCCCAAACCTCATCGAAAATTAAAGCTTAAGTAGCTACAAAGACTGATCGCAGTGTTTTCCTCTATCTTTTGGCTGAGTCAGACATTCGCTACTCGCAGAAGTGTTTAGAACAGTCAGCAAGAAAGCGATGAAAGTATTTAAAATGTAAACTACACGACGATTAAGTCTCGACATTTCGTTGAAAGCATTTGAATCTATTCAAATCCACGCGGGTCTCCAATCCGATTTCTAAGCAACACACCATAGGATTTTTATCTCGAATGGAAACGACTCCTCAGCTTCAAAAGGCATGTTAACGGCTGCTATTAGTGAATAATGCATACGCATGCCAACAAGATAATGAATCGGCTACTTCTGATGATACCAATCTTGTATTCTCTCCAATATCCTTTCCGTATGTTAGCTGGCTCTCCGCCGACTCCAACCCATTTGTAATAACGACACAGCCCTGCATAGATAATCGATCTTTCCCAGATATCCCAGCCATTAATCGCAGCCAGGTGCTCAGATATGACACAAAGTTGGCCTCAGCAATGCCAATCCCGCCCTGCGGTGTGCCTGGCGTTCTATCACACATGTCGACGTGTCGAGCGCCACCGAGACAAAGCCTGGCTGGCGGCGTCGATCCGGGCAGATGCTGGACGGTGTCGTCGCCGCCAGAGGAAAGACGCCCATCCGGCAGATGCTGAACGATGCCGTTGCCACCAGATGAAGCCCGTGCCGTCGCCACCGGAGGGGAGGTGCCGAACCGGGCAGATGCTGAAGCGTGCCGTCGCCACCGGAGGAGAGGCACTGATCCGGGCAGATGCTGAACGGTGCCGTCCCCACCAGAGCAGAGGCACTGATCCGGGCAGATGCTGAGCGGTGCCGTCGCCACCAGAGGAGAGGTGCTGACCCAGGCAGATGCCGGACGGTACTGTCATCGCCAGGGAAGAGGCACTGATCCGAGCAGATGCTGAACGGTACCATCCCCAACAGAGGAGAGGCGCCCATCCGGGCAGATGCTGAACGGTGCCATCCCCACCAGAGGAGAGGCGTCCATCCGGGCAGATGCTGAACAGTGCCGTCCCCAACAGAGGAGAGCCGTCGCAGCTGCGGCACACCAGGTACCGCCACGCTCCCGAAGCGTGTCCGGCGGCGCCCAGGCTGCCTGCCGCTCGCCAGCGGGCTGCAGCTGATCGCGGATTTGGTGTCGCCCGTCCGGAAACATGACGGATCAGTCCGAGCGCCGTGCAGTTGCTTTGTCGCGCCAGCCGCAGCGGCACCCGTACAGCTGGTGTGTATTAACATCAGCACAGCACGTCGTAAGGCGTGTGTATCCGCGAGTTTAATGGCAGCTGGAGCTGTCAGCTTTTTATTTTCGCTCTTATTTAATCCCTGCCTAATCATACCATAAACATCAAAAGTTCTTCCACGGCGCTTTAAGCGTCTTTGCGAGCAAAACACAAAGCATCGAGAGACGTGGCAAATCCTTAAGCCGGACGAGTTGAGTAGAATTGGAGCTGCCATTCTGATCTTGCATACGAAATGGAATTCAAGCACGACATAGGAGATTCATCGGCTTAACTTTAAATGAATCAAAATTTTAAGCTGGAAGGAATGACGACCATTCTTGCGACTGAGGGGAAAACAATGTGGGTTCTTCGGCAGTGTGCTTAAGTTCCGTAGATAGCAAACTGTTTCGCCTCATCATGATGTAGTGGTCAGCCGGCACCTAGCCGGAGGGAATGGTCTTTGATGCGTCGGCACGGGGTGCACGAGCCGCAATTATTGATCCAGCATTCACGCTGCTAAGTATAATTCGCTCTGTTTTGCACATGCAAATGTAATGTAAAGTTGCTCTGGTCGTTTATAGGAATGAGCATTCACAACCAAGCATGACAATGTGTTTTCACATTGCAAAATACTTTTGACAGTTCAAAACCATCCGTTAGGCGTGCTTCCTTTTCATCATTTTATCGCTCGGCTTGCATTTGCGTACGTACTCGGACAATAATCAAGACTTGGAACATGTTGCGCCCCAGCCAGTCGCCTTGGGATGTTCAGCGTCGGTTATCTTCTTTTTAGTTTCAGTACTACGGCACATGATTCAAACATTTTGGTGATGTTCCAGTAGATCATCCCATTGACACCACCGTAATGTTCACAAAGCACCAGGATTATTACACTGTTTGTGGGCAGCTACCTTTACGTTTAAGACGTTTTAAGGTAGATATTCGTGATTGGCATGGGACTCTGTAGTAAGGCTCTTGGCGGATTAAATTTCAGGACCTGGTCGGGTCGGGTCCAGCTAGTCTAGCAGCCACTCTGGCCGTCATCCAAATCTATGTTCTAAAATCCGGTGCAATCCGATACGACCCAACAGGATACAAACTGTCGGTGAATCTTCTTATGCGCTTTCACAATTTATAGTTTTACAACATTTACAGCAAATGTGGTGCATATGAGTATATTTTAGTTGTCTCATTCATTATTTTTCCTTTTGAAAAGGTACAACCGGTTGACTCGTCTGGATAAGCGTCAACAAAAGTAATTTAGCTTCTTGCCATTTGGAAATATCAATCTGCATTAACATCAAACACAACCAGGGGTCTTGGTAATGCATAGTTAAAATGTCATAGTTATTGTGGCGCAAATATGTCGTGCCCACTGCACTGGAATGATATAAATACCGACCTAGCTAGAATAACTGCATTGCATCAGAACATTGCCACACATTTCAGGACCTTGAAATAGGTCGAGTACCTCTGCAGAGGGCACTAGATGGCTTCAGCACCATTCTAATCAGTGCGGTGTCATTCCCGTAGTAACATATACAAAATAAAAATAAAAGTACAGTTAGCAGAGGCCGTTAAAAAAAACAATGCACTAGAATTTACACACCCCTCGACAAATGTATTAAAATGTTCAATCGATACCGATCGGGCCTTTTCGAAAGGCACATTTTTCTGAACAAATACGCAGGTGTGACACTATTTGTGATACATGAAATGCATTTTGCACCCTAGGCACAACGACTGTGAAAATGATCTTGGTTGAGCCGATTCTCTATGGCAGACGACTGTTCCAATCAACACTGTAATGCATGCAAACGGGCGTCCAGTCGTTATTGTCCAATAACTCATGGGCGACTGACGCAGGTGCACCACTGCCGCATCCCAGTGCGAAAATGGGCGACTGACGCAGGTACACCACTGCCGCATCCCAGTGCGAAAATGGGCGACTGACGCAGGTACACCACTGCCGCATCTCAGTGCGAAAATGGGCGACTGACGCAGGTACACCACTGCCGCATCCCAGTGCGAAAATGCCAGGCGCCGCCTTATTCCACTGTTTCGTTGAAAGCCTAAGTAGGCTGAACGCTGCACGGATTGCATCGAGTCGATTGAATTGGGCCATAAAATTAAGATAGCACACGAATTTTAGAGCTTGGCAGGTCAGGCTTTTGGAATTTGCCACGAGTTGAAAGAATGAAAGGAAAATAGTTTCAAAAGATGCTATTTGGATCTACAACTTCCATCGCAACAACCGATGACACGAGATTCAATTTTTCAAAGTTGTCATTCTTATGTATAATTATGTCAGGCATGGAAGACTATTGATGAAAGCATGTCCCTTACTGGAATAGTTCATAAAAACTGGCTACTTCGCAATAATGATAGCCGTTTGATGGGTGGTTACTGAATCATCACTTAGGTACCATTTATACAGGTGGAAGGGTAAACTATGGATGATTACTAGCGCTGTAAAGCAAAACTTATAATGAAGGCAACATAAACAGCCACACTTTTTAACAATGTGATTAATTACAATTAGGCAGCATTGTATCATTCACATTATTGATCAATAGCAAGCAAGTGTTGCAAAAAAGTAAGCATTAGAGGGATGTACCCGTTTCAGTACGCTGTTTTGACCGCACATCTATCAATGCCAGTGAACCTTGTGGAATACTTTGAAGTGAATGCTGAATTCGATGATGTCTCTGCATACTGATACAACTCTTATTTGGTGCCTTCTACGAAAACATGCAGAAAATTGCAATGCAAGCAGGCTATCTGCACCTCACAATCGAAGGTTACCCAAGGTTACCAGCAACTTATAATTCTCAGTCCCTGTAACGATAGTTGTAGGCGGGTGAGCTGCGGTCATCACATTTCCTAAGGCACATCCCATGCATACCTTAAAATACCTACTGCACTGGTACTGCCCCTTTTTTGGGCCGGAGAAAATACAATGTGTCATTGTAGCGTACTTAGAATACATGCATGGCGCACAGATTAACATGGCACATTGTCTTAAAACACAACCATTCTAAGGGACCTACGACCACGATGCGCCTTCCGCCATACCCATTGTTTCTACCTTTAAAAAATGATTCATGCATGCTGTGATGAACTGCACCTCTAATGCGATACATGATCCACTTTGCTAAAAGGTGGCCGAAATCCCCCAAACATTTCACAAGGTAATCCGTTTATTGATTCGGCTCATTTAGTTAAAGAAATGCCGTCAAATCGCTGAAGGAGTGAAGCAGCAGGCTAAGAGCGAGTACTTTTCTGTGGGACAACGTTAGGTCAATGAAGCGATATACATTGAACACCAAAATAGTGCCCATTTTCCCTCGTAAAAGGTTTCGCTTGAAGAGTTGAGATAATTCGATTGAAGAACTCATGATAATCCAGCCCTGCTGCTCGCTTCCTGCCACTTTCCAAGATTGCAAGTTCATTCAAGATGGCATGCACGCAGAACATTGCCCGTTTTCTTGTCGAGGACTCAATAGTTTTTTTATTGCATCAAGAAGGAATGATTTTTTTGCAACATTGCAAAAAGACACAATTAGTACTAAACAAGATGGCCGTACCGAAGTATCAGATACTCGGGCATCCTTGTGTACGATAAGTACGCTGACAGACATCAAAAATGAACTTAGCAGCATACCGAGCTCAAAACTGGTGCAAGCATGCCATTTCAGCGCATTGGTTACTGAAGCAGAATAGCTTCTTCTTCTTCTGCGTTGTGTTGTGCATTCACCTTTTTTCTTCTCTTATGTTGACTGTTGTCGTTCTGATTTATTGTCGTTTGACTTTTATTCCTTTTGAGGTTTTGTCTTCAAAGTTTTCGGCCTTTGACTTTTGGCCCGGAAAATCACACACACACACACACACGCGCGCGCGCGCGCGCACGCGCACGCACACGCACACGCACGCGCGCGCACGCACGCACGCACACGCACACGCACACGCACACGCACACGCACACGCACACGCACACGCACACGCACACGCACACGCACACACACACACACACACACACACACACACACACACACACACACACACACACACACACACACACACACACACACACACACACACACACACACACGCACACACACACACACACACACACATATGACGTAACGTGGGGAAGTTTTTGGGGACCTCGCAAGTTATTTTAGGCTTACCTAACCGCCGCTTAAGAGACATAATCATGGCATGATGAGAGGCACGCGAGAGGTCGAGCTCCTGTTTTATAAACATGTTGCAATTTCTACCGGAATGCACACAAAACACAGCAGCATGTAATCCTTAGACCGAAATGTGTTCAGCATGTAGCAAGTGATTCACATCAAGCAGGTAATAAGTGCAGCGTCACTCTGTCCTGCTGCCAATTTGTCGATATAATATTTGAACGAGCTCTGTGACATACACATGCTTTTGCACTGCGTGGTATGCAAGCCTATGTTTTTTCACGGACTTCAAGTTCTTTTTCCACTTAATGCTAAAATTTGATATTTGAAGAACCCATTACCCATTGAAGTCTGGATTGGTTTTTGATCCTTCCATGTGGACGGGGAATTAAAAATTCCGGCCCAGTCCTGGCTCAAGTTAAAATGAACATTTGTTATACAATTCAAGCTTATGAGATATCTGCAAAACGAGTTTTACGAACTCGCGCACTTATTTAATGTGCGGTCAACGCATTTGTCCAGCCAAACATGCATTTGGTTTAGGGAAAATGTCGTTGGTCCTCACCAGAAATAGATGTTTCCTGTGCTGTTTTTATGTTTGGATTATTTTATCATAAAGTAATATCCAGCTCTTACTTGTGCTGTGAGTTTGTATACACATGTGCACTGTGTTAGAAATTCGCGTCATGCGTAACAATGAAAAATGCTCCAACTTCTGTCACTTTTCCTGCTGCTCCCCGCAATATTACAGGTTTTTGGGCTGTGCTTTATCTTAGGTAAGAACTGTGGTGAGGATATAAGTCCTATGCTAATTTCGTTAACGTGCTTTTGAAAGATCCCCAAGCCGGGGGTTCATGCGGTTCCACAGTGGGTATGACAAAATTTAAGCGATGCTTTTTGTAAGCCGTCGCATTTACTTCGCTCCATTTGACACTTAGGCCATCAAGCCGCTCTAATATCGCATTCGTCAGCTAAATGGTTGCATTTTTAATCAAGCCTCTTAAAACACCTCATGTATGTAACTCTGGTGTCTTTTAATCGAAACACTCCGGGCTGAGCCTTTGTCTCCAGAGGGAACTGCGTAGACACATCAGATCAGCCTGATTAAAAGTGTGTGTAGCTGCCTGGCTTCAGTTTTCCTCTGGGGCAACTACTTTACAGCATGCTTTCTATGTTTATTGAAAGTTTGTAAAGATATGCTGAGCAAAATAATTTGCAAAGACATCCAGGACATAAATGCGTTGTCCTAGAAAATCGAGACCATTGAAATTGAAACCAAAAACAATAAAAAGCAAATACCGGTGTCGGGCTTAATTTTAGATCAGGATACAGGCATCCGGATGGTGGGGGTCAACATTTCTCGGGTAGTCTGACCAGTCAGATCAGAGGTGTGGCTTCTGTAAAAAGCTTCAATATTAACACGCTGAAAGTAACAGAGTATTCGCGGATTTGAAGGAGGGCGGCGGGAGCGGCGGTAAGCAGCTGCCCGCCGCCCTGGAGTAATTACCGTTAAGCCCACGGCGTTGGCTGAAAGAAAACAGGCAAAAATCGCCTTCCTGCTCGAGTCCTTAGCAAAACGTCCACGCGACGACACTGCTAGATATCTGTTAAGGCCAGGTCTCCAAACATCCTGTTTTCAGTGCGACATAGCAAAGCTGCACTCTGGTGCGGGCTGGCCAGAGCGGCGCATCATGGGCGGCAGCAGCCGGCGCGTCACGAGCGTCCATGGCACGGCCGGGGCGGACCATGGTCGGCGGCCGGAGCCAGTGACGGGTGCCAAATATGGGTCAGGCCCCGCCCACTGCTGACGTCACTGCCGGCTTCGGCGGGGCCTCTGAGGGCCGGCTCCCTGACAGGCCAGCCAGGCGCAGGTCCGATGATCGCCGGAACCCTGTGGCGCCGTGCGGGTCATGGCAGTGCCGAACAATGGAGGCCTGTACTTCAGGCTTATGGCGGTGCATGGAGAGGGACGAAACAAATTGCCCTCGTTCTCTAGCCCCGCTTCGTTCCTAATTGTTGGACAAGCTCCCACCACTCCAGGGACAATGGGAGTTCTCCCAGTTTTGGGCTGCAGATAAAGACTTGTTTAATTCTTCCCAGTCAACACCCGTAGATCCAATTTTGCATTTGGATAAGCCAGAAGCATTAGCCTTATTCCTCGGAAAAAAGGCAGGAGAATGAAGATATAGTTGGCTATGACATAGTTGGAGAAATAGTTAGAGAAATATATACTTTTATAAATATATATGGCACCATAGTTATCTTACTATTTCAGGAGATATAGTAAGATACATAGAAATAGTATTATATGTGACTTATGTTCCTTGCTAATGCACAGAACAACTTACGTCAATTATGCATTTCCAAAAACTCGTGGGGGAGGGAGGGTTTCTCCCGAAACCCTAATTGCCGCGCCCCTGTACGGCTCTGCCGATCCGCCGATTCATCGACCGAAGTGAGGCTCGCTAGGCTCACGTTTGCAGAGCCCATTACTGTGCAACTGCAAGCGTCTGCTGGTGGAATGTGCGATGTGGCGGTCACCATAGCGGAGAGGCGGCCCCAGGGACGTCACTGCGTACATGGGCCAGGGCATCCCGATAATTTCAAGTTTTGGCGTGTGGCCTTTGATGATCTGTAAGGATTCTGCAGATGTAGGTAAAGCATGACATTCGCACGTTTCAAATTTTGGAAGGTGGTCCTTGTGAGCAGTCACGTACCTCGCTATAGTAAGTTTGTCTGTTTGTGAGGGGTGGAGGGGTGGGGGGGGGGGGGGGGGGGCTCGACAGAGCTGCTTCTTAAAAGGAGTGTGCGACCTTTGGAACATATTTTAAAACTACTCCGAGTCAGGCATTCCCAACGATAGCACTGCAGTAACAAACATCACCTGGTTATGGTTATAGTGGCTTCTGAATTTACTCATGCATTACTGTGGTTGGTCTCTTAGCAAGGACATCCGACATTTCTCGATTTATTTATCGTACATGAACCCATACCAAACCCGGAATTTTCACAAAATATGTACCCATCCCGGCTCGTTACCGCTCCATCCGGATACCAGTGGGTCAACCCGATGCGTGACGGTCTCTAGTACCCACTAATGCTCGAAGCGGGGACCAAACAACCCCCACGGTCGTTATTTAAAGCCGTTTTGTTTCCTTGTCCGAATAAAGTTGTGAATGCTGTGTACTGCCATATCTGATTAATCTTCAAAAGCGTGCTGCCCTACGAAGCAGGATCAACCTTCAGATGCTTCGGATGACGTGCTGTTTACAGCTGTCCGTTGGTCCACCGGCCTGGTCTAATGCCTGCCGCATTCAAGAAAGATCGTACAAAGTGCAGTCTATGCTAAGGACTTAGCCATCCCTGGCTGTCTATCCATGTGCGTGTTCGTGCTTATCTCAACAGCAGCCACACAGAGCCCGTTGCCGCTCAGCAATAAATGAAACCGGAGGGGTGTGGTTGCGTTATCCGCATCGCTGCAGTTTGCGCCACTCCCCGCAGTAAGTGCCGTAGTGTATTGCTCCCACTCCCTCTTGCCGCCGGTCACTGCAGTTTGCGCCACTCCCCGCAGTGAGTGCCGGAGTGTATCGCTTCCACTCCCCCGTGCCGCCGGGTCTTCAAGCCGCGTCTGAGGCGGTGACGTATCATAGTGCGGACTTGAGTAGTGCAGTACGCGCAGTTCGACTGACCGCTCTTCCTGCTGAACAACGGATGCTTGCAAAGTTCGGTTGACCATAATTATACATAGTTTCGTTGCTGCAGCTGCATCAGCGATCATTGGCAGGCAGGGAAGGAAGACCATTATTAAAACAGCACTTCGCATGACATTGTCCCAAAATGTGTTTTCGGTAAGCATATCTTTGCCAACGCATGTAACAATGCAGCGTTATCCGCCCGTTCGTTGGCTTTACCCATTGTCATCAATACATGTATTTCTATTTCTCATTTGCTAGACATCGATGAATCTGCCTGCCATGCGATGTACCTTCGCCTTCGCCTCCTTCGCCTGCCATGCGATGTGCCACTGTACACCCAACAACTGTAGAGACCATGCCGTCTACGCAGCTTTCCTGTTCAGCCCTGGTATCCATGACAGGTGCCAAAGAAGACCAACCACCTTTACGTTTCCACACTCAAATACGTAACCCAGTTTAGTTACAGCCCTAAAACTTTAACATCATTGTTGTTGCGACCGCCTTTGCAACTTGTTTTTGCCATACGCGTCATTCACTCGTTTTAGGAGCAACCATATCAGCATGGTTGTTTTGAAGCCTGGTCTTTTTTCTAACGGGGTCATACGGATTTTCTTTCTGGAATGTAATGCAGTCTTATGCACTTCTGACAGCAGAAAATAAGTCAGAATATCACTAGGAGTACGTTTCTTTTCGTGATATTCACTACCTTTGTAATTATAACATCGGGGCGTAGGCAGTCTTCAATCTTGTCAAAAAACGTGAGTACTCAATGAACACTGTTGTCTAATACCACAGACCAATGCTATGGTCTTATGGCTGAACACTTTTGTTTCTTCCAGTTGCTGTAGGGGCCGGAGTCCAGTCTAGTAACTGTAGATAAATCAAAGTGCGAAGTCATTGAACCATCTAATACTCAATTGTATCGCGCGAATACAAAAATGACTGCAAATGAAATTGTGAAAGATGACAGAGGAGCAGCATTGACGTGCTCACCAGGGACTAAACTTCCGGAAATGAATGATACGTGGAAGCGAGCAATATGAGTTAACGGCCAACCATAAATATAAAATCAAATAAATCTGAGATTTCATGATTCGCGAATCGCTGCTAGTATGCAGTAAGCAAGGCAATCAGGAAAGGCTGTGGAATCTAACAAGCTTCTGGAACACGACATTTGTGGGGCAGAGCTTCAGTAACTGCCAGTTTACTGTGAGTAGCGCGCCCAAGCAGACAAATGGGTGGAGATATGTTGCCAAAGTATATGGGTTCCTGTTCTGCGTCTCTACCAGCTGCCCATACAAAAATGTGTTCTTATCTTTGGCACACAAATGCTTCTGGTTGGGGGTTGCCAACGTTTGATACTGGTCTTACCATGCTTTGTCGCAAGTCTCATATATGTTTATTGGAAACGGTGCAGAGCAGTCCATAAACCAATAGGTTAATGGGCTCAATTCACTAAGCATTTCGTTGTCATGACATCATCTCTTAAAAATGTACGCCAATGGAAAAGCTCCTCAATATGACGTGGTGATATAATAACCCAACACTGTAGTTCGGACCACTTGACTTCATCATCAACCCAGTCGAATTGCACGTTTTATCTACCCAACAGTCTAGTGGTCGAAGAACAACATGTCCTAATGCTAATACGGTGGCAAAACATCGTTTTTGCACGTCAAACGTTATCAATGAGCTATTTGTGTCGGAATCTTAGAGATGCACTTCATTGCATCAGCAACTCTGCAGATAGCACGCGGTAGCATTATCGCGCATCTGAGAGCCTCATTTCGTGCTGGTGAAACAATCCCGGAAAAATGTGGTGGTGTCATCGGACTTAACCCACCTTGATCTACTGCTTTCCGAAACATCCTCATCTGTCATGGAAAAAGTGCATGCAATCCGTTCAAAAGTAATAATAGCTGATCTGACACTGTCGGCCTCAGGACCGCATTCCGCAGGCGAGTGCGGGCAAAAGTCCCCATCTTCATTAGTCCCTGTCACCGAACGGCTCTTTCAAAAAGACTTGGTGTACTTCCGAAATTGTGGTGGACCATCCCTTTAAACATTATCCGCGCAAAAGTTATGTCAAAAATGCATTCCTACCCTGCGCCAGGCGATTTGAGAGTGCCAGCGGGCGATGTTAAGGCGACCCGCCGTTGGCTCAATGTACAATTCATTGCAAGTTTACGAGAATAACAAGGTAATGATATTCTTGAAAAACAGCTGGGTGGGCCAACTTAGTGGCCACTAGTTCTTCATCATGACAAATCTCCTAAATCATGTTATCCCCACATTCATTTTAACCGACATTACATCATTTCCTTTAGACAAAAACCCGATCTGCAAAGGTTGGGAAAAGACGATGCTATGTATATCTCTGCACTTGCGGAAGTGGAACGATGCACGATGTTAGTGGATTTTCCGGGGCGAGGTTTCTCTGGGAGCGACCGCACCAGAGTTTCGTGCCGAGCTATCAGGCTATTTGCCGGTCACGATCTGTCCGAAAGACGAGCGCCGTGAGAGACAGCCACATCAGGGATTAGCGCTGCTGATTTACACCACTCCTGCAGCGGCGGCGCTCACGGAAGCCCGCGCCTAGAAACACCATCAATATTGCGGCCGACGCCGTAAAACGTCGCTTCTCGGCACGACGATCCGATCACGCCCGGGTCGGGTCGGAGACAGCCGGTGTGGCGGCGGCGGGGGAGAGCTGGCGCCTGCCGGGCCCGTCCGTCAGCCACGGCGTCCCGACGGCACCGCGCGCGCGCTTGTGGGGCCTCCGCCGCGGCACCGTAGGGCTTCGTGCTCGGTGTGTGGTGCGGCGGGGCTGCTCGGGGCCCGGCGGGGGTCTTGTTGGGGCTGCTAGGGGCCCGTCGGCGGCCCCGGCAGGCGGGCGATGTCTGCAGTGGCGGTGCGGCGGCGATCGCTGTGCTAACCGATGTATGAAGTAATGTATGGAAGAGGGCTCTAGTGATATCATCGGCTGCCAGAGCTAGCCGAGAGGCAGTAATGGTCCGCTGTTTGACTGGAAACAATCACTGGCTCGTGAGCTTACCGCTGGCACTGCGAACCTGCGGTCGAGCTGGGTCTTTACCGGGCTGCTGCACCAATCTCACTGATCTTTAGCCAATCGCTTTTTCCTTCGTGTGCCATATTGGGCTCGGAGTTCAAAACACTATCGAAAATGTCGACATGTTTCACACAGGTTGTAATTCATTCCAATATCAAAGTGATCTCGTACACTCAAGATCAAAAGGGTGACTTCAAATTGCATCTGAACTTCTTTTGAATCAATGAAAAACTATGTATACTTAACACGCACCCGGGTGGCCGGTTGAATACCCTTGTTTCGCGTGGGTTCAATCCGACCCCGCTAAGATCTCAGCAGCATAGACAGTCAGAGACAATGGATTCACAGGATGTGTTGGCCTGTAGGTGATTTTACACATCATTTAAGGTCAGTCACCTATCCTTACATCTAATAAGTACATGGAAGATGCATAATGCGGTTCATGTTATCAATAGATTCAAAAGGAGCACCGGAATCTGCCCCATACAGCAAACTCTGGGGAAATAAATTATGTTGGTTTTGACCTTGGTCTGACCCTCATAACTGACCCTAGGTCAATGGAACTTGTTTATTCAACTGTTGTGTTACCTAAGAAATTGTCTAAGAGATGCGTGACTCGGTCTGACGCTCCATGATTACATCAGGATGAACGATTCCTTACAAGTTGTCTTCACTGAATCTATGGCCTGACTTTAACCTGCCGTAGGTCAACGACCTTACAAAGTACATTACAGTTTGTGATACGAAACGATCCGCTATTCACTTGTCTACAGCTTTGAGAAATTTGGTGTGGCTACACCGCGCCGTTCGGAAGCCATTCCGGAAAAAAACATTCGGAGTGCCAAACTGGCCCCCACCCAAACCTGAGATGTGGTGAGCTTTAAACAGACGAATTACGTTATTATTGATTGTTTTCAGGCCACTCAAACGAGATTTTCGCCTTCGGTGCATATCACAGAAACGCTGTGCAACGAATGTGCGAGGTTATTAATCGCGGTATATGACAGCATAGAGTGCACCATGGTCACCGACAGCATGAAATCAGCGATACACGGTATTCATTTCCTAAGCATGTTAGGCGACGTGTGTTGAGTCTGTGCAAGCTTGTGTGTGGCATGTCTTACTCTCATGACAGGTTCACCGGCATCAAACCGACAACGCTCCGTCTGCGGGCGTCAGCCAATCGGCTTGTTCGGACGGTCGACGGAGTTTAGGACGGTGCGCCGAACCCTGAGTCCACAAACTTTCGCAAGATTGAAATCTTTTCTGAT
Source organism: Pollicipes pollicipes (assembly GCF_011947565.3). Classification (NCBI taxonomy): domain Eukaryota; kingdom Metazoa; phylum Arthropoda; class Thecostraca; order Pollicipedomorpha; family Pollicipedidae; genus Pollicipes; species Pollicipes pollicipes. The sequence continues at coordinate 20,425,262 of NW_023596136.1, read as the reverse complement.
AATGCGTTATTATCAATATTTTATTATTGATGCAGCACATTCTAATATGCTATTTATAGCAGTAAAAAATTAGTCTCAGAATGAAATGCGCAAACCCTTTGACCGCAGGTGAAAAATCGTGTGATGAATTTGGCATGCCTTTGCAACTAAAACCAAATACAACTGAATTTAAAAAAAAAATTGAATAACAAGGAATTCAACTCAAATAATTGTGCGTAATGGTCATTTGGACTGAAACATTTTCAACGCTGAGAACAAATGCGAAGAACAAAAAATATATTAGGGAGATGATTTGGACGCTTCTTTTTACGTACGCATGCAGTTAAATTTCGGCGTCGGAAAAGTGGCACTCGACGGAAATTGCATGCTTCTTTTCATAGATATCATGTTGTTGGCTTATTCAAAGAATCATATCCTACTCGCACTACCGAGCCCGGTACATTTTCACTGCAGGCCCGCTCATGACTTTTCATTCGAGTGCCACCAGATGTACCGGTGCAGTATGATGGTGGCACGCGGCGGCCGATCGGCAGCCCCAGGCCGGCCGAAGGACGGTCCGTGCCGGTTGCAGGGCCCAGCGGCGCCGCGCCGGCCCCAGCTGTCACCGGAGCACACCTCGCCACCGATCGCGAGACGCCAAACCGGCTCCTTCGACACGGCCGACACGATATCGGAACATAGAGCGACGCGGCGCGGGACGCGAGAACCGTTCGTCGGCCGTGTCGGGTCGAACCGGTCTGACCGCGCCGGCGCGGCTCCCCAGGACGGTATGAGGACAGGCAGGCTTGCCGATTCGGGTGAGGACAGGCAGGCTTGCCGATTCGGGCAGAGAGAACTGACAGTCGATCCCCCCCCCCCGGACCATCTCCGCTGCCCCTCGGAGACTGGTCGGACCGAAGTGACGCCACAAACGCTTCTTGACACGTCCAGGAAGGGATTTATCGATCCGGCAAGGGTTGGTTGGCAGCCGGCTGACGCTCGTCGTCCTCTACTCCCCACCACGAGAGCCAGGTGACGCCGACAGCGTCGCCGTTTCGGTTAGGCGGAATAAAAAACTTTGGCATCACCTGCTTCTGGCTACGTCATTCGACCTAAGCGGTATTAGAAGCTGAGGGCGTAACGATTTCCTTACCGGGAGAGTTATTATTCCTAAGCCTAGCCTCAAAAGCGGATCAACGCGCAGATGCTGGTGTAATGTTTGAGAAGCATCTGCCGGATCAGTAATGTAATTACATGACTTGACATTCCTCGCTTGTCATGACGTTTGCCTGGGAGCGTGATCACCGTCATGCCGCTTGCTGGTGTGCGCAGACATACGAAATAAAATAGGAAGGGAACGCAATTCAAACCTTTCTGACCAATGCGACGATCACATTTATCCAGGGCTTAGCATCACCTCGCGCCCGTTTAAAGTCGACTTCTTGAAGCTTGAGAACAACGTGAAGTAAGTGCACAAGAAGATGTCTTTGTCTCAAAGACTGCCCGGCGTGGTAGATAACTTCTAGAGTGCCAATCTTACTGCATGCTCTGGTGTGCTGATGGGGGAAGTGTGTCGCAATCACTGCCAAAAGCACATGCTGAGTAAAAGATCTCGTTAAAGCTTGAAGCAGGCGCCCCAGTCCAACAGCTTCATTACATGGTGGAATGTGACGTATTCATTGTGGTGTCAGGCGGTGTAACCTCCACTGCGTTATTACTTCACCAACAATAAGCTCGTTTAGATTCTAGTGCTATTGCTGAACCCTCATTTTATAACAAGGAGACCGATATATTTTTACGTCGTGCCTGGCAGACGGCCGCAACACAATGTCAATGCGTTAGCAGCGAAATTGACACGTGGGACCTTGAGAGACGTGCCCTTACGCCGGCAGCCCCCCCCCCCCCCTCGACCCTGGCGTGATGATCGTGCTGTGCGGTGCTGTTAGGAGCACTCGTGTTCAAGATGTATCCGCACATATCCGCACATGTTGTTCTTACCGCGTGATGTGACGGCCGGGAGATTATGTTGCCTCTAAGAGCAGAAAATAGATCTCCAGTTAGCTGTCCCGACTTCAACCCGCTTGCAAGCTCGATCCTCATCAACAGAGTGGGTTGTTTTCGACGCGGGAAAAGACACTTCCGTTGGGTGTTAGCTGATATATAAGTTGATAGGTGTGCATATGCTGTTCCATGGAGACTGCGGCGGTTCGTGGAGCTATCCGATGATTCTGATATGAAACAGCTGAAGAAGATAGACATTAAGGTGTTTTTTCAGAAATTTGAAGTCACCTGTGGCGTGATAGTTTTGCGGAAGAGGTCACTGACGTTTCCTAGACAATACTGACCGGGACTATAGACTGCCGTTTGCTTGTGTCCACCTGATGATTGTATCTTGAGCTTGCATGGGTTGAAGGTAACCCACAGATGATCGCGGTTTGTGAGACGCCCCTTGCGGCGCCTGGCTGTAGAAGTGTGGTTGCAATACCAGCAGATATTTTGCAAGCAAGCTGAAAGGACGCAATGCCGCATAAGCAACAGGGTTTCACCAAGCCCATCCAGGGTGTTTGCTTTTCCAGTCGCATGACGTGTCTTGTTGTGGCGGAGCACGGTGGGCGCAGTGGACGCGTTGGACGTGCCGTGGACGTGCGATGGACGTCGTGGATGCATAGATGACGCCGTGGACACGCGGTGGACGCCGTGGTCAGGCGGCCTGTGGACGCGCGGTGGACGCCGTGGTCAGGCGGCCTGTGGACGCGCGGTGGACGCCGCGGTCAGGCGGCCTGTGGACGCGCGGTGGACACCGTGGTCATGCGACCTGTGGACGCGCGGTGGACGCCGCGGTCAGGCGGCCTGTGGACGGCGCGGGAGTGCAGCAGCGCCTGTGATCGCAGGGCGGGATTAAGGCGGAGGAAGCGTGGCGCGGGTGTAGCGCGGAGCCGTCACGCGACCCATGTGTCGTGAACTGCAGTGGTCGCGCGTCTCTTCAGTGCACAAAGCCAGCAGTCTCTTAAAACCCTTCTGGTTGCGAATCCATCTCATTCACTGGCCTCCAGCTGGATTAAACCAGACGTGTTTAACTGATTGGAAGCTGCATCTTCTGTCCACGCGATCATCTCAAACGCCACTTCATGTTGTTTTCTGTGATCTGTCAGCAGCGATACATACGATAAGCTCGTCAGTAAGATAAGTTATGGTATATACCAAGCAGGTATGTGCTTGGAGCCCCAAAAATGATCCCAAGATTCCATGCAGCCCTGCAGGATGCTGGATCCACCCCTGGGATCCAGTCACTTTTTTGGTACCAAGCACAGGATAGCAGTGCTATTTTCCAACACCCATATAACCCGCCTCTGACGTACCGACTCAGCGACGGCATTTAACATCCCGGAAAATGTAAGAAGCTGATCAGCTGGACACACGCGGCAGCGAAGGTGTCCACAACCAACCAGCTGGACGTACGCGGCCAGCGAGGTGTCCACAACTAACCAGCTGGACACACGCGGCCAGCGAGGTGTCCACAGCTGACCAGCTGTACACACGCGGCCGGCGAGGTGTCCACAGCTGACCAGTTGGACACACGCGGCCGGCGAGGTGTCCACAGCTGACCAGTTGGACACACGCGGCCGGCGAGGTGTCCACAGCGGACCAGCTGGACACACGCGGCCGGCGAGGTGTCCACAGCGGACCAGCTGGACACACGCGGCCGGCGAGGTGTCCACAGCTGACCAGCTGGACACACGCGGCCGGCAAGGTGTCCACAGCGGACCAGCTGGACACACGCGGCCGGCGAGGTGTCTACAGCTGATCAGCTGGACACACGCGGCCGGCGAGGTGTCCACAGCGGACCAGCTGGACACACGCGGCCGGCGAGGTGTCCACAGCGGACCAGCTTGGACACACGCGGCCGGCGAGGTGTCCACAGCGGACCAGCTGGACACACACGCGGCCGGCGAGGGTGTCCACAGCGGACCAGCTGGACACACGCGGCCGGCGAGGTGTCCACAGCGGACCAGCTTGACACACGCGGCCGGCGAGGTGTCCACAGCGGACCAGCTGGACACACGCGGCCGGCGAGGTGTCCACAGCGGACCAGCTGGACACACGCGGCCGGCGAGGTGTCCACAGCGGACCAGCTGGACACACGCGGCCGGCGAGGTGTCCACAGCGGACCAGCTGGACACACGCGGCCGGCGAGGTGTCCACAGCGGACCAGCTGGACACACGCGGCCGGCGCTGCCCGCGGATTAACACACAAGGGCCGGAGCACCGACCGCCGCCAGCGAGGCTCCCCACAGATGCGTGTCCCGTCCAGTGCTGCAGGCTTAATTTGCAGGTTTCTCTTTACGCCGCGCTTAAATCGAGACCGGCAGGGCGAAAGACAGCAGATGTCTGCCCTTAATGACCGGCATGTCTCAAAGTAGATAGGCGGTCGTTGTGGAACACTGACATTCCCCAGAACACGCGTGGCTGATTGGCGGATAGCGCTCTGCAGCTTGTGCAAGGGAAGAAGCTGGCAATGAAATCCCGAGGTTTACCATGCTGCTAATGTGTGACAGCAAAAAGTGCAGGGCAACATCTGCCTTAAGACTAGCACGTGTGCTTCGTCTGACCTATTTGCGATGGGTGTGTGCAATGTGCAAGTGTCAGTCATGATCATGAAGAGATTCGACTAAGACGCCGTGTAGTAATGTAATAACGTCATTACGCTGCGCAAAAAGGCACATCTCGTGCACTACGTGACATGGTAATAACGTCAGTTCGCTGGAAGTGATGGCGTCATTCCTAGCCACAGTTTTGACGATGATAAACTGACAAATGCAGGGCGTTTCACAAACGAGTTGGGGGAGGGGAGAGTAATGAAAAATGATGCAACCTACCCAAAACTACGCCAACAAACTAGTTCCTCTCGGATTTGGTCCACTTTCATCTCAGGGATGGTGAGGTTGGAGCCCAATTGGAGGGGGGGGGGAGGGGGCGGTCTGGACCCAGAACCTAATAGGAGAATACACCCCCAATCAGAATACACATATGATATTGTGTTGTACACCACACGTACATCATGTTACTGTAGGCACACAATACACACAGCATGAATGCACCAGCGGCATACTTTTCAAGATAATTTTGAGTGACCTTCGGAAGATTTTGATCGGTGATATGATCAGCTGCCAGCGATCAAATAATGTTTTCCACGCCGCCCGTGCTTGGAGTGCTATGTTTTGAGGCGCGCTGTAATGCCTTCTAGTTGGGTTTACTAGTCCACATCATTAACCGGGTCAATGCATATTGTTGCGTCACAAATGACATACTGAGCAGAGTCATGTTCCCCCTCTTTCAACAGGCAACTGAACTGACCCTCTCGACCTCGGAGCCGAGAGCCTCTGGCGGTAGACATCGTGGCGGCCCGTCCCCTGCCAACGGAACTGACCCTCTCGACATCGGGGCCGTGAGCCTCTGGCGGCAGACTACAACCTCTGACCAACTCCTGCACTGGGAGTACGGTCACGCCTACCCCAGACGCTGTGTCTGAATGACTGTCGCTGATTCGGTGCTGAATGATAATCAAGATAGGCATTGGAAGAGGCCCGAATTGAGCTACTGGAGCACTTCTTTGGAGTGTTAATACTCCCACGTCAACCCACTTTGTGGTTAAAGCCTTAGAAATTGCTTGCATGGATGTTACAGACAACCAAAACGGGCGCCGAAAAACATCCGAAAATTGGGCCCGAATTGGGCTACTGGAGCATGTCTTCGATGTGGTAACGATCCCACATTGCACACACTTTGTCATTAAATCCTTACAAATTAGTTGCATGGGTGTCACAAACAGCCGAGTCATAACACATCTTTAGGACGTATGCTTACAACCCATGCTGGTCGTGGTTTGGACAAAATCTTCTCTTACAAACATCGCAGGTTGAGCTAAATGAATGCCTCTTTGTGGGCGGTCACATCAGTTCTTTGTCATCTCGAAATTTATCTATCGATGCAACTTGTTTCAAATCTCTTGGCACGCTTCCCAGAGAAAAGGCTAATTCCAAATAGTAAAATTACAGCCCAGTATTTAACTTTCTTGCGTTATTGCTTGTTCAGCGTTAATCAATGGTACATCTCTTTAACAGGAAGACTGCGCTTTTGACATACTCCCTCTAAAATTCATGTCGCATCAAAAGCAAGAAAAGGACTGAGCGTCTGTTTTAGAACATCACCAATTCTTATTCTGAGCCTTTTCTGCTCATTCCACTGAGAGTAACCATGAGGTAGAACAAGTTATGTGTGCACTGCCTTGAAACGTGGAGCATTCTCATACGTTTTAGTGATTACTAGCTGTCTTCGTTTGGTATATTGAAGGTACGATATTTTCAAAAGGAGAACTGCAAATAAATAGTTGTTCGCATCTTTCTTACCTGATCACCACGTCTTGTGCAAATGAACCATGATTAGGGCACCGATTGGACATAGCTGCTACCATGCAGTGACAATTTATATCTCAAGAAATATATCACTGCTCCATGCACTTATGCATACACCTATTCTTGTTGAATTTTCTCTGCCAAACGAAGTGTCCTTTGCATGTCTTCTCTTTTAAGTGTTTTCGTGAGGTGAGCTATCCATGCACCTTTGAAATGCTCAAGTGTTACCTGGCACGAGTACATAGGGTTTAATCAGATTGTTCACTAAAAGTCACTCACCACCTGTTCATCTCATTCATTACAAAAAAAAATAGCGCAGCACCATCAGCCTAGACCCAACGGACCATGTCGTACGCCACTAGCATCTTAAAGACATCAAATGAGCTGTCATACGCAATCTGCAAGACTGTCATAGAACCCTATCGCATAAAGCAATGAGCTGAAAGCTTCGGGCAATATATATAGCATGTTGAAACCACCCAAAACCTGCCTGTTTGCTCTGGGTTCCCGGGCACTCTTCTTCCTCGTCCGTCAGCAGGGCAGGCAAGGTCAAGGAGGCACGATTTTCACTCAGATGATCACGCACTCAGGCCTTGATCAACACTCTTCCTGGAGGAAGAAGAAAAACGAGCTGCGTTTGGCGCCCTCGCGCCTTGTGAATAGAACTGATAAGCTGATTATATCCGAACGGGTTTATTGCCACACCTGCACTGGATGTGCTTGTACGTCACCGTGCTGCATCATTATCTGGAAAACAGCTGCTGCCAGATGGTGGAAATAATGACTTTGTGTTATACCAATACACTTAAAACTGACCCACGATACGGAGGTCGTCGGAGTGGAGATCTGGGGTGCCGAGTGCATGACGGCGCGCAGACCGGGTGCTCACTTTCGAGGAAGGTTGGAAACAAGTTGTGAATGAAAAAAGCAAATTGAATTGTGATCCGACGGAACGGCAGGCTGAAGAATGCTGCCCAGTGTGCTGGCGCGGAGGGTCGCGCCCTCGGCACGGACAGAGATCGGCATCACGCGCCTCGCACCTGCCCTGCAGGCAGGTACTGTACGCGGCACGCACATGTCGACCGCTGCCAGATAAGGCAGGGATTACCGTGCCGCGGCTCTGGCATCGCTGACATAGCTGCGGTTAGCTGCTCCAGTGCCGGGGAGAGCGACGGCGCCATGACGGGTCAGCGAGGCCGACACAGCCTCCGCGCTGAGGTCCGCGATACACATCGCCGTACACGCGTGGCGTTGTGAATCCAGGGAGCGGCAGGCTGAAGAATGCTGAGCGGTGGCATCCAACCATGCAGGATGGCGCTTCACGACTCTGGACTCTTGTCTGCCCGAGACAGCAGGACACGGTGATAGGAATGGCCCCGGCTATTGACGCTGTTCCTAATTCATGACCTCAGGTGCACGGCTTGGTCGCCATTTTTGGCGGATTACGAAGCGGCTGCAGTCTATCACAGCATCTCGTCCCGCCAATCGCGCAGCATTTGTGTGAAAGATTGTTTTGTCAACAGCAGCCGCCGACCACGGACGGCCGTCGGCGCGCAGACTATGCTGCCATCTATGGGATTGTATATGAAGCTAGAAGTTATAGCCTGCTGGGAGTGCCCGGCTTCGGATTAATCCAGACAACGCTGGAAGGAAACGCGTTTATAAGGCAGGCGCTTGATGACCAGTCGACTCGGCAGACTTGAGCTTGACTTGGCTCATTATGAATCAAACATATTCTGAATCAAATAACTGGTAGACAGGATTACGGTTCGAATCAAATTCCCGTTTAAAATTATGGTTCATATCAACTACTGACTTTAAAAAATTGGCATGACTGATTCTAACTGATCCCGAATCAAGCAATACAGTATATGGCTTACGATTCAAATCAAAATTATCACCAGCCTTAGAGGAGCAAATGCTAAAAACTTAAGGAACTTGGCGTACCATATGACTAATCTTTTGAAGCGAAGAACATCCGTAAATGATCTGTGTCACAGTGCGTCATAAAGACATATTTGTACCTTTTCTTGCACAAGGCTTTCCTAATTTTACGGATTTGCCGACAGAAGCTACCACAATCTAGCTCCCGGCCATATTAAGAGTTTGCCTTATGTAAGCTGATAACGTGAAACGCGTCACATAATTTGCAGCATGAAGACTGTTTTTCACGTCAGCCAGACATGAATTACCTGTGCGAATGTCTTAAAAACCCGAGTCCGAAACTGAACACAGCTGAGTGCAAAACCATCTCAACCAGTCTCCGTGCGTCACCTGTGCACTGCTCATATACACAAGACGGCCACCGCTCGGATACCTGTCAGAAGAATGAGGAGCTACGCCTCGATGAAAGGTTTCAAAAGGCCTGATTTTGTCTGATCATTAACATACCTCAAGCAATTTCAGCTTCACTTAAATTATAAGACGGTCACAGAAACACGACGTAAGAACATCAGCGGCCTGGGATTGGGAACGACGCATACTGAAGACTTATTTTTGCATTAGACACTAATGGCCTGGAGGGGCGCGGGAGGAGTGCACATAGTAAGCCTTGGGAGTGTGCACCTTCCCCATACAATATTTATGGCTGGTATTGGCATGCACGTGACTAAATATTGATAGATGGAAATTCTAAAAAGGCACGTGAAGATCGGAAACTGTGACGTTGCTTTACGTCACGCATCTACGGCGCGCTTGACACGTTGTCAGTGAAGGATGTCTGAAGAGTGCCCCCATCGCAAAATCCTGCGCACGCCCGTCGAAGCATGCATCTTATTCTAGATCAGTAGCGATCGCGTCCGTTTTCGCTGGTGGCGCGGCCCTTTGGACACACGCTACCTTTTTTAACGTGGCACCTACCAGTTCACGGGCATCGAACCGAACTTTTCGCAGATGTAGCTTTGGGATCAAAGTTCTTCCTTAGCAAATATTTTTACTATGACCCCTACCCTTCCAGCTCATTAGAGTGATAACAGTGTAATGGCAGTTGTGACGTATATCCTGTAAAGCGTCATGGCATATCCTTACACAGCCTCCCATGCCAGTCTGACGCTTTCATGGCTAAGTTGCCAACTGACCGCCTCTGAGAAACCAAACAATTAGACTTTGTGTCTGAGATGCGAATCCATATGGTCTGTCACCGTGACGGTGACGCGTACAGCGCTCTATCCGACTGAGCAACATGAAAGGCTGCATTTGCCCGTCCCATTTCAAATTTCATCAAGCCATTACAAATAATTCACAAAGATAGACGAAAAATCCGCCAATGTTCAGCCAAAAAAAAACAGTTGAACAAATTGCAGATGCCTACGGCTCTTGACTGGCCCAGGCAGCCCGCGAATTCGGCCGGTACACCCATCCTTTCGGGGCTGCGACTGGTTTCGGTTATTGGGGATTTATTTACCTTGTTTAGATCAAAGTGAATCTAAGACGAAAATCGCCATCGGAGCAGGAAAGGCCGAGGTAAATTTTGGGACGTCGCGACCAATCACAGGCCCAGGAGGGCGTGGCGGCTGAGTTCCCTGATGGCGACTCACTCGTTCCATCTCCTTGAAAGATTCCAAATTCGATTCCATGTAGGTATGTCATAGTCTTTTTCCCGCTAGCGTTATTATATAAAGACCTAATTTGCTACCAAATTTCAAAAGCATGGCAACTGGTATAAACAAGACCAAAGTCCATCATTTGTTGAGGGATCCTGCAAAATAAACGACAGATTTTGCTACGAAAGCGTTCTTTGTTTCGTCATGATCCATACCATCCAAGAAATTTCGAAAAACCTAGCTCGTTATTGGCTTCTGGTCGAGAAGAGAGGCACAGGCAAGTGAGTGCCAACGAGAAGAAACAAGCATGAAAAGAATGCCCTCAAACCCGCGGAACAGTAACTGCGCGATTTCAAGAAAGAAAATACGCGACTTCAAAACGCTCTTTTCGCATCGGTGTAGGCAAATTTCTCCCTATTATCCAAACCTCTGATTTGCATATCCTCATCCACTAAAAAGCAAGCATCATATATTGTAAAATACCATTGGGCAACACGGAGATAAACGAAACGAAATGACTTCAAATTATTGATACGAAGAAATGATGAAATTCACATCAGCTGTGTTCTTGCTTTCAGTACGTGTTTGCTTCATCCGATAGCGCCTAACGGTCTGTAGCTGCACTGGCTTCATAACTCTCCACAGCGTGAGACGGCACAAACCCGTACCCACGTCCCAGCCGACGCGCTGGTGCAGAACTGAACCGGAGGCAGTCGGGTCGGTGGTGACTACGTGGTTCGCAGCCCATCATTAGTCATCTAAGATTATCCCTTACACCTGGACTGTCACATTGGGTCAATCTACGCCACATTACACCTCATTCGCTCTGACTGCTACCTTTCAGATCCCCCCAGCAAAGGGATAGACTATTTGACAGAGCAGGCCGCCGCAGTCCAGCACACGGCGCGTTGTTTGCTTTCAAAGGTTGGTGCAAGGCTGGCTTCGCGATCTTTCGTGACGTTGGCCTTGGACATCCATGCTCTCAAAGTGTTCATGAATGGCAATGATATTGGTAGACTATGATGGGCATGCCTGGATATGACAACCTTACGTTGGACGGGCTTAAAGGAAATGTTCCACATTTGAAGATACTGAGCTAGGCATCAGATATGTTGGGAAATGCTTCCTTGTAACTATTGGTAAGCTTTCAAAGTTAAAAAACGAAGCCAAGTAACAAAATTTCAAAGTTTATCAAAATGGGCCCCATTACGTCATTGTTTGATGGCGTCATGAAATGGGTTTGTGACGACAGCAAAACCTGGCAGCGTCTGGCAGCCAGACCTAAAGAATACCTCGAAACACACGAAAGCTGACGCCAACCGGCCATTCTCGTCGCGGGGCTGTGTCGGGGGACGGACTGGTGGGTGGGTTATTTGTGGATTTTTTGTCTTGGTGCTGGCCGCAAGAAAAGCTTTCATGGACTGTTTGACATGCGCAACGTAGCGATCGCCAGCTTTTATGACAGATTACTAATATCAAAGCACGATATGCTGTGCTGCTGTTGTTGCTGCTTTGTTGTCGACGATTTTGTCAATACTTTATCGTCGACCCATCGTTGCGCGCAGTGCTGTAGTCCTGACATTGATATCATGTGATGTGTTCAGTAGTCACTGTCCTTATTGTTTGTAACTGGAAATGGGATGTCGTGCCAAAATTAATAAATTCGCAACATTGTCTTTATTGTTTGTAACTGGAAATGTGGTGGCATGCGAAAATTTATGAATTTGTAACGTTGTCATGCATTGACTGTCAAAGCATTGCTATTGCTATGGTAAAGATGGTAGGGCTGAGCTACAAATAATGTTTTGTTCTTAGGGTTGTTCATGCAATTAATAGTTAACCCTGATATAACCATGGGTGCAACGACATTCTGGCCGTAGGTAGTCCTTTGGCATTTTAAAATAAATTTTTACCAGGCATTCATAAATTATAAGCCGCTATCTCATAGGCTTGACAAAGAGCACTCAACCAATGTGGTGCGCTGTGTAATGACACTGGTCAATAGCTTCATTTTGGCACTATCTCGCTGCTGTTCTGTGGCATGACATAATGAACAGCAATATGGTTTTTCGACTGCAATCCATGCCGCTTTCATAATAAATTTCAGCATGGAAAGATGGAGCAGGCATGCACTCTTCTATTGACTTCACATCTGACATATGACTGACCAAAAACATACTATATGATATATAAATCACTTTTAGCAAAGCAGACAACCAATAAGTGGCATCACTTGCTCAGCCTGCTTCGGGAATCTACAAAACCCAGGTGGGAAAGATGCAAACACATTTTTCACTTCCATGGTCATGTAACATGCTGCAGTCATCAGGCTGCTTAACTAAAAAATAACAGGAAAATTTAACATGCGGTGAAATGACACTGCAAACGTGTTGACCTTGCACAAGGCTGGAAACATGACGAGTGTATGTAATTATGGTTGGATGAGCTAAATGCAAGGAAGTGACGAAGCTGCCAGCGCACACCAGGCTCATGATGAATATATTATTAAGTGCTGTCCAAGACACCAACAGCAATACTTTTCCACCTTTCTCATACTTTTCTAATACTTTCCGCCTTTCTCAGCACCCAGCATCCCACGCAAGTCGCAGTGACTATGCCATTGATCACTCAGGAGCAATGCTCGCCCGCATTAAAGATTTGTGAAGACAGTGCAATGTGCATCAGTAACAATAAAGCTATATTTTCAGAATGCTTGTAGGGAAAGACAATTTTGCAAAGCCATATCATGTGAGCCTATACTGAGCATGTCCATTAATGAGCTGCACACACCAGCCCCTACTGCCAAAATGAACTGCTGATATGACATGCAATGGATTAACTGCATGCTGTAATACCTCAATAGGTTCACAATGTTGGCAAGATCATAATGAAGTACCATTACCAGTACTTGCATTTGTACATCCCTGCAATATAAGTGCTAGTGTTTTTCTCAGTTTGCCAACATTCCTTTATCATGTTCAAACACAAACATAAAGGTAGAAGCAGGCGTCAGTATCAATAGGCATCAATATATCAGGCGTCAATATACCACATTTTATTAGGAGTCAGTAGACTGAAGAATACCAAAACACTGTTCTCTCTCAGAAGAACAAACCTCGCACGCACACTACCCATCACAGTACCAATACAAGCCACCGGCACACACCACCAGTGATCACACGCATTTCTAGCCCCCGATTCGCGCTCTTTTGTCAGATTAGTGTGATATCACATTTGCACAGCTCGCCGGACTATCAAATTGCAGGTTTTCTCACAATCTCCGCACACATCTTCAGTCACAACACCGGACTTCACCGTCACCTCTCTTCGAAACAAAGTCCCAACGGGGGTTCATGGTAATGCGGCTCAAAAGCTTCTTGTAAAACACAATTTTGTTGTTCAACATTTCAATTTGTGGCATCATCTGTGCGAAATACTTAGATAAATATGCATCTAAAATTACCGTAATTTTTTCCTAATGTCATAATGCCCTGCCAACTCATAAACCCGTGCAAGGTTCTGTGTTCCGGCACAAGGCGCCAACCGAGCAGTCTGTAAGAGATACGCTAGTGGAAGAAGAAATGCCAGTAGGAGAAAAAGACAGATTTGCCGTAACTTCGGGAGTGTCAATTTTCTGGGTGGGGGAGGGGCGTACTTTTTCAGACAGTGGAGTTTTTATAACATTGACCTGGGGCCTAGAAATAAGGAAAAATAACCCGTTCATGTCGCACAAACCGAAATTGCTCACGCTTGTATTCGCGACACGCATTCAGCAGTAAAATCCTACTGACAGCCAATCATCTTCCGCGGACTGTGCCACATGTACAGCATCCTCGCATTTGCGAATGTATCAGTGGCCATGCTGTTTTAACCATAAGCAAAAAACAACCTGCAATATCACGGGGATCTAACAACGTTTCTATAGCGTCATTAATCAGAAGGCGATTTTGAAGTTGGCTGTAAATAACCCTTTTCGTTCTTTGCAGGCGTGTAACTCAGGAACCAGAGCGTTTTGGGTCTTAAAAAGGGCATATCCGTGAGCTGCATCAAAATGTCCTCCAGATGGCCATTTTAGTTCAAAACGCCATACAAAAATGGAACATTCCCTTTAAGAACTTCCGAATCAATAACGCATCATTCACGCATGCTAAATTGCGGCACACTGAACACCTGCATTTTATGCATTTTGGCTCATGGTATTGACAAAACAGCTTTGTGGGTTAATCCGAAATCACATCCCAAACTCGGTCTGATGTGACCTCGCCCTTGACAAGGGCAAGGGGAATGATAGCGCTTAAAACGTAAAATGCATCGACAGCAAAACGTCTAAAATGTCATTACGACGCGCTTAACAAGTGAGATACGTTCGAAAAGACTGGAGTTGTAATCGTACCGTCCTGGCGAGGCTTAGACCGTAGAACATGCCCACTAGTGACAACTTATCAGCACCTATCAGCAGACTACTGAAGCGAACCAAACGATGTGTAATGACACCATTACGCTGCTCCCCTCCCGTGTATGACCACAGAGTGGCCAACATACTTATCTGCACCGCAAAAGCTTTGTTGCCCCGTGCGACTGACCAGTGCGGCTGGCGGCTCCGGCTTGCGGCCCCGGCTGGCGGCCCCGGTCCGTGGGAATGCACCTGCCGTGGTCTAGGCATGCCTCCTCCGCCTAATGTCGGGAGTATGTCGCCGACAGTCGCGCGCCAGCCTCAGCACCTGCCGACGGGCCTCGGGCGGAGTGCGATAACCTAGGGGAAGTCCCGAAAACAAACACGACCGTATCTATGTGGGTGTGTTGATACGTGCTGAACATATATGAATTTACGTGTTCAGCTAGAAGCAGTTGAGGCTTTGTACCTCTACAAAGATTTAACTATTTCTACCCCATGTCGACTGGTCGCTAGCCAAATCATCGCTGCAGATCTTCCTCCAGAGCAGGAAGGATGGAAGTCGCCAAGAGCACTTTGGGATCAAATTATCTGGCGCACGCAACTGTGGCGTAAACAGTCGCGTGCACAGTACCGTACGCAACATTCTCTCGTGATTCTTTTTATGCTCCGGATGCCCGTTTCGTGCTTTAAAGGCCCGGTAAATGTGGACGTCGTGCACTGCCAGAAGTGCCGGAGCAGTTGAGTCCATTTGCCCCCCCCCCCCCCGCAACGCCTCCAGCGCAACATCGCCCCAAAAGCTACTTTGCCACGCCTTTAACATGACATACGCCATTACATACTGAGGATGCACAACATCAAATGCTTATATATATGACAACTTTCAGGGCTCAGCACCAGTTTGAGTATCCTTTTTTCAGTACTTAGGGTTTGAAACCTCGTTTGTAGAATTGGGGGGCTCGCAAGCTCCGAATATTTGCGAAAAAAATCCGAATCCTCAGCTCTAGTCTGGAGCTCCAGCTCCCTTCCAGCATCCTAAATTTTCCCTTGGACTAAAATATATGGATTGCGGGTCTTTTTAATTGATCAACCGTTGCTCAGCCGGTGCAGCCTTGTTTTGGTATTCCAATGGGCAATTTAGCATGCACATGCTGCTGACCCGACAGAAACGCGACTTGCACTGTTTCCCAAGAACCTGGGCCATACCAGCAATGCTGCACTGTTTCCCAAGCATCTACTCCATACAAACAATGCTGCACTGTTTTCTAGGCACCTACACCATACAAGCAATGCTGTACTGTTTCCCAAGCACCTACACCATACAAGCAAGCTTCGAATCAGTGTCCGAAGCGGATGCGTCCGCAGAAAATACGGAATGCTGTTGTTGTCGTGCCGAAGTGGATGCACGCATCCGCGAATCTATACACAGCACCAAGTTCTGTGAGCATCTGCATCGTCTTGTGCATGTGAACTGTACTTGTGCCGCGGTAACCCAATGTGAATCAATGTCCGACAATAGATACAATATCCTGCGTCTTGGTTGCACTAGTGAAGCGGACCATGCCATTGAACATCGTGAACGTGCTGTCGTAGGTTTGCAGGGTAGCTGAGGCCATTGCAATAGAACGGAGTTAGGATACCGATGGCATTTTGCCTTCAACTTGAAACTGCGTGTGATATAGACAACTAACGAAGCAGCCATAACGTGTATATATATATATATATATATATATATATATATATATATATATATATATATATATGTAATACTTGATTTCCCTCTCATGCTGAAATATTTTTGCGAGAGGTTTGTGTTGACAAATCTTTATCAATCATGATCAAGCAACAAAGACAACGAACGGTGTACCGGATAATAATAACGGTCTTCGGCTGTCTCTTGGTCGAACGGTGAGCTCCTCGGCCTCTGTGGTCGCGTGGCCCACACATCCGCGTGGCGTGGCGCGGTGCGGCAGCGGGCGGGGAACACTGGCCCCGCTGGGGGTCGGGCGCCGGCAGATGACGGTCGCAGGGTTTTTGTGAGGACCTCTCCCAGTACAACGACCGCACCAGGGCCGAGATGCCCCCGGGCTAGACGCGTCCGTACCGAACGCGCATAACTCCGTGGAGCGCCATCACGGCGGTTCGGACGTTCAAGGCAACGGAAGGATTGCTTTGAAGTTGGCGGTGGTAGTTGAGATGTGAGCAGTGCCGGTGAAACATGTGCGATGTTTTGACTGAGATTCACGTAATTTATCTAACAGTAGCATGCATGATGCACGCACATGTACGATCCTCCCTTCCGCTGGATTTTAAAGAGCAATCATAGGATTAGGTCGGTTTCGTGCGTTGCCCCTCTTTTGTGTGCGGTCTGCGGGCCTTCCATTCGCATCCTCTGCCAGGTGCAGTGCATGTGGTGAAGATGCTGCTGCTCCTGCTCACCATCTCACTACCGTAAGTTGCGGCATTATTCGTAAGATACCTGCGATATTGTATTATGAGATTGGCGGTCGCGTTGAGACATCTTGGTTCTTGTTAAAGGGAGTGTTCCACAACTATGTGGGGTTTTGAACTGAAATAGCCATCAGAAACTAACACGAAACAATGTAAGTGCAACATAATTAAACGTTCGTGAAGCGCCTCTGTGCACCACCAGACAAACTGGTTCGCGTGAGTACAGACTGTCTCAAACTAGTTCATGACGCATATCGATCAGATGCAGGCTCCTATATATTTGAAGCTTTTACACAGAAGTATTCTGGCAAGCTGTATTGAGTCATATTATAGCTAACTTTACATAGATGGGCCCAGAATATTGCTCTTTATGGTTCCCCTCACTTCATCATAGATAGCTGACGGAGCAGGTCTCTACATATTCGTGTCTGTCCATGATTTTATTATTGCTAATCGTTTCAACAGTTTCCAATTCATTGCTCTTGCTCGGCTAAGCTGGTCTGGATCACGAAACGTCCCCCCTGCACGGTGTTGGATGCCACGAAACCAATGCACTTGTGCGTGGATGCTGCACTCCGCTGGGCCCCGGCATGTGTGGCTTTGGAAATCATACGGTCATTCAAACACTCCGGCACGGCAAATGCATGAAAACTCCCTCCCCACAAGGTTAAGGCATGCCTTTGTTCGCTGTTAAGGCATGCCTTTGTTCGTCATCAGCTGTTGTCTGCGTTTACCGGTCATTTGCTGGAAACGTTGAGAAGTGCGGTGGGAGGACATATCCAGCGTTTCCAACGTACACCAGAGCCATCGGGTGGGGGTCATCTCGTTAACATGCATATGAAGTGCGCCGATAGACGGTAACGTATGCGGCAGGTGCGGCGCTGGTGTCCCCTGAAGGGTACTAACAGTAGACTGTCAGACCGCGAGCGGTCGTCGGAAGCATGCAAGGCTTAGTCTGATTCATGCTGATACCTCCTGAAAGCTGTCCCCGTCTTCAGAGAGATCTATCGCTCATTGTGATATCGGAAATAAATCACAAACCAACCCCGGTACTCCGCTGCAGCGGCGCGAGCCTCCAGCTGCCGGCCACAAACGACGCAGCACACGCCCACACGCGCAGATTTCGGCGCCCCAGCTGACCTAGACCTCCTGCCCCTCAGCACCGCTGCCGTGACCTATGACCTGGAGCCCCCCGGTGACCTCGCGCTGCTGCTGGCGCTACAGGACATCGTGGGTAACGTGAAGAACGTATGCCCACGCAGCATCGCGCTGGGCGGCTCCTGCGAGTGCAACTTCAGGGACCGCGCCGACCTTACCAACGACAACGTCGACTTCGACCGTCACATGTACGGCCGGCGCCAGGTCTGCATCGCCGCCGGCTACCTGTCGCCGCGCGCATGCGCAGTGCTCTCGCTGCAGTCGGGTCGCACGAGCGGGCCAAACAGGGCACTGGCCGAGTCGCTGCTCAGCTTCGGCTGCCGTGAGACTGACTTCATGCTGCTGGACGCCGCCGAGGTCGTCGGCGAGGGGTTCTCGCTGCGCCGCCTGCTACGCCGTCACGGCGGCAGGAAGGCGCTGGACCTGCTGGACGTGTCGGCTGTGACGTTGGAGCGCAGGGTACTGGCGGACGTGCTCCGCCAGCCGCCCAAGGTGGCCGTGGCTCAGGTGGCGTTGACGGCGGTGCTGGACGGCGGCGAGACCGAGGGCGAAGCATCCACCTTCTCCACGGATCGCGTGCGGGAGTACGTGGAACTTATGCAAGACCTGGGCAAGGCCGGCTTCAGCCTCATCTCGTACAACCCCAACCCGAAGTGCGTCGAGCAGCTGAAAAAAGCTCACGGCATTTGTCTGCCGGTTTTCTTCGACACAACATGGATGATGCATTGATTATAAACACCAGAAATTTTGTTAATGAAATCAAGACAAATTGGTGTGCTTACATTGGTGTGCTCACATTGATGTGCGTGTTTCATAATATATTACGTTGTTTCGGGATAACATCTTTAGACCAAACAATGAAATAAACGAGGCAACTAGTTTTCATCCAGAACGCTATATGAAGCGGCACTTCCCATCCTTAGCAACAAGCGGTTAACGCCAAACAATGGAAAATTGGTCGTGGAACAGCATCGCTAGCATAAAATTCAATCACACCAGCTATCTGTAATGGTTGAAAGGATTGTAAATGTTTTATCAGATTGGAAGTTAAACGGATTGAAATATACATGTAAATGTGTAAATGAGCGGATGTAAATGGTTAAACGGATTCTGAGTAATGAGTACTGCGCAATGTGGTTTACAAGTGCCGGTTTCTCGCGTCAGTAGGCAGTAGGGGGGGGGGGGGGGGGCTTTGGGCCGTACACAACAGCGTGACTATGGGGGGGGGGGGCTGCTTGTTGAGCCGTGCACAACAGCATGACTATGGGGACTCATGACCTTGATGTGAGGTCATGCATAGATAAATGCTTCAGACTTGGAGTATCCTGGTCGCGTGTCCTCATGCATACAACGCGTTGGCTGAAAGGAAAAAAACGTTGCGTTTCTCGCGTGCATTGCATCGCACATTTTAAGACGGGTTTTCCAAGGCTCGGCACTAAATGGTGCCTCATGCCAACCATTCGAAGCATATTCTGTCAGTTCAAATGTCCTTTGGAGGTTGCGTTCAGGCAGCCTAATCTCAAGGTTCGGCGCTCAATTCTTTGATACCGTGCAGCCGGGTTAGATACAGGACAGTGATTGCGAAAATGGACAACAGCAAGGGCAGAAATCTCCCATCTCGGTAAAAAAAAAACACATATGGACCATGTAGGTTTGGAGATGGGTACAAAAGAACGAGAAAAAAACGCTTTTGTTCTATCGTGATCTGACAAGAAGCACTGACTGCCTCATCTCAATCTTACAGGATGTACTGACTGCCCCATCTCAATCTCACGGGATGTACTGACTGTTAACTGGTGTACTGACTGTTTCCACCTCAATCTCATAGTATGTACTGACTGTTTCCACCTCAATCCCGCAGGATGTACTGACTGATTCCACCCCAGTCTCACAGGATGCACTGACTGTTTCCATTTCAATCTCGCAGGATGCATCGACTGTTCCATCACAATCTCACAGGGTGCACTGACTGTTTCATATCAATCTCACAGGATGTGCTAACTATTGATTAATGTACTGGCTGTTTCATCACAATCTCACAGGATGTGCTGACTGTTCCATCACAATCTCATAGGATGTGCTAACTGTTGACTGATGTGCTGACTGTTTCATCACAATCGCACAGGATGCACTGGCTGTTCCATTACAATCTCACAGGATGTACTGACTGTTCCATATCAATCTCACATGGATGTACTGACTGTTCTATGTCAATCTCACAGGATGTACTAACTGTTTCATCTCAATCTCACAGGGTGTACTAACTGTTCCATCTCAATCTCACAGTATGCACTGACTTACACGGTGCCAGGGGCGATTCTCTTTGGGGGGGGGGGGGGCTTGGTGAAAACGCATTACGCCGACTTTTAACTTTCTGTCGAGAGCCATCAATAGCAAAAAAAGGCAGATCTTAAGGGGAGCTCCAGACCTCCCTCCCCCGTCGGCTGCGTTCAGGCGCGCAGCCAGAGCCTTGTCAACGGGGAGGGGGGGGGGAGGGGGTGGCACAGGGTTGAAAGAGTCATCCTGATAGTAAAAGACCCTACCAACTGGCCGGATATGATCCATTCGTTAATGAGGTCATATTTTTATAGGAGGTTTTTTATTTGTATCTTCTATAACTGGATTAAAGACCAGAAGCTACCGCGAGATCAATTCTGCCCGAAGTTCAGTCAATACACTGACAAATCTTGCTTTAAACGACTGTATGAAATGAATCGCCGGCGCTATATATTTTACAGTGGCCGGGAGACTTTTTAGAACGATACAACTCAGAAACTTTGTCAGAATCTTTATCCGTGTTGTACGGAGATATCAAGGACCCCGTGAATGCAAATAAAAGATCAAAATGGGTCAACAATTTGTATTAACATGGCCAATACATGTTTGTCTGGAAACGTTCAACATTCAGTCAAAATTAATAAGTGACGCAACTCATGTAACCGGGGGAGCAGCCAGAGCCTTGGCAAGGGGGGACACAGGGTTGGGGAACCCCCTGATGGTGAAGGGGTCCCCTAAAAATTGTCGGCTATGATCCATTTGTTATTGAGAACATGTTTTTCTTAGGTTTATATATATATATATATATATATATATATATATATATATATATATATATATATATATATATGACTGCATGAAATAAACCGACTGCGTTCTTTATTCTAGAATGGTCTAGTGCACTCATTTTAAGCCGATAGGGCTCAGAAACTTGATCAAAATTTAATCTGGGTTGTACAGAAATAGCAAGGACTTCCACGCATGTAGATTGAAGATCAAAATGGGTAAACAATTTGTGTCAGCATGGGCAGGCCATGTTTATGTGAATATATTC
Organism: Pollicipes pollicipes; assembly: GCF_011947565.3. Lineage (NCBI taxonomy): Eukaryota > Metazoa > Arthropoda > Thecostraca > Pollicipedomorpha > Pollicipedidae > Pollicipes > Pollicipes pollicipes. Next base: position 20,403,995 of record NW_023596136.1, on the reverse strand, counting down.
AACATTCAGTCAGAATTGATTAGCGGTACAAATTATGTAGCGTAGTCTTGAGTACGCCCGCGCATATCGTGAAAACAAAGAACTCGACGCCAGGCGTTGCAGTCTCCATAGGCCTCACGGCATCGGCCCTGTGGCTTACAATGGGTCGTGGCCGACAGCTGGACAAAAATAGTGACGCATCTAAAAAAGCACCTTTGAACGCTTTTTGGACACCAAATCGTACATCCACAGATATTCCGGACGTATATTTCACCTGCGCGGTCTTCAGACTGATGACAACAACGTATTGGTCTTTACAGCACTACAAAAGGGTGCTGGAATCTAATAGCGGGGCTGGAAGAGTAAGGGTAAAATTTCTGTTTATCTTGTTACTGTAGCTGTTAATTTGTCCGTGGACATCCTCAAAGTCGTAAAAGACATTCACCCAGTGAAATCTTTGAACGGTGTGAATTAATTTTGAAAGACATTTAGAAACATCATTTAACAATGGTCGTTATTGCGCGTTCGGTGCCCGCCCCTGGCGTTACGTGCAGTGGCCAACGCTGCTCGGTTTTACGAAAACTGCGATCTAAGCCATCGCCATTCTTGCTCTTCGAGATCACGGGCGCATCATTGGGGCTTAATGACGTACTCAGCTGCTGGGACTATATGGCGCCGCCAGCCTCTCACCCTTAGCGGGAAGAGCGGGCACCGAGGGGAATCGAACCCCTTGCCCCTGGTGCCCGTTCCAGATGCGCAGGGGTTGACGCGGTGGCGGTGTCCGGCTATCACCACTATCGGCATCCGGCACGCAGGGTCAAGCATTTTGACGGCACTAGTCGATTCTGCAAAAAAAAAGAACGTTCTCAGGAAAACATCGGATGGCCTTTGCGTTCTGAACTCATTTCGACCCACTCATTTCAGCACTAAGGCCCTTTCTTTCTTTGCGGTAAAGGGGTCATTGAGTACAACACTTCGAGGCACATTGCTGTTCCCGGTCAGGAGCTGAAGGGCCATTCAGTTCCACCGCGGTGTGTTTTCCGACCGTCATTCTGGCGACACGGGCGGCATCTCCTAGCCGATCCGGAGGTCCTTAGAGCGATACTTCATATCACGTTCGTCCGCTCCCTGACGCGAGAGGCCTTCTGACCCGCTCAATTAACCCCGGACACGTGACGCATGAGCCGTCACTAACGAAAAAACATCCCTGCTTGCCGCAGGTGGTCAAATAATTGGCACATGGACTCCAGTTGGGCTTGACGGGCCCATGCTGGAAAATGGTTGGGGGGCCCACCATTCGGTCCTGGGGGCCCTGACTGGCACGGGAGTCTTCTATCACCTGAATGTGAACACTCATCATCCCCACGTTCTTGTTTCCTTCCATTGTCAGTGGCCTCGACCAACGTAAGAGACCCTCTGCCACTTAGGCTCCCGTCCCCGTCCCTGTTGAAACAAATCTTCTCCTGACAGATTCGAGACCCCTTGTTAACACAGAATGCCCTGTTAGGCACTGCGGGCCCTGAACGATACAGGAGCCCGACCGGTGCAAATCGCGGGCCTGGCCCTGTCCCTGCTTGGGCAATGGGCCCCCAGAGCTCAGACCAACACAGGGCTGACTGTTCGTTGTTCGTGATCTCTGGCCAAAATAGAGGAATGCTCTGTCGCAGGGTTCCCTATCGGTGCAAGAGATCATCTTATTGGTATTCGAGATCACAGCCCTAGGACGGGGCCTTAATGTGACCTACAGCCAGCCCTTCGGACCCTTCAGCCATCCCGTTCGGCACCTTGATCTTTGGTCTCAAGAGACCCTTCGGCCCCTCTTCGGGCCCAATCACACACCGCTGCGACTCAAAGCTATTTGCCACCACAGGACCCCTGTCCGGCACTGTGGCCCTTAACCGACACTGGAGCCCCTCA
>NW_023596136.1:20396899-20401099 GCF_011947565.3 Pollicipes pollicipes | reverse complement strand
GCAGAGAGGCGGGAGAGAGGTGGGCGCCGACGACCTCTTTTGAGTCGGGCCACGGAGCGGAGCTCTGAGTGGCGGAACGGACCGCGTGACGCGTGCAGCGGGAACCCGTCAGCCAACGGCACCGCCATATGCTAAACAACCAAGCGGAATTCGCTCAAGCTGTGCATAACTAAACAGTCCAGCCCCGACTGCCACCAGGTTACGGAATGGAACGCCCCTTCTCACTTTAACCGAACGACGTCCCATACCGAACTGGATCGAGGACTTGCATTGAAGTGTGACGGGTCCTCACGTTCCGGAATGGCAGAGCCCCCGTCCCCCCCCCCCCCTTCGGAGAGGCTGGTTCTGCGACGCACCTCGCTCACATTGGCCGCCTGTCGCGGGGCGGCCAATGGTGTTTGTGAGTGTGCGATTCTGCGCCGGGCTGGTGGTGTCGTGTGTCGTCGCTATCACCGCCGAATCGTTGGCGTGAAGCTCCTGCCTGGCATCAACAGACGGCCACGTAACACTGACGCAACGGCTAACGTCTGGCGCTGACGTCACAGCCGTGTCGTCGGAGTATACTGAGCTGCGGACGCTGCGCTGCGACGCTCGGTCGCGTAGAGCCCGCACGGCTGTCTGTGCTGGGCGTTTGAAGCAGATGGCCTTGCTGCATGCATGCATCTGTTTTCCGGTGTGGTCTAGGCAGTGTTGGTACCCACAACAGAGTTTCTTTTCAGGCTTTGAGCTCACCGCCAGGGGTGTTCAAATCTGTATAAACTCGCACTTGTTGCAGGCGTTGGGCTAAAGCGCTGTGAATAAAGAGCGTGCTATTTTGCACTGGGCACGGCCGCCCGTGACCAACTTGGCCTGCATCCTGCGGGAAAACGCGAACACCTCCGGTCCAGCCCGACGGCACATCGTGGTGTGTCGCGAGCCCGCGGTGCGTCTGTCACTAGCTGTGAGGGCGACACCGGTACTCCCAAACATCGAGGAACTGGAGCGGCATCGCAGCAAAACATCCGGTGCCCGAGCTGGCAAGGAGGCGCGGGTCACGTGACCGCCAGCTGCACGCGGATCCATCGATCAGCGTATGTGCTGCTGACGAGCCCCGCCAAGGGGCCGGCTTCAAGCTGAGCACGCGTGTTTGCCTCCGCTGGGCCGAACCCGGTCTGTTCGGGGCGCTGTCCCGGTCTGCCGACGCCGCTCGGATAGCGGTAGCGGCCGGCTGTTGCTTAGACGCCGCTGATTGGACGGTTCCAGCGCGTCGGGCTGGCGGTCGCGTCCTCGAACACTTCGCCGACAAGTTAAGTGTGGGTCGTGCCACGTAGCGGGGCGCGAAAGCGTTCACGCGCGGCGCGTGGCCGCTCGAGACGGTGGGAGATTCGGGCAGTATTCCACGATGTTCGGAGCGGACAGTGGTATCCTTATTTGATCGCACGTTCTGAGACCGGATGGACTTAGGTCTGCTGGTGCAGCACCTTGGCAGACTGCATGCCCGCTCACCGCGAATTTGGTTAATCCTGGACCGGTTTCAAACGTGTCTAGAAACCACGGGTGGAGTTCCGTTTACCTTGCAACGAATATGATCTGACTAACCGCAGAGAAAGAGCGCTGAGGCGTTGTCTTTGAAACGCGTCTGCAAAGACGCCATGCACGCACCTGGTGTGTTAGACTTGTACATACGCTGCACTGATTACCGTATAAACTTGCTGAAGGAAACGACAAAGAGTGGGCCACTGAACGCCGACACTCCGCTCGGACACGGCGTTTACCAGGCGATATATCCCTTCGTAACTCACAATCCTCATATTAAGGAACGCAGGATTCAGCTCTCTACCCGGCTGACAGTATCTTCCTTTGTTTTTACAAAATCCTTCATATCCAACAACATGTGAATGCTGATAGCTATGACTATCTTGTGCCCGGGATTACGAGCCAACTCATTGCACTTCGCCACGTGCACCCACAGAAGATGAAATGTTTGTCGATCGATTTAAAGGTGACGCCCCGTACTTGCTTTCCAGTTTCGTACAAAGTTTTCAGATCAGCGATATGCTTGAATCTGGGCGGGGTTTTTGCAAGCGAAACACCGTAAAAGCTGCTAGCTTTCTCATGAGCAACGTTAGACATATTGTGGGCCGGTCAGTTGCCGAGGCACACTACTGTCGCCAAGACCAGGTCACAGGTCGGGTTGGGGTCAACGGGTCAGAACCTCAGGTCACTGTGGCGTTGACGGCGGCGTGACACGTCAGCACCTGGGGCGGTGACGGCGGCGTGACACGTCAGCACCTGGGGCGGTGATGGCGGTGTGACACGTCAGCACCTGGGGTGGTGACGGCGGTGTGACACGTCGCACTTATGCGGTGACGGGCGAGCGTGACACGTCAGCACCTGGGGCAGTGACGGCGGCGTGACACGTCAGCACCTGGGGACGGCGGCGTGACACGTCAGCACTGGGGCGGTGACGGCGGCGTGACACGTCAGCACCTGGGGCGGTGATGGCGGTGTGACACGTCAGCACCTGGGGTGGTGACGGCGGTGTGACACGTCAGCACTTATGGCGGTGACGGCGGCGTGACACGTCAGCACCTGGGGCAGTGACGGCGGCGTGACACGTCAGCACCTGGGGCGGTGACGCGGCGTGACACGTCAGCACCTGGAGCGGTGACGGCGGCGTGTCACGTCAGCACCTGGGGTGGTGACGGCGGCGTGATACGTCAGCACCTGTGGTGGTGACGGCGGCGTGACACGTCAGCGCCTGTGGCGGTGACGGCGGCGTGACACGTCAGCACCTGGGGCGGTGACGGCGGCGTGACACGTCAGCACCTGGTCGTCACTTTCAGTCTTCCATCGCCGACATCACCGGCGAAGCTGATCGATGGTCGATCACCAGCGCTGTCAGCAGCTGGCAGCAGTCTCTCACTGGTGCCGGCTCCGTCAGGGCGCGACGGCATCGCACTGGAACGCGCCCGACCACGCCAGCCTCCCACACACCGGCGCATTCTAAGAAAATCAGGAGCGTCTTGGCTGAGCAGATGCTCAATGTCATCATCGTCTGCATTTTTTCACACCGTCACCTCGTTGCGCAAAACATACCGACATGGGTTCAGGTCCACGGTTGCAATCGCCGACCGGGGTTGAGGTTCACAGTTGCACTCTTCGACCTTGGTTCAGGTTCACAGTTGCACTGCCCGACCTGGGCTCAGGCTTATAGTTGCATTCGCCCACCTGGGGTTATGTTTGAAGATGCAGCACTTTCCGACCTGGGGTCAGATTTGGAGTTGCACTCCTCGACCTTTCATCAGGCTCTGAGTTACCTATCCGGGGCCAGCGAATTCCCTCACCGACTTGGGTTTGGGTTCAGAGTTCTACTCTGAGTCCCGCGAGCAGGCCCGTCTCGCCGCAGCTCTGCAAGGTGGCGCTGGTGGGGAGGACGCTGGCGGTGCGGCCGGCGGAAGGTGCCTGCTCCTGGACCGTCCGCACCGGCCGGGTTCCCACGGCGCCCGAGCCACCACGGCACGCTTCCCGGGCGGCGCACGCAGGCCTCCGGGGCGCCGCCGGCAACGGCAAGCTTTCTGTGAAGGCCCGCTTTGTGATGCAGCGAAGGGCTGCCGGCCGACCCATGATTTTGGAGTTGCACAAGGCATAAAGTTGTAGCTGTGTTTGAACAACTTTGACGCAGAATTGCCGTAACGTGATTGTATTCAGCGTAAGTGATTGGTTTGAATGACTATGGTCAGCCGAGCATCATAATTATTGGCACTGCGTGCACATCACTTAGGCTTCGCATCGCTAACAGCTTGTGGTTGAAAGGCTCGACCTTTGCGGCAAAAATCGCGAAACAGCCTTTCGTCCAGCTGCTCTCGTGCTTGGCGAAAATGCCTGCTAGCCGCCTTTGTGTGTCAGCGCTCATCTCGGCCGTCGCGTCCAGACCAGGGAGCGGCCGCTGCCGGTCGGCCGTGAGGCCACCACGAGACTAAGCGAGTCCGTAATGAGGCCTAACGGCGGCGCCGTGGCCGGCCTGTGGGTGCGCCGGCGGCCGGGCGGCCGCTCCTGCGGTCGGCGGCTGACCCGTCACCTCTGTCGTGACCTGAGCTGGTCACGGCGAGCAGGGGAACTCTGCGGGGCGGCCGAGGGGCCGACGCCGCCCGGCTCCGCGTGGCTCGTGATGTCACGCCCGCCGGCGTCGCAAATCACGCACCTCCCGCCGTCCCCGCC
>NW_023596136.1:20322542-20395899 GCF_011947565.3 Pollicipes pollicipes | reverse complement strand
ACTGCCCGAGCAGATGCTCAATGTCATCATCGTCTGCATTTTTTCACACCGTCACCTCGTTGCGCAAAACATACCGACATGGGTTCAGGTCCACGGTTGCAATCGCCGACCGGGGTTGAGGCTCACAGTTGCACTCTTCGACCTTGGTTCAGGTTCACAGTTGCACTGCCCGACCTGGGCTCAGGCTTATAGTTGCATTCGCCCACCTGGGGTTATGTTTGAAGATTCAGCACTCTCCGACCTGGGGTCAGATTTGGAGTTGCACTCCTCGACCTTTCATCAGGCTCTGAGTTACCTATCCGGGGCCAGCGAATTCCCTCACCGACTTGGGTTTGGGTTCAGAGTTCTACTCTGAGTCCCGCGAGCAGGCCCGTCTCGCCGCAGCTCTGCAAGGTGGCGCTGGTGGGGAGGACGCTGGCGGTGCGGCCGGCGGAAGGTGCCTGCTCCTGGACCGTCCGCACCGGCCGGGTTCCCACGGCGCCCGAGCCACCCACGGCACGCTCCCGGGCGGCGCACGCAGGCCTCCGGGGCGCCTGCCGGCAACGGCAAGCTTTCTGTGAAGGCCGCTTTGTGATGCAGCGAAGGGCTGCCGGCCGACCCATGATTTTGGAGTTGCACAAGGCATAAAGTTGTAGCTGTGTTTGAACAACTTTGACGCAGAATTGCCATAACGTGATTGTATTCAGCGTAAGTGATTGGTTTGAATGACTATGGTCAGCCGAGCATCATAATTATTGGCACTGCGTGCACATCACTTAGGCTTCGCATCGCTAACAGCTTGTGGTTGAAAGGCTCGACCTTTGCGGCAAAAATCGCGAACAGCCTTTCGTCCAGCTGCTCTCGTGCTTGGCGAAAATGCCTGCTAGCCGCCTTTGTGTGTCAGCCGCTCATCTCGGCCGTCGCGTCCAGACCAGGGAGCGGCCGCTGCCGGTCGGCCGTGAGGCCACCACGAGACTAAGCGAGTCCGTAATGAGGCCTAACGGCGGCGCCGTGGCCGGCCTGTGGGTGCGCCGGCGGCCGGGCGCCGCTCCTGCGGTCGGCGGCTGACCCGTCACCTCATGTCGTGACCTGAGCGGTCACGGCGAGCAGGGAACTCTGCGGGCGGCCGAGGGGCCGACGCCGCCGGCTCCGCGTGGCTCGTGATGTCACGCCCGCCGGCGTCGCAAATCACGCACCTCCCGCCGTCCCCGCCTTGGGTTTTTCACGGCGCGTGTATTTGCCGCTGGCTTTAGCGAGGCAATCCCCCCACGCCTCTCACGGCGGCTGAGTCGTGCTCACTGCCGCGGTCCGAAACGCTGGCGAAGAGAGAGAGTTTGGAATCTCCGCTGCAGCGACCTTGAGACGAAGCGCTATCGCTGGACCAAGGTGTTCCCAAACTGCGAAGCCACTTCAGTTAGCACGGGACAGTATTTGTGGATCGGCTTTGTGTGTGGCAGCCGGGCCTGGCCCCGCGTCGCCACTTCTGTGTCCGCTATTGATCATGTCAGCAGGCTAATCTCCCTCTTCTCCTGGAGTTGGCACCACTCCAAGGGATAGCTGAGGACGTGCGTGTCGTAAACGCGTCGTCTGCTGTTTCGATGGACCCGTAATTAGCTGGCGGCGCCGGAGAGACGCCCACCGTGGGCCGGCCCAGCGGCGCGGCCGGCGCTCGGGCCGGGCCAGGCAGGCTCTAAAGGCCGGCACACCCGGCCGATGCCGTGTGACGTCGCGGCCTTGGCGGCCCGGGGAGCCAGGCCAGCCCTGCTCGCGTCCCGCCGAAGGCGCGGCGGGTGGTGCCGGCGGCGCTCATGACGCCCAGCGCCGGCCGTGTCGTCGGTCCACGGTGCTGGACGCGGCCTGACGAGCCGTGCCTGGACTGTTGTGACGCCCGGGCAGCGTTGGCCATAGCCGGGCGGGGCGTGTCCGTGGCCTGGTAGCGATTGTCTACGTAGCAGTGGTCCGTGAGAGAGCAGATGTCTTCGGCGGTGGGCAATGATGAGTCGGGCGGTTGCCTCCTGAAGCGTGATGTCTTGGGCAATCCTGCCAGCAATCCGGGTGGAGAAACCGCCGCGTTTTTGGCTTTATCTTATGTTTTCGATAGAGGACATGCTCCCCTCCATCTCAGCGGGATGGGTTAGGTTGACTGGAGCTTGTTCAGGCTGAGAGCCCACTTCAGATGGATGGGATTAAGCAAGGAGGTAAAACACGGGGCAATGCCGCGGCCATCACGGACTATCCCAGACCACAACACGTGCATGCCTCCCGGAGCACCCATCAGATTGCAGGTAGGCGTGTTGCGGTTGCGCGAGCGGGACACGCTGCCCGCCCGGCCGTTACGCCGACTCACGTCTGGCGGCCGCAGCTGCTCCTGGCGAGGCGAGGCGCTGCGGGGAACAGGATGAATCGGTGAAGGGGAATGTGAGGTTCGGTGACCGCTTCAGCCTCGAACATGGCCTCGGATCTTTCACCCAAACGACTGATCTGTATGTGTGTCATTCCTCCTCGGAGGCAGATGAACCGGTGATTATCATGGAGCGCGCGTCTTTGGTGTGACCCTGACCTGTTTCGTCGGTGACCTGTGGCTTGACCGTGACGCTGCGATCGTACCGCTTACACATGCAACTCACTGACATATTTGCACTTTTATATGTAGCTCATTAAAATATGAGTTTGACTTGGTCTATTATGTCAGCCGCTGACCTGCTCATGACCTTCTGTCATCGTGGGGCTGGACACCCAGCCCTGCTCTCGGGCACGCTGCTTTAACCTCGGGCTTGTCTCAGTGATCGGCGGCCTGACCTTGACCTCGCGTTCCAGCCAGGAGCGGGACCAGATGCGCGAGCGCGAGCGCGAGCGCGAGCGGCTGTCGCGCAGCCAGATCGCGCACCAGGCCTCGCGTGACTTCTTCATGGAGCAGACCAGCGGCGCCACCTTCAGCCAGCCGGTCCGGGTCAGTTGGGATGTGTGCGTATGTGTGTGCGTGCGTGACCCCGTGGGGTCCACAGGGGGAAGAGAAGGGGAGGCTCAGTCTGGCCTCCGTAGGTGCAGAATTGTTTAAAAACGGCAGATGGAAGACAACAGGTCCAAACCGTTGCCGAGTGGATGACCACCAGGCGTGGCATGCAGACGCTGCTGCACATCACAGCGATGTGACCTTGAAGGCTACGATCATGCAATGTACTCCGAGCCGGTATGCCTTAGAAATAAGTGAAACGTTCAAAGTGCTTTTCACACCCTTCTCCGCGCATCTCCACATGCGTCATGGTCTGGTTGACCGACGTGATCTCATGAAATCTGTGCATGAGTGACGGCATCGTCAAACACATTGACAATCATTGACCTTGTAGTTCCTTTGTCCCACTGGATGCTGGTTTTGTCCGCGGTTTGTTGACTTTAACTATTTGTATCTTTCTTTCGCCGTCTGGTGAATAGTTTTACGGCGTGTGTCATGGCCACGGTTCCGGTACACGTCAATGCGCATGGTAAAATTACCCTTTTATGTTGGCGCCCGTTACGCGTGAGTCGGGAAGTCCAGCAAGTCAATTGGCGCCATCCCACTCATTAGAATCATTCGCCGAGTGTATGTCAATGTGTGGGCCATTGTGTAGTTCATCGTGTTGGTCATCGGTACCGTGTAGGTCATCGAAGTCTGTTCGCCTCGTTTCTGTTTTATGACCGTGGGATCCTGCCGTCTACGGCGCCCGTACTTTGCCCTTGAAGTAGCATTGCTCTTCTTTTTACACTGCCGATCGATTGTAGATGACAGTATCCTTAATCCTTCCTCCTTAGAGCCATGGAGTGGCATGCCCTAACCTTGGCGGCTTAACTTTGAGGTATTACAAATGGAGTTTCAGCGGTAGATAAGGAATTTTACCCAGCAGGATACAGCCGTACGCGAATCCTGACCTCGTCCTGCTATGCAGTGTGCTATGTGCAGCTACTGTTTGCTTCTTTCCAACGGACCACCATAGCACTGCATGACCTCCCAGCAGGCCCTCATTTGACCGAGCGGATGGTATAGTCCTCGCCGGAGATGCCGGCTCGGCCGCCGGACCGGACCGGACCGGACCGGACCGGACCGGACGACCGGACCGGACCGGACCGGACCGGACCGGACCGGACCGGACCGGACCGGACCGGACCGGACCGGACCGGACCAGACCGGACCGAACCGAACCGAACCGAACCGAACCGAACCGAACCGAACCGAACCGAACCGAACCGAACCGAACCGAACCGAACCGAACCGAACCGAACCGGACCGGACCGGACCGGACCGGACCGGACCGGACCGGACCGAAGCGAAGCGAACCGAAGCGAAGCGAACCGAACCGAACCGAACCGAACCGAACCGAACCGAACCGAACCGAACCGAACCGGACCGGACCGGACCGGACCGGACCGGACTTACGAGGGACGGGACTAACACTGAACCGGACCGGACCGGGCGACCTTGGCGCACCGGCCCGCCCAACACACGGCTTTGTGTAGGGCGACTATCAGATGTATTGTCGCATTCTGCTCGGCAACACAGCCACTGATGCGCGATTAGCGGGGGGAGGGGTGAGGGACAAACCGAACTTCGATGAGATAAGTAAGACACTCACATTCAGCGGAGGCGAAACGCGCTCAAAGCGTTCGGCTTCAGTTAAGACGTACCGTGACGTGGTGTCTGCAAGGCTGGTTTCGCAGGTAGCCGTTGACCGGTGATGGGGGAGGATAAACGGTTAAAGAACGAAGCGGCGAGGTTGGCACACTGTTTGAAGCCACATAAGTACAAATTTGAACCGTGAACCTCGCAGGCATAAATCCACTCATTTAATTGTTTCGTTAAGATTACCCATTTCTGCAAGTGCTTAATTGACTACAGGAGTTTTATTTTCCAGTTATGTTTAATCACACGTAAATGCTACGCACATGTAACTGAGGTAAGTGCACATTGACTTGAATCACACAAGTTTTCCCGCCTGGGCGGGTGGTGCCTCGTTCGCCGGTTATCACTTTACCGGATAGACGCCGGTGCCGAGTCTAAAAGCAGCCGACTTGAGACCGGCTGGCCGCAACCAACCTTCATGTATGTTGTCCGAAATGCCTTTTGCTATGCGATGTCACACTGGCAACGCTCATTCCCCTGAGTTTTGCCGTTCTTAGAGTTAATCAAATTGTGGGAAACATAGAAGTCAATCACGTTTTTGTTTTTCTTTGGATTCGACGAGGTTAGGTGCGCCATTCTTTCTGAACAGGGCCATGAACTCCTCACTATGTTCCGCTACGTTTTTCCCGTACGTGCGTTTATTATGTATATACCATCCCCCGTCTCGATATCTATTTTCTATCTTGTTGTGTGATTTCCGGTTCGTTCTCCCCCCCCTCTCTCTCCTCTCTCTCTCTCTCTCTCTCTCTCTCTCTCTCTCTCTCTCTCTCTCTCTCTCCTCTCTCTCTCTCTCTCTCTCTCCTCTCTCTCTCTCTCTCTCTCTCTCTCATCCTCTCTCTCTCTCTCTCTCTCTCTCTCTCTCTCTCTCTCTCTCTCTCTCTCTCTCTCTCTCTCTCTCTCTCTCTCTCTCTCTCTCTCTCTCTCTCTCTCTCTCTCTCTCTCTCTCTCTCTCTCTCTCTCTCTCTCTCTCTCTCTCTCTCTCTCTCTCTCTCTCTCTCTCTCTCTCTCTCTCGCTCTCCCTCTCCCCCGTTGCCGGCGTCACCCTTTTCTATCTTTGTTTCGGTGGTCTCGCCAGTATCTACTCTCGCGCTTCCGAAGCCCTGTTATTTCCTCCACCCCCGCTGTGCGCCACAAGTGTATTTTGCCTCGCCTCCGCCCGGTGCGCGGTGGCTGCCGCTCGCTGGCGCCCCATCTCCAGCTGTCGCCTCGATGACGCATCGCAGCGCCATCACCGGCGCCGCCATCTCCGTACTGCTAACGGCGGCGCTCGGCGTCAGGAGCGGATCTGACGCCGGTCGATGGCCGTTCAGGCGTTGCGCCGCTGTTCATGCCCACGCTGCACCGCTGATCCTCCCCACGCTGTACCGCTGATCCTTTCTGCTCTATACTGTTGATCTTGCCCACGTCGTACTGCTGATCCCGCCGCCGCTGTACTCCTGATCCTGCCCCCGCTGTGCTACTGATCCTTTCTACTCTATGCTGCTGATCCTGCCCCCGCTGTACTGCTGATCGTGCTCTCTCCGCACTGCTGATCCCATCCCCGCTATACTGCTGATCCTGCCCCCGCTGCACTGCTGATCCTGTCCCCGCTGTACTGCTGATCCTGCTCTCGCCGTGTTGCTGATCTTGCCCTCGCGTGCTACCGCGTCTTCCCGTCTGTACCGCCCTTCCTCCCTCTATTCCGCTACTTTTGTCTCCGCTATGTCTGCCCTCTGTGCCCTCAGTTTCGTCCGTTTGTGCTTCTGTTACCGACTGTCGCATCCCGGCCTCTCGTTTTTGTTTATCATGAAGTCATCTGGAATAGCTTAGGTGGGCGGATCTGCTTGTTTCTGCCTGTATGCACCGTTGCTTATACCTCCTGTACCGCCGCCTCTGCTCGGTGTACCACTATGGTTGACCTGCTCTGCACCTTTGGCTATCTGTACCGCTGTGCCTTTGTGACGTGTTTTCTGCCCTTTGTACCTCTGTGCTTCCATACCTGCCCGTCTCCACCGCTGCACCTGCCCCCTCTTGGCTGTCCATACCACTCTGCCTGTTTGCTTGTACCTCCACCTGTGCCAGTCCGATTCATTCTTGCTGTGCCTGGCTGTGGCTTGGTTGTCCAGTACGGATGTGCTGTCCACTTGGCTGTGCTGTCCAGTACGGATGTGCTGTCCTTTTGGCTGTGCTGTCCAGTACGGATGTGCTGTCCACTTGGCTGTGCTGTCCAGTACGGATGTACTGTCCACTTGGCCGTGCTGTCCAGTACGGATGTGCTGTCCACTTGGCTGTGCTGTCCAGTACGGATGTGCTGTCCACTTGGCTGTGCTGTCCAGTACGGATGTACTGTCCACTTGGCCGTGCTGTCCAGTACGGATGTGCTGTCCACTTGGCTGTGCTGTCCAGTGCGGATGTCCTTTGCCGCTCCTCCGTGCGCACTGACACGGAAGCGTCGCCGCCGCCGAGTGGTGTGTGTCACCATGGTCAGCGGCGCCGGCCTTTTCGATTATCGTGCGTTTCAAGTGTTCTCGTGTATGCCCACCGTGTTACGTATCGGATGTAGACTTCATACATACCCAAGCTTACTCTGTCTACTCGCATTCATTGTAGCGTGATGTGCGTCCATTTGTACCATGATGTTCAGTTTTATTCCAGCGGTCTTGCTTTACGCCTTGTACGCGTCCTATGGACATCTCATTACGCCGTCCCTCATTGAAAAATTGTTTTAATTATGTCAGATGCATGGAATGAGATTGCATATCCATTGCTTTCATACTTCTGGAGCCTTTGATGCGTGGACGACCGATCGGTTTTGGAGTGATGACTTTCTGGGCTCGACGCTTATTTTTAGAGCCGTTTTTGCGACGGCTGAATGGATTAAAGGTTATTACCTTGAAACTGCGTGGATGTTGATGCACAGAAGACCCGTGCATCCAACGTTATTTGAAATTCAACAATCCATCTTATGTGCTCTATTCCATTATAATATCAACGTCATGATCAACCGAAGTGCATTTCGTCACTGTTTCCGTCATAAATCCGTGGATGTCGTTTCTTTTAATGTAAGCTGAGAAAGGTCAATTTAGGAAAAACTCGGAAAAGGATTCATTTCCATCTTTTGTGACATTATTTTTCTTTGTTGCGTTCTATGTTGCTTGCCGATTCCCCGGGCGTTTAGATCACCTAGCCTTCCGACGTTTTTAATTTTTCTGCGCGCACATACTGACATACATGTCAGGCACAACATAGGGCCAGATTATTAACCACAGGTCGAGTTCAGCTTTATGGTGTGGTTCCCTGCGTGTTCAGTTTGCTCCACCAACAGTGCGCTCTCATTCTCAGTTTTCTCCCTGCCCCGCTTCCCCGTCTCACGGTTCTTTCCGAAGTTCTCCACGCTCTGCTCGGCGTGCGTCAGTTGTCACTAGATCCTGCTGCCATCTGACCGACCTGGCAGGGGCCTTCCGACCTGGCCGGGCCTTCCGACCTGGCCGGGCCTTCCGCGCCAGATCCCAGTCCCTCGGCCGCGCGGCGCCGGGCTGAGCGTCCGGTCGATCTCCGGGGACCGTGAGGCCCTCCGGCAAGCCAGGCTCTCGCCACTGAGCTGCTGCCACTGGCCTCAAGAGCCGCCTCAGCCACGCCCACGCGGCAGGTGTACCGGCCGAGTGCCCCCGGGCCTCTGTCGGCCGCCTCAGCCACGCCCACGTGGCAGGTGCACCAGCCGAGTGCCCCCGGGCCTCTGTCGGCCGTCTCAGCCGCGCCCACGCGGCGGGTGCTCCGGCCGAGTACCCCCAGGCCTCTGTCGGCCGGCACGTCGCACATCAAAGGCCTGGCGTCGGCCGGCGCGCCGCGGCGACCCTGCCGCTGCAGCCCGATCCCCTGGCGTCGGCCGGAGCGCCGCGGCGACCCTGCCGCTCCAGCCCGGTCCCCTGGCGTCGGCCGGAGCGCCGTGGCGACCCTGCCGCTGCAGCCCGGTCCCCTGGCGTCGGCCGGAGGCGCCGTGGCGACCCTTGCCGCTGCAGCCCGGTACCCTGGCGTCGGCCGGAGCGCCGCGGCGACCCTGCCGCTCCAGCCCGATCCCCTGGCGTCGGCCGGAGCGCCGCGGCGACCCTGCCGCTCCAGCCCGGTCCCCTGGCGTCGGCCGGAGCGCCGTGGCGACCCTGCCGCTGCAGCCCGGTCCCCTGGCGTCGGCCGGAGGCGCCGTGGCGAACCCTGCCGCTCCAGGGCCGGTCCCCTGGCAGCCGCGCTGTTGGTTTTGGTGTTGGCAGCGCCGGCCGCGCCGTCGCCGTGTCCGGGTAGGCGGCTGCGCCGGCTGTGAGCAGCCGCCGCCAGCGTCGCTCCAGCGCGCCGGGGCCGCCCGGACGCCGGCCGCAGCTCGGGCGCTCTGTAACGAGCCTGGCACGGGGCGGCGTACGGGTAGATGTCTCGGTGCGGCTGTGTTGTCCTCGTTACCGGCGTTCCCTGATCGGAAGTCGGCTATTTCTGCGGGAGGCTATGCGCGTCTGAATTGCCGACACGTCGCACATATCTGCTGTCGGTAACATCTTTGTATGCACAGACAAATTAAACGAATTGAAACCAAATAATTAAACTCAGCTTTGCCTTCGTTGGGCTGGGACTTACCTTCCAGTTGACTGCGGTGCGTTTGTGCCTCGTTTGTTTTAGCGGCGCAGCGCTCTAAAGTCATTTCGTTGAAGAGGGTTAGGGTCAGAGTAAATGAGTTGTTAATTACATCCAGGCTGAGTGCTCCTGGCTTAGACATTTTTCTGCCTGTCTGGAACGGTAACCCACCTGCTGGCAGCACAGCCGAGCCTCTGGGAGCAATTTCTGGCCATTGTTCTGGTTGGTTACTTCTCCTTTATTGTCTAACTAGCGGTCATCTGCGGCGAAACATTTGTCAGCCGGTCTGCCACCGGCCCGGGCTCGGGCCCGTGGCGGTCCCGACTTACCGCTCCCCACGTGTCCATGTGTACGGCAGGGGCTCGTTCAAGGGCGCGGGTGCCCGTTAGGCCGAGTTTAAGTGCCAACACCCGCTGAATTTTCCGTTTTTGTTTTGTTTTTTGCTCTGTTCTTAAGAAAGTCATGATTTATTCAGTCTGTTGACCGGAATTAAAGACCGTCTTCTAAATCTGACCACTGGTTAGAGTAGAAGTGTGGGGAAGCCGTGTTGGCACCATTCCGTTTATTTTGGTACCCGTTGCTCTTATCGAAGGTTATTGGTATCAAGGATGGATGTTCAATTGCACCTTGCTTTTCCTACCATAAATAAAGGATACTGTCATATCAACACACACACACACACACACACACACACACACACACACACACACACACCACACACACACACACACACACACACACACACACACACACACACACACACACACACACACACACACACACACACACACACACACACACACACACACACACACACAACACAACACACACACACCACACACCACACACACACACCACACACACCACACCACACACACACACACACACACACACACACACACACACACACACACACACACACAACACACACACACACACACACACACACTACACACACACACACACACACACACACACACACACACACACACACACACACACACACACGCATCACACACACATCACATCATCTATCTAGATATCTATCTAAATATCTATCTATCTATCTATCTATCTATCTATATAGATAGATAGATAGATAGATAGATAGATAGATAGATAGATAGATAGATAGATAGATAGATATATCATATCTATCATCTATCTATCATATAGATCTATCTATCTATCTATCTATCTATCTATCTATCTATCTATCTATCTATCTATCTATCTATCTATCTATCTATCTATCTATCTATCGATCTATCTTATTCATCTATAAACGGTGTATTTGTACTCCAGGCCGTACTGGCCCGCGCCCAGGCCTCATCACCGCGTCGGAGTCGAAAGCCTTGCCCCTCCGTGCCGGGGACCGCAGCTCCACCCTGACCAGGGGGTGGCCGCCCGGCGCGCGGCGGCCGGCCGGCCCGCGCCGCCCGCGACGCCGTAATTGAACCGATGACGGATACTGGCTGTCGCGGCTGGCTGGCGTCGTAATCGGGCCGCTCCGGCCGCCAGAGTGGCCCGGCCCGGCCCGGCCGGCCACCGGGTCAATGACTGCACGCCCAGCCCCGCCGACCGACCGGCCCAGCCGCCCGGCCCCGCTATTTTCCATTGTTCCGCCGGCCGACCGACCGATCTCCGTCGCTCATCCGCCTTTGTATTCTCTTCCGGCTGCTCAATATTGTGGTGTCCTTGCTGTCATCTCTCTGCTGTGCCTTGCGCCTCACCCCTATCAGTGTATTATACACGGTTATGCTACAAAGCCATGATGCATTTGTAGCCCCGACGGTTTGCCTTCTCTTCCGTCTCCGGCACTCTCCCTGTTTCCCAGGGTCAGTGTACGGGACCCGACCATGTCCTGTGACCCGTTCCCCGGACACGGCGGCCGGCAGGCGCTCGCTGCGGGGACAGACTGCTGCGAGCGGTCCAGCCCGCCGACTCCTTGCAAAGCCAATACTCTGCGATTCAGCGCGAGTGAGCGTGCTCCGGTGCCAGGGCTCGACAGAGAGCGACGCCAACGTGGATAGCATTGCGAACGTCATGAAGTGATGGACAGACCCACGGCCAGCGGTACGCTGAGTGGTGTAGCTGCTCCAGCCGCCGCCGGTGTCGCGCCTGCTGCTGAGCGGTGTAGCTGCCCCAGCCGCTGCCGGTACCGCGCCTGATGCTGAGCGGCGTAGCTGCTCCCCCAGCCGCCGCTGGTACCGCGCCTGCAGCTGAGCGGTGTAGCTGCCCCAGCCGCCGCCGGTGCTCCCGCCTGCTGCTGAGCGGTCGTAACTGCCCCAGCCGCTGCCGGTACCGCGCCTGATGCTGAGCGGCGTAGCTGTTCCCCAGCCGCCGCTGGTACCGCGCCTGCCGCCCGCCCTGGTCCAGCCATGGTCTGTGACCCTGATCTGGGCCGGCCGTCTCTCCGCTATAACAGCGTGCTCTGGTGCAGGCGCTGGCCGACCGGCCGAGACAAAGGGGTCACGGAGGTCAGCCGGCGCTCGGCGGAAGGTCGGCCGGTGAGCGGCGCCGCCCGGCCGCTGCCGCGCCGCGCCGCGCAGCGCCAACAAACAACATGGCGCGCCGCCGCCGTCCCGGTGGCAGACGGTGTTAGTCCTCGCCCACGTGTGCGTGTAAATATACAGGGCTCGTCGATCGCTGTTGCCGAGATGTGCGCGCCTCGTTCCGCTCTTGTTGGTGACGATTTCCTTTGTCGTCCTTGTTTTCTTTTTATCGCGGGTTTTCTTTCGTGATCCACGTATTAATGTATTCTTAGGCGAGCGCCTCTTTTTGCCTCAGCCCGGTTTTTATCCAGCCCTCATCCGCTCTGCACCATTGGAGATGGGAGCCGGGAGAGTGGACCACTGCGTGACGGGGCCACCGACCTCTGCTGGCCAATGGATTCTAGGTCATCCAACTGGGCCGAATCATGCATTTAATCCCCAGAAACCTCTCCCTGAGTCCTTCTAACTGGGCACGCGTGAGATATGTAAGTACTCCGCAGGATATCTCGTTC
This sequence comes from Pollicipes pollicipes, assembly GCF_011947565.3. Taxonomy (NCBI): domain Eukaryota; kingdom Metazoa; phylum Arthropoda; class Thecostraca; order Pollicipedomorpha; family Pollicipedidae; genus Pollicipes; species Pollicipes pollicipes. The sequence goes on along the minus strand of NW_023596136.1, from coordinate 20,383,663 downwards.
ACGGGCTAGCTAATCAGTTAGCCGATGGCGGCTGCCACGAGAGTTGAGCTGATATAAATCTTCTTCGGAAGTGGGCCCAAGTCCGTGGTCGTCCGGATCCCTTGTTATCACGCATTTACAATCGTGGCCATATGACAGCCGTCTCCGCTACGCACATGCCAGCGTAATCATAGGTAACAGTACGAAAGGAAGGCTTTTGTTCTGCAGGTCGAAGTCATTGCTGTAGTTTGTGAAACCTTCATTGGTGCGACTTGTCTCGTTGAGTGATATCTGGGCCTTGTCGTTTGACGTCACTATTGGAACCCAAGGTTCGAGTATGCGTCGTTTGTTAGGCAGAGGCGTGCGCTCTGTAACTGCGTCTTGTACTTTTCCATTGCTCAAAACCTTTCAGCACTGCCAGCTCTCCCCTACTTGTTGCCATACTTCCTGTCGTTTTTACCGTTGTCAGATCTCCAGAAACGTGTTTGAAAGCCTACACATGTCGAATTACCGTGATTTCGTTTGGTTGGATTAGGCTGGCCGTATTTGAACGTTTCAGACCTTATGGACTGAGGAGAGAGGTAATAGCTGGAGAAAGACTGCAGCCGTCCAGGATTATCGTCGCCTCCTAGCCGTACCCGGCGGAGGGATGACACGTGGAGTTATCTGCCGGAGCTTGGGCGGGATTCCCAGCCGCGGCAGAGGCGGGGCAGCCCGGGCCTGATGGTCGTAGCACGCTCTCTGCCCAGTGAAGCATCGCGAGAATACAGAATAAGGCGTGCACGGGGGATACCGGATACAGCTGATACTGGGGAAGTGGCCCGGATGGGTGCAATATGCGGGGCACGTCACGGTCAACCAGAAGTTGTCGGAGATCACCGCTATCTGCCCACTGCTGACGTGGTGGAGCGGTCCTGCGTCACGCGGCTCGTGTGTTCGCCGCGGCTGGCCGCTGCGTCGCCAAATTAGTAGAGGCAATGGTCGGCCTCCGGCGCCTACGTCATGTAAGCATCCTTCGAGCCTGCCTCCCGCTCCCCGCCTGCTCATCCTCCGTTCACGATAGTTCGCTGTCCGCCTTCATCCTCGTGTCACGCGGCGGCTCTCATTGGTGCTAGCGGTGTGTCAGAGCTGGCGAACCGGCAGCTGCTGTGTGAAACCCGGCCGCGGCCGAGCGGCCATGTGACGGGCGCACGCGGGACAACAACCCTGCATGTGTCAGGCCGACCGTGGGGCCCTTCCCACTGCTGTCGGGGCCTGCCAACCGCTGTCGGGCCCTGCCTACCGCTGTCGGGCCCTACCCACCGTTGTCGAGCTCTTCCCAGGGCTGTCGGGTCCTCCCTCGTTGCCGGGCTCTTCCCAGGGCTGTCGGGCCCCTCCCTCGTTGTCGGGCTTCGATCCCGGTCGTGTCAGCTGTGTGAGGCTCTACTGTCCCGCCCAATATCCCTCTGCTGGATGGTCGGCTTGGACTGCCTGCGTCACCCGCCGTGTGACTGCAGAGGCACGTGCGTGGGCTCGGGCAGTGGACTTGGGACGGCTGATGTCGACCACACGCCCGTTTGACTGACTGTGTGACTCCGTCTGACGCGTGTGACATCGCCCGCAGGTGAAGCCGAATGATCGCCAGATCTCCAACATCTTGGGCGAGTTCGATCAGGTGGCGCCCATCATGCGCTCCGAGCGCACGCTCAACAGCCTGGTGGGCGCCTACGCTATGCCCTGTACGCCGGCGCCCGTCCACCAGGACCACGACCACCTGTTCGGGGCGCCGCCGCCGTCACCGGCGCCGACGCTGCCGCCCCCGCCGCCGCCGCCACCGCCGCCACCGCCGCCGCCGGCGCGGTACGACAGGCGGCCGCCGGCGGCGGCGGCGCCGCTGCCGCCGCCGGCGTCGCAGCCGGCGCCGCGGCCGACGCGCCTCGGTCCGCGCCTGGACAAGGTCAGTGGGTCGGCACGTCGTCGCCCCCTGCGTCGCCGGCACGAGAGGGGGGGGAGGCGGGTCGGCAGCGTAGTCGGCCAGGCGGCTGCTAGTCATCTGCCGTGGCGTGTGTACATACACGCTGCGTAGTGCGCGGCGCGTCCAGCTTCTCGGACCTGTCCGAGATCCAGCGGCGCAGTTGCAGATTAACTCGGAACGAACACTAATCAAACACACTGCAAAACTGGACGAAAACTGGGACCTCCACGTATCTGAGTTACCTGATATTGTCAGTTAATGGGCTGGTCTCAAAGTCCGGTGACCGTTGGGTAGGGCAGGGTTTGAAGGTTCCATACCCAGAACATTGTACGGGGTAAGATATGGACAGGCTTGTCGGGAATGCTCGCTGCTTCCGACAGATTGGAACACGTTTGCCTGGCGGTCTGGGCTGCATGCGTGCCCCGGATTTTCCCTGGCCGATAAAGAGCGTGGAGTCTTTCGGGACGATTGAGACCAGGTGTTAGCAGTGTGAATGGAATCATTGTTCGTATTCAGGTGGGGCTAGCGGGTATGTACAGAAAGTTTGGACCGATCAGATCCCTGCACGCTGTCAAATGTTATGAGTTTTAAGAAGCTCTGTGGAGTGTGCGCGTAGCAACTCGAGTTTTCTCCTCGGAATCTTTGGAATTCCAATCACATCTCAGGTTTCCTACAGGCCCCGGCTTTCAGAAGACCTCTTTCGAATCACAGCAATTCCGAGAAGAAAAGTCATGTTGTGACGCACACATCCTGGACTCCAAACACCATTTAGAGCTTCTCACAATTCAGTTACACCTGGCGACGACCGGGAAACTAACTGGCTGACACACGGTGTGCATACGAACTCACCAGATGAGGACGGTACAGTTACCCCAACCGGAAGGGCATTTGTTGAGTGCCGCTCGTGGCAGGCAGTTAGTGGGTGTCCGTCGGCTTTGCACACGCCCGCGCAGAGCGACCCAAAAGTGCGGAGCGTCACTGAAGCCTGTCATTTGCTGTAAGTGGCTCGGAGATGGCCCAAATGGTCGAAATGCCACACGGCGAGAACAGCCTCGGCCGGCCGCATGCCTGCGTCGCGGCTCTATGCGATGCGTATGCCCGCGGGCCCGACCGTCGCGGGGGGGGGGAGGGGGCAGGGTGAGACCGGACGGAACGGAACGGAGCTGGACGGCGCGTGAGTGTTTCGGCGTCCCAAGAGCTCACGCTGCTATGTGATCTGCGCTGCTAATAAAGGGATGCAACCAGGCACTAAGATGGCCCCGCTTGCCGGAATCGACTGTGCTGAAGTTTGGTGGGTCGGGGGCCCATGGTATGCCCGCCTTTTGGCTGTTGCGGCGGCCTGGAAAATGGACTCGCAGCCAGCGAAGTAAGCCCAGAGCGACGTGTGGCGCTGCGCCGTGTTGTTGCAATCATTGCTGATCACGACTGAGGCTGGTGACGGATGACTCTGACACTCACCTGCGGTGATTTCGAATTGAATTTGCCTCGAATGGATTCAAAATTTGATTGCATTGAAATTCGAATGAATTTCAATTCTAAAGAAGTTGTCCGGACTCCTGAGAGACAGCTACATGGCCGATAGCCGACGCTATTGATAATCGTGTTATATCAACTTATAGAAAACCGAATGTTATTTGGGTGTTGACCATGCCATGCTGAGTAAAAGGCTAAGAAAGGTTTAAATACAGTACACCTGTGAATACTCTGTGCACGGTATTTGATCTTTGTCCTGGTCTGGCCTGGTTATGGACATACTATTCAATGGTGAAACAGGGAATATGCCGCCAAGGCCAGAAGGGAAGCCGAGCAGCGAATACCTCGGTTGTAACTTCCCGTCCGTGCCACAATAACGAACAGAACTGGAATGTGCCAGAAATGAAAAGTTTCTTATGAGGACAATTTGTTGGGCCGTTCTGGAAGATCATCGCAGTAAGGCTATTTCAGTTCCTCTACCTCCGCGCATATCATCCTTCACACAATCCGGCCGGACCTGACAATAGCCACGTCATGAATCCCAGTCGCCGCAGACAGCCATCCTACAGCGCCCACTTTACAGCCGCCCCGCCGGGCACGGCAGTCTGTGATGCGGCCCAGCCCTGAAGAGCCTGCCAAATGCTTTACATCTGGTTAGATTTAACCGCGCCCGGATCATTTGTCATCCTCATGCTTTCCGCTCCATCTGCCCGCACCGTTTCACCGGCGTCGAATCGATGCCGAACAGCGGCAGCGGCGGCGGCAGCGGCGGCGGCGCGGGCTCTCTTCGCGCCGCGTCGACCGCCGCCGGAGGTGATACGGCCGGACGGCGGCGGTCACGTGACGCCGGTCGAGTGCCCCGCGGCAGTTCAGCGACGGCGACGCTGATTGGCCGACGGTGCGGGCTGACCTCTGGGGACCCGTGATTGGCTGTTGGCCGCCGCCGTTGACCGCTTCCGGCTGGAAATGAACTGCGGATTCGCGTCGATGGTGGCCGCCGTTTCGCTGCGTTGGCGGCTGGGAGGCGCCACCTCCGAGAACTGCGGTGTAAACGCGAAGTTAGAAACACTAATTTTAGGCAGCGACATCCGGAGCCCAATGATTCGAAGCGTTGAAGTTGTAATATGCAGCGGGGGTTTTACGGAAAGTTTGTCGACTGCATGTCTGTTTTTGGGTGCTTGGACTGGGGAAGTGGCTTGGTGTAGATGTGCATAGAATAGGCTATGGTTTCCACGAATGGTTTAATGTTTTCTTTTCTGCCTGCCGGCGCTTGCCTGTCACTTAATAGGATGGCCTTTGGCATTTCCGTTCTAAACCGCGCAGGAAGCCATTTCACTGTCACGACCCATCACGTTTTCCGATGGATTAAGTTAATTTTGAGTAGGATAACTACCTCAGGGAAGTAACTACGCTTGTATGTTACAGTATTTTTTAATTTTGGTGTCATTTTGTGTGGTCGTAACTTTAAAATCAACAATGAACCGATACTTTTCTTTGGTCCGGTCTGCACGCACCACGATGGTGATACGTCGGTACTCCCTTCGAGAGGTAATGCTCGCTGCCACGTAAGCTCAAAGCGGACCGTCATCATTTCCACGACTCCTGAAAACGGCACCTAACCACACAAGCAGCAGTGAATTCCGCGCGTCGATTTCATTGAATTTCGACCCAGATTGTGTCTAATCAGCCGGCTGCATGCGGCGCTGTCGGCCGTGAGCTGTCGGTCAGCTGCGCGGAGCGGCGGCTTCAGCTACGCGGACCGGCTCCGAGGCGGCCGTCCTCCGGAGGCCCGACCGGAGCTCCGGCTATCTTACTCGGAAGCGCCGCTCTCGCCCGGCACGTGTCTGTTACAGCCGCCGCTCCCTGCCAGAGGCGTATCCAGGAGAGGTCACGGGGCGCCCGTGACCTCCCCTGGACACCTCGCTTGTCTTCTGCCATCATCAAGCCCTTACTACGGCGTCAACTCGCATCCGTCGCCAGAGGCGGATTCAGTCCTAATCCCGGGGAGGACTGGCGCACCCCCGCTGTGACTGCCTGGGGTCGCGCCTGGCTTGGTCCGCCTGACGACGGCCGGCCGCGCTCGGTGCTGGGCGGTGCGCCTGTTTGTTTACGGCGCCTGATTAATGCGCCTGCCCGGCCGGCCGCTGCGGCCGCCTCTCCGAACGCGGCGCGATCGGCTCCCTGCCAGCCGCCGCCGAGCCGCGCCAGGTCGGCCGAGCTGCCCACCACGGTCGGCGTCGCACCCGGCCCGCGCGGACAGACACGAAGCTTGATTGTTTCACGACGCGCCACGGCTAGACGATCGCGATGCGCCACAGCGGTGCCGTCGCGGAGAACCAAAATCGCATGGGAGTGGGCCTAAAACCCTGGACCTTGTAGTAAACAGGCCAGCATCGGCGCTTGTTTTCGGCGTATCATATCAGAGCGCTGTCCCGTAAAAGACGACGCTCTTCACCGGCCAAGTAACGTTAGGTAATAATCACAGGGCGACAGCGGGCGGCCGTCATACGCCACGGTCAGAAATATTGCTGTGTTTCTGCCCCGTTTGTTGACGATCGCTGCCAGCTGGTCGGCCGGCGGGCTTAGGGCGCTGCCTGGCTCACCAGCTCTCGCGGTATCACGGTTGTGGCGAGGGGTCGCCTGACGGCCGAGACGGGACATCGCAGCATTTTGACGGGACGGGGCCATGGCGAGGGGTCGCCTGACGGCCGAGACGGGACATCGCAGCATTTTGACGGGACGGGGCCGTACCGAGGGGTCGCCTGACGGCCGAGACGGGACATCGCAGCATTTTGACGGGACGGGGCCATGCGCATCACTCGATTAAACCCACCACATCCGTTTTCCCCGTCGACTGATGCTCAAGCTATTTTATGATATTTGCGTTACGTTACTCGCAGTGTCCGATAGCGCAAGCAGTGTGTTTCGGTGTAGTGATACGTGACCACAATCTCGGCTCGGTGCGTCACCGGGTCTGCTCACGGTGTGATGCAGGACCATTATCCGGTGGAGTGGTGCCTCCCCCCCCCCTCACTCCTGTGGTTACCGGGAACGCTGGCCGCCAATGTCGGCGTCTCCTTTGATGATAGTCGTGGTTTGATGTCGGCTTGCTCGAGCTCATTCTCCGAGAGTCGTCGTGGCATTCAGCTTTATACCAGTCCTCCTCTGCTCTGTTTTGACATGAATTGCTATTAAATGGCTTACGTACTGCTGCTAGCTACTTCTACATTATTAACATAATTTTTGCTATTTAGCTCCCCCGCTAGCATATTGTGCCTGCCCAAGATATGATAATGTAAATGTTACGACACTGCAAAGCAATTTCTTTACAACCAGCGAATCAAAACAGACATGCTTAATACACCGGTCTGGTTGACACAAACTGTCAACGCGACCCGTCTGCCGCTTTGCGGGAGCACTGCTCCGTTACATTACGGTCCCAATGTGCATTCTGTATGCGCATGGCGTCATCTATCTGGCGCGCCTGCTTTATCCGCTTCGCCCCAGTATCGAGCGGGATAATTTGTATTCATGCCGCTCCCGGCTTACGAAAGTTTTGGCGAGAGCGCTAAAGCTCATAACGCGCCCGACCTTCTCTTACTAATGGCGCTAGGACTGGCCGAAACCCTACAGCGTGAATAGTGTGACGTCATTGGGGCATGCACTGCGCTGTAATGCATGCGACTTTTACGGCAGTGATCGATGATAGCGATGATTAATATCATCAGATGTATATATGGTGAGGAGTTCAATAAAATCGATTCACAGTGCGACTTAGAAGACGACGGTTGTCCTTTTCTTGTGACTTTTGACCGGGATTTTCGCGCGGGATTTCGCCATTGATGACCAACGGAGTCCATTACCATATATTACTTTAGGATAGTACATCTTCAGCATGGAAGGTTATGGAAAATGGACAACACGCATTTGGTCAGCTGCTTTAGGAGAGCGCCTTTATATGTGCATGATTTGTGACTCTGTACAAAAGCAGACTAGCGTCTTCAAAATGCATGAATCCAAATGTTTGATGGATAACTGATTATGCTTAGGTCGTTTTCTCCGTTGTGTTGCTGCTTGCCTTTCGACGAGGGTTTTAGCCCGCATTGTCAATGCAGCACGGTTATGATGCGAAGGCTGCCCTTCGTATCAGAAGGTCATGTCCCATTTTGCCTTTGCAATATACTACACATTTACTGTCATAGTGTGCATAATTTTCGTGCACCATGTGCACCTGCAAATTGTCCACAAACTCCAGGGGGATGACGGCTGGCTGAGGGGAGCCGAGCAGCCTCAGATCAGTGCATTCGGGAGTCATGTTGACCTCGTCAGGCGCAGGGGGTAATAACCGCCTTAGTACAACGCGGATCGTCAAGCACGTCCTCAGTTTTTTTTTCCTGCAAGTCGGCCACGGCATGTACTGTTTTGTCCCAGACGACTTCGGCAAGAATAGCTCCGTACACTGCTGTCGCGTCCGCCGCCCCTGGCACAAACGATCCCGCTCCTGCTGACCGCGTGTCCAGACCCGCCAGGCCACCTCCGCTCCTGACCCCGTGTCCAGACCCGCCAGACCACCTCCGCTCCTGACCCCGTGTCCAGACCGGTCAGGCCACCTCCGCTCCTGACCCCATGTCCAGACCCGCCAGGCCACCTCCGCTCCTGACCCCGTGTCCAGACCCGCCAGGCCACTTCCGCTCCTGACCCCGTGTCCAGACCCGCCAGGCCACCTCCGCTCCTGATCGCGTGTCCAGACCCGCCAGGCCACCTCCGCTCCTGACCCCGTGTCCAGACCCGCCAGGCCACCTCCGCTCCTGACTGCGTGTCCAGACCCGCCAGGCCACCTCCGCTACTGACCCGTGTCCAGACCCGCCAGGCCACCTCCGCTCCTGACCCTGCGTCCAGATCCGCTAGGCCACCTCCGCTCCTGACCCCGTGTCCAGACCCGCCAGACCACCTCTGCTCCTGACCCCGTGTCCAGACCCGCCGGGCCACCTCCGCTCCTGACCCCGTGTCCAGACCCGCCAGACCACCTCTGCTCCTGACCCCGTGTCCAGACCCGCCGGGCCACCTCCGCTCCTGACCCCGCGCCCAGACCCGCCAGGCCACCGCCTTGCCCGCGCTGCAGCAGTCAGCAGAGAATCAGGCCCGGCGGCTGCCTTCTCGGGCCCAGGTCGGCGCGACGCCGGGCCAGCCAATCAGCGGCTGGAGCCCAGTGACGTCAGCGAGTGCGCGGCGGCGGTGGAATGCGCGTTGGCTCTCCTTGGTTAGGAGCACGGGGCGCGTGACTTCTGTCGGTAATCCCTCGGAGACGTGACGGGGACTGTTGAGCAGCTGTCGAGTGCGGGGACCTCATGAAACAAACGAGACGAGCTGATGTGTCGCTCTGACGAGCCTTACAAAATTACAAATAGATGTAGTAAGATATGTTATGTTGTGTTGTTTGGGATGTTTCCTGTCTAACCATTGTTCAAGCGGCCCATGAATGACCCTGGATACGATTTCACCATACTATCTGGGCGGTGATACGCCTCGCCACTGCCTGCCACCTCAGTAAATCAATCAGACGACCGTTTATTCAAAACGTTGATTTGTTTTTTTTCTGGAAGGTAACGCTTTCCAAAAATCATTGGAAACTATTGAACGTCTGGTGGTGCACAGGTCCCCTATACCTCACAGCCATATGTTTCGGCTTTCATTCCACGTTGTTGTTTGGTCTTGGGTATTGCCTTTTAGTTTTCGTAACTTAAGCTTTTGTTACAATAGTGTGTTTGGAATTACCTGGAGAAAGACTCATACCGGATTTATTTTGTTCCTTAAAATTTCCCTTCAAGCCCACATGACAATTTTCCAGTGAGGCCCGTTGAGAACGACGCGAATTACGCGATTTGTGCCCCGCCTATGTCAAGCTTTGAACGTCTCAAGTAAGAGCTAATCTTGAAAGCGCAAACATTTTGGAAGGCTGCCAAACTTCCGTGTTGAGCGGAAAAGTACACAATGCAACTCCCAGATACTACGTGACCCGCAATACTCGAAATTCTATTACCACTTCCATTGTTCGACAGCTGCGTTCCTGGGCCAGATGTGAGAAGTGTGACCGGCTGGATCGCCTCCACTGCGTGGTACAAAGCAACCAGATTTAACAATGATAATCGTTGATTCGATGCGCTTTCAATCCGCAACACATTTATGCACACATTCGATACGGTCTCACACCGAAACACATTTATGCAGACATTTGTGCGCAGCATATTGTGTCATTATGCACGAGAAAAGCTGCGCCATAAATTTGCACGAACTTAAATTTCACAGCCTAGTTAGGAGCTTCGAGTTTTTGGCCAAAATCCCCATGTGTACGCCTCCGATCGAGCACAGAGCCCAGACCAAATGTTCAGCTTTGGCCACGAGAGTGTGTACCTCGTGAAGGGCATGCATCAGACCACACGGGCAGGCACCGATATTGTTAGCGATTGGGAGACAGTTATGGCGCGGGGTAACTAGCCTGAGGGCGGGCCTTTCTCGAGATGAGGATCATGAGATCAGAGGGGCGGTGGTCCATGTTATGGCGCGGAGTAACCAGACCGAGGTTGGGCCTCTCTCGGGACAAGGATCATGAGATCAGAGGGGCGGTGGTCCATGTTATGGCGCGGGGTAACTAGCCTGAGTGCGGGCTTCTCTCGAGACAAGGCTCGTGGGATCAGGTGGTCCATGTTATGCCATGGAAGGCTGATCGCAGAACCAGGTCGCTCAAACGTCGGATTGCGGCAGCCTTGAGCCGCCGATCCGAGATATGCTAATCATGCCTCACACATGTCCCGGGGTGTAGAATTCGTGCATGTCATGTGATGCATGACAAGCAGGATAGCCTCCGCCGAGCATTTGAGGAAGCCATGATATTTACGAAATCTAACGATTACCAAATACCATGTTTCGGGCCGCTCCCTCCCCGACCGTGTTGTCCAGTTTCGGGCTGCTCCCTTCCCGACCGTGTTGTCCAGTTTCGGGCTGCTCCCTCCCTGACCGTGTTGTCCAGTTTCGGGCTGCTCCCTCCCCGACCGTGTTGTCCAGTTTCCGGCTGCTCCCTTCCCGACCGTGTTGTCCAGTTTCGGGCTGCTCCCTCCCCGACCGTGTTTGTCCAGTTTCGGGCCTGCTCCCTCTCTGATCGTGTTGTCCAGTTTCGGGCTGCTCCCTCCACGACCGTGTTGTCCAGTTTGGCACCCGAGTCGATAGCGATGAGCGCAAGTAAGCATGCCCGCGTGGGTCCTTCGGACGTAATAAGCCGACGCCGATACCCGCACGTCGATGAGGGAGCCGTGTTCGGGCGGGAGCAGTCGCTGCCAGGGCCACGCTCGTCTGAAGGCTGAGGGGAGTCCCGTCACCAGCCGATCCCATCACCAGCCGGTCCCGTCACCAGCCAGTCCCGTCACCAGCCGGTCCCGTCACCAACCGGTCTCGTCACCAACCGGTCCCGTCACCAGTCGGTCCCGTCACCAGCCAGTCCCGTCACCAGCCGGTCCCGTCACCAACCGGTCCCGTCACCAACCGGTCCCGTCACCAGCCGGTCCCGTCACCAGCCGATCCCGTCACTAGCTGGTCCCGTTGGCCCGGCAGCTGCGGTAGCTGCCGGGTCCGCCGCCCGGCAGCCGCAGTGGTTGCCGGGTCCGCCGCCCGCCGGCCCGGGCTGTCCACTGCTGACTCCAGGCGCTGACGGTGCCGTCTCTGCTCGGGGTCGGCCCACTGTGTGCGCCGTCCGGTCGCGGAGAGGGCGGTCAGGTCCCGGCTGCCGGCTCTCAGTGGCTGCCAGCGGCGTCAGAGAGATGTCGCGAACCATCCGTGTGTCGACGCCGAGGCTGCACCAGATTTTTGGACACCGATTCCGATTCCGATTGTGACCCGGCTCGATTAGGACGTCGACCGCGCTCTGACGTCGACATGAATCTTAGTTTCCGCTCAGATTCCGGCGCGGACTTGCGCCTCCGGTTCCGGTCCCGTTTCCGTGGCGTGGTCGGAGACGCGGCCCTGGCGGTGACCGGGCGGGCGCACGAGCCGGCGGCCGACCCGGCCCGGAGAGGCCGGGAGACATCCGAGCCCGGCCTTCCGTCCGAGCCAGGCTCCCGCCGAGGGTGGCGGTGTGCCGGGCCGCCTCGCTGGAGCGGCTCGGATTGTTTTGGGTCGGGCTGGCGGCGCCTGGCCGACTCCAGCCGCCTGATGTCATCGGCCGTGTTTGGACGAGGCTCACTCGGCGGGCTCGTGGGCGCCCCACCAGCCGGCAATGCCGGGCGAGCTCCGCCAGTGACGCTGCGGAGCGCATCTGGCGATGTAGCGCGCCCGGGTTGGGCCTGGCCGCCGCCGCAGAGCTGAGCTGGAGGGGAGGGGCGCTCTTCGGTGCGGCTGACGCGGCTGCACAGCTGATGTCAACATCGCTGTTCATGACTGGTGCAGGCGCAACCAATATATGGGTGCTTGTAGCTGCCGTGATCAACCAGCGACACATAGGCTGCTGGTGCAATCAATGTGCGTCATTCGGCGCTAATAAACACTGCAGAACACTACACTTGAACACTGTGTGTAGCGTGTGCAGTTCTGCGAGGCTTCTGAGAGCGTCATCGGGTGAGCCCTGCCATATTGGATTGTTGTATAAGTGAGCAAAGGTGGCAATCTACGCACATTATCCTAAGATTCTTGGCAGGACGGAGGGCGTCATATGACCGACCTGTAGCATTAGACCAATTTATGATGACCCATTAAGGCTATTGCGCTGTCCAGACTTGTAACATGCACAGTGCTTTCCGTTTAATGTGTTACGTCTTCTCCCTTTGGGCCAAAAGTTGATTTTGTTTTCACGTCGTGATTTAGCATTCCCAGATCGGCTGCTGCATGTTCGATACTGATGCTTGTCCGCCAGCGATCGTGCTGTTATGACCCCAGCACTGCCTCCGGGCAGGCAGAGTACGTGTGCCGCGGCTGAGCTGGGCTGGGCTGCAGCCGGCCCCAACTCCGTCCGATGGGCCTCCGATAGAGGCGAGAACAGATGGCTGCCGTTTGGCGATGGCTGGGGTCGTAAATCCCCCCTCCCCCACCTCCCTCAACTTGGCGCTCGTCCGCGCTCAAACGCGCCCCCTTTGCCGACCGAAGGCGTCAGATGAGCAACCGGCCGCCTTCAAAGCCCCGGACGAGTCTTGCAGTCACATTAAGGGGAGAGTCCGATTGGGCTCTCTTTAAACACGGCTCTCTTGATCTGCTCCTTTCACATCGGCGTCCGCGCTTTCCTCTCACGCCATCCCTGCCCATGGCTGGCACCTGTGTTTTCGAGATTCCTGCAGCCGGTCTTGAGAGCCAGCCGTCGCGTAGTGGATCGAGCAGTAGCGGGTTTTGGCGTGGCATGCACACAGAGCGCGGCGAGACACGTCTGTAGGCGGTGCAGGGGCAGGGGTGTTGGTGGAAAATCAATACTGAGGCGCTGCCCGGGATGGCTACTGCAGTATTCTTGCATGTACTCGGCAGGAACACCGCGAACTAAGGCGTGACAGGTAATACATCTCTGAAATCTGTTTTGCAAGGCGTGGCATGTGAGCAGTTCCTCTGAGCCGAATGTTAGAAATGTGTCGTGTCAACAGGAAGCACCACCTCTAGTGGCTAGTGCCTGATTGTCGGTAGCTATTGGCGTGTTTGGCTGGCTTTGGAGGGGCGTTTACGTATCCACATTGCTCCGCTGGAGTGCGTCAGTACTCCTGTGGAGCACTTGCACGCTCTTGTGGCACGCTTGCACACCCCAGAGGAGCACACGCGCTCCTGAGGAGCGCCCCACACCCCTTCAGACGGCTCCGCACTGTCGCGGAGCACTCCCACACTCCTCAGATGCCGCCATCCACTTCTGAGGAGCGCCCGCTGCCGGCCTGCTGCGGGCCGCTGGTCGCCGTGGCGCGCCCGGTGGCGGCTGCCCGCCGAACTCGGCCGTTTTTGCTTCCGAGCTGAGGACAGCACGCCGCCGGTCCAGCCGCGCCAGATCGCACGATAGGGCACGCCGTGACTTGGCGGCACGGTCCGACGCGGCACGGTCCAGCGTGACCCCGCCGCTCGCGCGGCGACCGCCCGCGGACCGCTGGCACGAGCCGTGGGGCAGGGGACGGGCCTGCCGCGGCGGCCGCCGCGCCGGTCGATGCCCCGGGGCGCCGACCCCAGGTGTTGTCGGTGACCTCGTGCGCCGCGGCTGATGTACTGGCGGACCGGCAGGCCGCCCGAGAACGGATGCTTTTGCCGGGTGTGGATCAGTGTTGTGACAGGGGCTGGTAGTGGACGTGGCAATACGGCTGCGGATGACGTGCCTAGCTCCAATCAATACTTGTGACGTGTGCTTTGTTTCTGGGGCTACCATTTCAGCAGTGGATAGACGTGCCCTTCGCACGTGTATCGTTAAACACGTGATGCCGATCCATGTCGGGTCGCCGGTGTATTCCTGGCCGTGATCGCCAGTCGGCCTGTTGGGCACCTCGGTCCCCGGTCACCCTCCTACATATCGGCACGTGGCATCGCCGCGGACTTCTTAACTGACGCCTGCATTTCGTCCCCAAGGCCATCACCCGAGCTGTCTATCTGGCCGTCCCCTGCCGCTGCTCTAATCGCCTCCTGCTGCCCCTCTGACTGTCCCCTGCCCCCCCCCCCTCCTCTGGTCGTTCCTTTCCGCCCCTTTGACAGTTCCCTGACAGCCCTTTGACCGTTGCCTACCGCCTTCTCATAAGTGCTTGGACGTAAGTGCTGCGCTTCTCTGATCGTTCCCTGCCGTCCCCTCTTACCATTCCCTGTCGCCCCCTCTGACCATTTCCTGCCGCCCCTTCTTACCATTCTCCCTTCCTCCTCTGTCTGTTCCCTTCCATCTCTCTGACCGTCCCCAGCCGCATCTCTGACCGTTTTCCCTGTCGCATCTCTGACCGTCCCCTGCCGCATCTCTGACCGTTTTTCCTGCCGCATCTCTGACCGTCCCCTGCCGCATCTCTAACCGTCCCCTGCTGCATCTCTGACCGTTTTCCCTGTCGCATCTCTGACCGTCCCCAGCCGCATCTCTGACCGTTTTTCCTGCCGCATCTCGGACCGTCCCCTGCCGCATCTCTGACCGTCCCCTGCTGCATCTCTGACCGTTTTCTCTGCCGCATCTCTGACCGTCCCCTGCCGCATCTCTGACCGTTTTCTCTGCCGCAGAGGGGCGCGCCCGGCCTGGAGACGATCCTGCAGGAGATGCGGGTGCCGCTAGCGGCGCCAGTGACGCCGCTCAAGACGCACCTCATGCCGTTTCCGTTCCCCTCGGTCAAGGTGAGTGTGGGCTAAAGGTCGGTGGTGTGTCGGGGTCAGCGCCAGGTCGAAGTCGGTAGCTGGTGGCTCCACGACATTAATGCTGCAACAAAACCCCTGCCGACAGGAATACTACGACATTAGTTCTACTACCAATACACATGCACGACAAAAGTGCTGCGTGACAAACGTTAGTCTACAAACACGTACGTCCGTCATTACTCCTGCTGCAATCGTTTGTACAGTCATTACTTACACACGACGTTACTTTGTTGCAAAAACTACGCGCGTCATCAGTGCTGCACGACGAAACTTTTCCTTAAAAATCGTCATTACTTCTACTCATCATTACTTCTGCTGCAAAAACATTAACAACCACTGCTTATGCACGGCATAGCTTCTACTGCAAATACTTGAAATACGCGACATTATTACTACCGCATGACTGGTATTCAGGTCCTTGCTGTAGAAGTAATGACTGGTATATCTTTTTGCAGTATAAGTTTTGTCGTGTAGTACTCATGTCGTGTATGAGTTTTTGCAGTAGACGTGATACTGCGCATGAGTTAAGACTGTGTAAGTAATGACGA
Organism: Pollicipes pollicipes; assembly: GCF_011947565.3. Taxonomy (NCBI): domain Eukaryota; kingdom Metazoa; phylum Arthropoda; class Thecostraca; order Pollicipedomorpha; family Pollicipedidae; genus Pollicipes; species Pollicipes pollicipes. The sequence goes on along the minus strand of NW_023596136.1, from coordinate 20,368,387 downwards.
GTTCAAGTTTTTGCAGTATAAGTTTGTCGCGTAGCACTCATGTGTATAAGTCGTTGCAGTAGAAGTAGTGTCACGTAAAACTGATGTCGTGGCCCTCCTGTCGGTAGGAGTTTTAGCCATCGCACTAATGTCGTGCCGCCACCGCGGGCTCAGGTAAGCAGCAGGTACAGGTCAGCGGCGGATAGCGACCAGGGTCAAGCTGACTGACAGGTCACTTGCGGACCGGAGTCAGACTGGTGGTGAGGCTGGCATCGGCGGTGGAGGGCAGATCGATACTCATACACTGACGATGTCGTGCTGGGTCGCTCCCCTGCAGCTCATGAAGTCAACTCTGTCGCCGGCCTCACACCGCGGGGGGGGGGCTATTTAATATTCGGCGGAGCCAGCGGACCGCGGGCTGCGGAGCCGTTAGTGTCGGGGATCGGTTAGGATTTGGGGCTCGGGAGTTAACGACAAATCGGGGTATCTCGTCATTCTCCAGGGAATATGCATGGGCAGTAAATGGATGTGGCACGTATTCACCGCTAGATGCGCTAGCACATGATTTGCCGTTCATTAGTATGGCCTAATGGTCAGCTGATACAACGTGTGAATTTAATCACTTGAATCATCTGCGGGTATCTCGTTGCGTGTGTTGTATCGCTGTATTATGATCCGAAGGCGTAATATTCTTGCTGGGAGTATTTCGGCAATGTATCGTTATTTCCATCCGTTGCGTGCCTGTGATAAATCGCGCGGTGATGGCTGTGAGAATTAAGTTATGAAATACTAAATCAACACTTCGCTACTAGTATTAATTAGCCTTCTGCAAACCAGACGTCTGCCAACCTGGCGGCAACTCGGCTTTATGGGACCGCTGCCCGCCATATCAGCGGTACCGCTATCACAAGTCAACTGATCACACCCTTGTTTGCTGCTGATGCCTTTTTGGTGTCATGTTTTGTGCATGCAGCCACTTGGAATGTACCGTTCGACGCTGTTTTTGCTGGCGCGGCGTTGGAGCGAACCGTGTCGCCATGCCCGGTGCCCTGCTCGGCGCCCTCGCCTGAGCCGCGGTACCCTTCCCTGGCGCCCTCGTCCGAGCCGCGGAGCCCTCACCGCCCTGCTCGGCGCGCTCCTCCAAACCGCGGCGCCCTCAGCACCTTGCCAGACGCCCTCCCTGAGCCGCGGCGCCCTCGCCGCCCCACTCGGCGCGCTCCTCCAAACTACGGCGCCATCACCACCTTGCTCGGCGCCCTCCTACAAGCTCCGGCGCCCTCACCGCCCTGCTCGGCGCCGTCGACTGAGCCTCGGCGCCCTCGCTCGGCGCCCTCCAAAGCTGCGGCGCCCTCACCGCCCTGCTCGGCGCGCTCCTCGCCTCGCCCCGTGATCGTCAGTCAAGCGGCGCGACTCGCGGCGACCGACCGCAGCCGGCTGGACGTGGCCCCGTGACCTTGCCGTGGCGTGCTGCAGCCCCCCTCCCCCTCCCCCGCCCCCGTCAGAGCGCAGCCGTGCACGGGCCGCCGGAGTCGGGGGAGGGGGCAGCCGGGCGGTGGCTCGATCGGAGCGAGACGGTGTCGATGCTGGCATGCAGCTGGGCTGCCGCGTGGTCCCGGCCGCAGACCCTGGCAGGCTAGCCGCGCAGCAGCGTCTTTGTTTGACGTTGGCTGCAGTCCGTGTTGATCACTAGCATCGCGTTCTTCGTTAGGCGCAGATCTCAGCACGGCATGGAATCCGATAAAGCACGGGCCGACGTGGGTGCTGCAAGTGTGCACAAATGTGTGTGCGAAGCGGCGGCGAAGCGTACGTCTAAGGCCACACGTGCACAAAGCGCGTGCACCGTTCGGGTCGTGCCCGGTCGTTGTATGGTTGACGGGACCGTAAAACGGACGGGGGGAGACAAGGATAAACACGCTACATCGCGTGACCCGGAAATGCGCTCCGGTGCGCTGGAGGGTCGCGACGTTTTGTGGCAAGGAAGGAGCCCTCTTGGTATTGCGATGCGATTGTACGAGATTGGTGTGAGGCCAGGCACATCGCCGGCCGCGGGGCTTATGAAGGCTGGCATTCAAAAGTGGGATCTTATCACGCGCTTAAACTGACGGAGATGTATTCAGCGTAACGGCCCGCCATAAGAAAAGGAGGTTCGCTTTGAAACGCTCGCACTGTTTGATTGTCCTCCTCCCGACGTCCAGACTGGACCTGGCTGGCCTGACGGCCGTGCTACACCGCGCCGGCCCTGAAACTGCGTCCCGCGCCGCGGTCACGCCTCTCCGGCCATAGCGCCCTGTGACGTCACGGTTCGTCCCGGTGACGTCACAGGGTTGAAGGGAGTGCCGCTGAAGCCAGCCGCACTCGTTTTTCGGCGGAGTCGGAATGGCTTAGGCCTGGGAGCTTGGGGCACGGGCGTGGCCGTTGGTTGTCTCACCTGATCATGGGTGTCGAGGGAGCGGATGAAGAGCGATTTATCACCGTCCCCATGCTCAGCTGTTCGGACCGCTGTCGCCTCCCCCACGGCTAGGGAGGCAGCGCCGCGTAAAAACGGGATGGCGCCCGCCCGCCCATGTGTGTTGCGCATGCTGGCGTCTCCAGCAGCAAGTGATGGAGGGGCTGCTAGGCTCCGTTATGGGCTGCAGGTGGGGCGCGCTGGGGCCAACCATTGGCTACAGCACAGGCCCCAGTAGTGAGCCCTGCACGACTCCTTGCATCACGAACGCGGAACGAGATCGTCCCCCTCACGGTCTGTTTGAGCTGGCCCCGGACCTGGCTCCCCGCCGCGGGACTTCAGAGCTGCATGCTATCTCGGCTCCAATCCCGCAGCAAGTCATGCAGCACGCTATCAAAGGCCTTGCCGATGTCGTGGCGCGCCTGCGGGTTGTGCAGACCGCCTGGTAAGCGGTGTCACGTGGCCCTGCAACTGCACAGCCGAAGTTAATCATCGTGATTTTGTTGATAGCTGCTGCCATTCCGGGCTGTTTTGGCGGCTGGGAGAGGTCATCAGGTGTGCTGGTCACGAGAGCTGTTGAAGGGTTATGGAATCCTGTACTCAGATGCTTTAGAAGGAGTCAGTAATGTATTCATATGTACTAAATGGCCACTGGTCACTGTCGTGAAATGTGAAGCAGGGTGGCATGTCGTTGCAGTTTCCAATTCAAGGCAAGGCCTATATCACTCAACACTGCGATGAAAGTTTCGTACAGAGCTGCCCTATTTTTGGGATCCTTTCCAACTTGTATGGTATGTAATGCGTAGTTGGCTAGACTTGCTCGCCAGCCCTACCTGCTCTCGGTCCGTGAGTCAGCGAGCCAAAGCCTGCCCATCCGTGTCCTCGCCCAGTTCCGGGCCTGAAATCAATCAACAGTTGGGTGTACAGTTGAGCACCGAGGTCTGCATCGACCTAGGCCGTTAATTAATGCCACCGGGCCCCGCTCCCGCGACGCGACGGTCGGCTGCGGGCGGGGGCGGCGTGCGCGGTGGTGCTGCCCTCCGGCGGCGGCTGCGCGAACTGTGCCGGTGAGCGGGGCGCGGCGCACCCGTCACCCCGGAATAGGGCTTCTGGAGCGCTTGGAAATCCGCGGTATTGATCCATACGTGGGAGAGACAGAGGGACAAACACTCAGAGACGCCGGAGGAGGGTGAGAAACGTGCCACGTGCTTTTCGTGGTTCGAGCTGAGGGCCTGATTCGACTGGAGGTGACTCGGGCCCGCTAGTGAACAGGTCGACGACGCCTGTGTTCAATCCCGCTGAGGACATGTAGGTGTTATTAGTTTAATGGTGGCCGCCGCCAGAAATGATGTAAACGATTGTGGAACAGTACAGGTTTATGGTTAACTGTCATTGCACATTCCCCACTTTGGTATTCACTTCAGCAATCAAAGTGGATTACTTTGGGCTGCTTACCATTGTTGTGTTTTAGTTTTTAAAGTTTGAGGAGGCTGAATGATTTAGTTTAGGCCAGGACTGTGACCAGGTTCTATGGGATCTTTGTTACGTTGCGACATGTGTGCATTTGACTCAGGGCATTACATCGCGTAATACCCATGGAGTCCTCGCACCGAACGCACTTTGCGAGAAACATGATAGTTTGGCGCCCGTGTCCCGGCGGCGTGTCAAGAGGTCACGTGCTGTGACCTTGCCGCGTGGTCAGACGTGACGTGTCGTGACTGATGCACAGTCAGACGGTGCGTGCAGTAAGTCGGTGAGCGTGGTGCCCAGTTAGACGACGCCACGCGCTAGTGACTGATGCGCAGTCGGACGGCCCATGCGGTGTGTCAGTGACACGCCAGACCTCCGGCTGCAGCGTGTCAGTGACACACATGGCCCCCGGCCGTGGTGTGTCAGTAACACACATGGACACACGGAGTTTCGTGTGTGTCAGTTATTCTCGGCTGCGGTGTGTCAGTGACACACATGGACCCCCGGTTGCAGCGTGTCAATGACATACATGGACTCCCAGCCACAGTGTGTCAGTGACACGTGGACCCCCGGCGTCCAGCCGGTTGTTGTGCGCAGTGGCCCTTCCCGTGTTGACTGTGTTGTCGCGTTGCAGGATGAGCCCCCGGTCACTCCCCTTCACCGGCCAGCCGATGAACAAGGTACGTGATCCCCGGCCGGTGCCCGTCGCGAGCGCCACATGACCACGGCAGCCAACGCGCACTCATGCCCGAGTCATCGTCAGCATTAGTTGATTGTTCTTTGCGAGGCGTCGCTTTCCGTCCACCACGGATTGCGATGCGATGGCTCGCCACAGTCCGCCAGCCATTGAATAAGACCATGTAACTCAGCTGCTAACACCCATTGTCCTTGTTGCTTCGCCTTTGCCATGTATCCTGCCTTCTGTGTGTGATGCTGTTGCTCATGGGCGCGTGGCCTCGCTCTTCCTTCTCCGCACATGGTCTGCAGCGTGGCGGCGGCTCTCTGAGCTATCGCCGGCATCGCTCGGGCTGCTACACTTCTGCCGTGAGTCAAGCTGTGTCGACATGTCCCCCCCCCCCCCCCCCTCTGGCTGACGTGCTGCAGCCCGCCTCGTGGTCCGTTCTCGCTGCAGGCACAGTGTGCCGTGCGCGTGTCGGCGTGTCGCGCGGTCAGGACGCGCCACAGGGGAGGCAGGCCGGGGGATTCGACGAAGGGCCGACAATGAACGGCGACCCCGAAGGCCGTGGTTGACGGATGCTGGCGTCAGACACTGTGAGCGAAACTTCGCGGACATGCTCAATGGCCGTAGCACAGGGTAAACAGATGGTCGGTTGGTAATGAATATCACGTTAGTAAACCGCCCGGCTCGACCTCACAGGGCTGAAAAGACCATACTAAGTAGCAAACGGGGCATAGCAGGCGGCGGGGCAAGCATTGGACGTCTTCGATTAAAAGCACCCAATGACCTCTCCAGCTACGTTATCTGCGCGTCTAGCGCTCGGTGTCTGAGCCATCACATGTAAACACAGCTCAGCGGCGCCGACCGGGGCGGCCCGGCGGCTGCAGCGGCGCGGGCGAGCCAGCTGCAGATGCGGTGTCCCGCTGCGCGCCGGCCGGCTGGCCGCCCTGCGATGCTATCTGTCACGTCCGCCGCCGTCCGCCGCCTCCCGGCCGGCTGGCCGCCCTGCGATGCTGTCTGTCACGTCCGCCGTCCGCCGCCGCCTCCCGGACGGCTGGCCGCCCTGCGATGCTATCTGTCACGTCCGCCGTCCGCCGTCCGCCGCCGCCTCCCGGCCGGCTGGCCGCCCTGCGATGCTGGCTGTCACGTCCGCCGCCGTCCGCCGCCTCCCGGCCGCCGCCTCCCGGCCGGCTGGCCGCCCTGCGATGCTATCTGTCACGTCCGCCGCCTCCCGGCCGCCGCCTCCCGGCCGGCTGGCCGCCCTGCGATGCTATCTGTCACGTCCGCCGCCGTCCGCCGCCTCCCGGCCGGGCTGGCCGTCATGGTTGGAGTCGGCCCGCCGCCGCCGAGTCACGAGTCATGGTCTCCCGAGTCACGCCGGGGTGGTGCAGCCGCGTGGGGGCCGCGGCGGTGCGAGCGGCGGCGCGTTCTGCTGCCGGCTCGGGTGTTTGTTCGAACCGCGCCTTATCCCCTGGGGTCACGACACTCGCCTGATCTCCGCATACTTTATGCCTGCGTCTGGCGAAACCCGCGCGGCGTTCGAGTTTCGAAATGATCCGTTTCACAAACTGAGCAAAACGGCGGACACACGGCGTCTCCAAGGGGTGCAGCCTTAACCTCTTGTGAAAGTTGACATAACCTGATTCCTTCGGGGTGCGTGTCAGCCCTTGTGAAAGCTGACATGACCTGAGTCGAGTTTTTATCTGGGCGCTATTGGGCCGCAAAATGGTAAGCAGGTGACTATCACCTACCCTTGCTCGGCCAGTGGTTCAAAGGCAGTTTTAGATGTGGGAGTGGGACCGACGGTTAAGTTTAATACTGGTTTGATCAATATGGGACTGATCAAAGATCGTTGTCAGCGTGCTAATGAAAGATAATGTGAGGCTCAAGGGCAATTTGACGAACGCTGACTTTATAAGTGAGATCAGAAGTTAGACAATTATCTTATGGAAACAGGCGAAGTCGTTGTTTGATGATGGAACCTCCGTTTAACGTTCATTAAGCCTGTTTAGTTTACCGGGGTATGTAACCAAAAAAGCAAATAGTTGAAAGGTAATCAGGGCGTTATTTTCAGAGACCGTTACAAATTCCCTGGACGCCAGCAGCACTGGAGCTCATCCGCTGAAACATGGCTCTGTGGACCCGACCCGACCCGACCTTACCCGACACGACCCGACCTGACCCGACCCGGCCCGACCTGACCGACCCGGCCCGATCTGACCCGACCCGACCCGACCCGATCCGACCCGACCCAATCCGACCCGGATCCGACCCGACCCGATCCGACCCGACCCGATCCGACCCGGCCTGACCTGACCCGACACTACCTGATTAGTTCCGTCGTCGCCTGATCGGACCTGACTGGCATTTGCTGTGCCGCTGGTGAAGGGTTTTCAGCTGTGGGTGTGCCACCTGGCCGAAACTGGCGTTCGTAAGAGGTCACCGAGAGGAAGTGGACCTGATTTCACTCGCCCGAGTGAGCATCCCATCGAGCGAAAACGCCCCATCGAGGGCGAACGTCCCAGCAGCGCTTTAACTTAACCGGACTTTTGGTTCCAGCCACCTCCGAGGGGCACCCAGCTGCGGGGCATGTTGACCTGACCTGACCTGACCTGAACCGTGATTTCAGCGCCTTCCGGGGAGAGCAGCCAGCCGCGGCTGGACGAGCGGCGGTGGCGCGTCCCGCCAGCCGCCGTACCGGCCAGCACCAAACCGTGAGTGTCTCGCTCCCGCCGCGGCTCACAACACCGCCCGCCGTCCATCGTCTCGGGCCGAACATCGGCGTGTCCGGACATGGTGCCATCAACGTACGGAGGGAGACGGGTACAGGCGACACCGGTAAACGGTGGCACGAGACAAATCAGCTCCGTCTCTTCAGCCCCGGTCGGCGAAATGTGTAACATGAACGGACGCGGCTTGACCTCTCTGTCCAGCGGCGTCCGCCTGTTGTGCTTTCGCGACCCCGGAGACGCTGCCACGATGGGCTCCAACTGCTGTGCAGTGCCCGCCGGCCAGGGTGGGTCGGGGCTGCTCGCCCCACGTTCGGACCGCATCGAGCGTGGTGCCGGCCGTCTCCGGAGGGCAGCCTGCCGGCCGTCTCGGCACGGGAGTTGGTGTCTGGCATTGGGGCGGCCGCGGCGCGCCGGCCGCGCCTGCCGCCGGCCGGCCGCCCGCCGGCACCTCTCACTGGGTCAGGGCCGATGGCAGGGCCGGCCGCCACGGAGCCGGGCCGCGCACAGTCAAGGTCCGACTCTGCGCTCTGTCGACGGGCAGAAGAAGCGGTGGACAGTGGGCGGCCGCTCACTGTCCGGCATTGCACGGAAGCTGATCCTGTGATTGTTTCAACATACTCATGACTGTTGGATTAGTAAGACGGGAGTCTGCCGGATGTGTTGGCACTATCCGAAGCATTTTATATCCCGCCTAGATAGTAAAGTCCACTGAAGAGCTGCGCGCTCTGGATTCCGTGCCGCTTAGTCCCACGCGGCGTTTTCTCTATCATTTCTGAACCGTACCAGCCGCTGGTGTTGTGTTTCAGATCCCTGTCGGACGACTTGACACTGTCGGACGACAGCGACGAGGAGCCGCCCCGCAAGAGCGCCGCGGTCAGCGTCGAGCCGCAGAGGTCCAGCTACCGCAGGTCAGAGGCCACTGGTCCGCCGGTCCCGGGGCACGGAGCTGCGGCTGAGGTCTGGCTACCGCAGGTCAGAGGCCACTGGTCCGCCGGTCCCGGGGCACGGCGCTGCGGCCGAGGTCCAGCTACCGCAGGTCAGGGGCCACTGGTCCGCCGGTCCCGGGGCACGGCGCTGTGACCGAGGTCCAGCTACCGCAGGTCAGGGGCCACTGGTCCGCCAGTCCTCGGGGCACGGAGCTGCGGCCGAGGTCCAGCTACCGCAGGTCAGAGGCCACTGGTCCGCCGGTCCCGGGACACGGAGCCGCGGCAGTTGCGTCTTTTCTCGACCTGCGGTTACCGTGGCGGCTGATGACTTGTGCCCGCCCGGGGCTGTAGGCCGGCCTTGAATCCAGGCCCAAAGACGGCCACTGTTGCAGTCTGCAACTATGTGCAACTCCGTCCCAGGAGTGGGATAAGGCTAAGTCCAGGTACTTGGAAGTGCCCGGGGCTGGTCCGTCCCGGCCGAAAACTTACCTAATCAGAGAACTAACTATGGGATGTTTCCCAGTTAACTTCCCGGCGCCTGTGAGGACGACGCTCTCCGCGCAAAGTTCGCCTGGAATTTATTGCGGCGGCGGGGCTATTAAGAGGGAAGTACATGGAGACTACTTAGGGCTGGAATGGTCGGGAGGTTGGTGGAGAAGTTGTAGGTGTGGGCTATTCTATCTCTTACATCCTGGGCCTGTTATCCGTAGATACCTGGCTATTAACAATTGTCATCTATGTATAGCTGAGGCCCAGGCAGGGTCCAGCTCTCTCCGAGTTCTCAACGGCAGTTGTGTATTCAGGATCCGTAGAACAATTCTGGCGAGCCTGGTTTAGACCTCGAACATCGCGACCTGTGATGGCTCTGTGTGGGGCTTCCCCGGGCTTAGAACAACGGTCAAGTCCCCGTCATTACACCCCAGGCTTGACGCCGCCGTAATATACTGAATGAGGCCAGCTTTGACGAACGACTGGAGCGGCCCCAACGTGAGTGATGGAAAAATGCCGACTGCCTAGAATGCCAGGACGCAACCCAGCGCGGGCGAACACGTATGTGGCGTCAGTTTCGCCTCACACCATTTCAAGTTGTCAGCGCGCAATAACCGACTTTGGTATGCAACGGATTCCTCAATTATTCAGTGCGTTTTCGCTTGTTGTATGCAGTCGTGTCGCTCCGGGTTTCAGCGACATTTGTCGGGCGTCGCCATTAAAGTACGTGCACCACAGTGCATTGTTGGGACAAGGTCATGAGCGTTGCATATTTCATCTGTGCCTGGACACTGCGAACGTGTAGCGACCGCTTGTGCCAGGCACTCCCTCACACAGCTGACAGTTTGTGCTCGACACGGCACCAGGCACCACGGCACGCGACCAGCAATTCCAAAAAAGTCCTCGTCGTGATCTTATTTGCCGGCGTTTCTTCACGGCGACGAAGACCGTTGGGCGTGAGCCAAGACAAAGCTAGTCCGCGCCGCCAGTCGGCCGGAGCGTTTCATCAGCCATTCTGCTGTTGTGAGCACGTGGGACCGCCGGGCTGGCACGGCCGCCCCAAACGCGCGCGGGGCTGGCATTGGAAGAGCGCGAGGCACGGGTCGGATGCAGCTGGAGCTGGTCCCGGCCATGCGGGCGGCTCCGCGGACCGATGGTGTAGACCGATGGTGCAGACCGATGGTGCGGACCGATGGTGCGGACCGATGGTGTAGACCGATGGTCAGCGGCAGGGTCGCGGGCGGTGGGCGATTGTCAGCCCCGTGGCGTCCGGACCTCGGGGCCCGCCACGCCCCACTGCCAACTCAGAGATTTGCTGACTGGTGCTCTGGTGTCGGACGGCGCGCCCTGAAGGACGTGTGGCCAATCAGAGCGGGACTTTCATCTATGCCGTCCGATCCAGGGCCGCCCTGCTCCCATCGGCTGGTATGCACATTAACCTAGAATGAAGACGCATGTCCCGTAGACCCATTTTCGTCTGTTGTCGCGTTGTGCGTCGGTAGTAAGCCGGTGGACGAGGAGGTGTCATTTCGCGACTGCGGCCTTCCATCGCGCTGTGCGGCCGATGCGCTGGCATAGTCCGGTCCGGACAAATGGTGACACTATGAACTGTCGCTAAAGCCTTCCCCCTGCCAGTGACATTCCCGCTGCTCCCTTTGCCAGTGACGTCATCTCGCTGGGCATCTCTCTCCGACTTTCTCCTGCTGTATATTGGTGCTGTCGTGTTTTCTACGTAAATGAACATCGTAAGTCGCGCTCATCCTGTGGCAACAAAAACTGTTATAATAGCTCCGTCGTCACGCATAGCTTTGTCGGTTGGCTTCATTTCGTGCAATATGTGAAATGCTGACCCGTGCGGGGCTCTTATCGCCTTCAGCTGTATTTGCAGTGTAGTGAAAGACATCGGTTGAGGTTCACTTGATCTTCGCTTTGAAGCGTTTCTGTGATTTCCATCCTCCTGTATGGGGAGACAAGCGACCAACAAGCCACATCACGTCCCCCGCTTCTTACCATTTGTCCCGAGCCACTGAGGCCTCCCACACCCTGAATCTGCCGTAGCCCACGCACTGCAACCAGTCCATGTCCTGAGCAGGAATCAGCCAGCGCTTCGCTGTCTGGTCCGCTGTCTGGTCCACTGCCCGGTCCACTGTCTGGTCCACTGTCTGGTTCCGCTGTCCAGTCCGGTGTCTGGTCCGCTGTCTGGTCTGCCGCCCGGTCCGCTGTCTCGTCCGCTGTCTGGTCCGCTGTCCGGGCCACTGTCTGGACCGCTGTCTGGTCCGCTGTTCAATCCACTGTCTCGTCCGCTGTCCGGGCCATTGTCTGTTCCACTGTCTGGTCCGCTGTCCCGGCCGCTGTCTGGTCCGCTGTCCGGGCCGCTGTGCTGCTCACTTTCCTCTGAATATTCGTCCCGCTTCCGTGACCGCTGTCCACCTGACTGTTTCGTCCGCCTGTATTACCGGCTGTCCATCAGATTATCCCATTTGCTTTCCTGTCCTCCGTTCGGCTCACTGTCCGGCCCGCGGACGCCGGTGGATCCGGCCCGCTGTCTGACTGATTGTCGTGTCCGCTGTCCGCCTGATTGTGCCGCCCACTCCACTGTCCGGCCCGCGGACGGCGGCGGATCCGGCCCGCTGTCTGACTGATCGTCGTGTCCGCTGTCCGCCTGATTGTGCCGCCCACTCGGCGCGACCTTTGCCAGGGCGCCGCCGATCGACCGACCCGTCTCGTCTACTCCCCGGCTGCCAGCAGCGTTTGCGGACGCCGAGCGTGGCTGCACAGCCCGCAGAGCTCCGCTCACGGCTCACGGCTCGCAGCTCATGGCTCACGACTTGCGGCTTATGACTCACAGCTCATATATTACAGTTCACGGTTCATGACGTGTGGTTCATGACTCACGACTTGTGACTTATGACTCACAGCTCATACATCACAGCTCACGACTCATGACGTGTGGCTCATGACTCACGACTTGTGACTTATGACTCACAGCTCGTATCTCACAGCTCACGGTTTATGACGTGTGGCTCATGGCTCGTAGCTCGCGTCTTTTGGCTCGCGGCTCACTGCCCACCTGTCCTCGACTCACTGTCCACTGCCCACTTCTCACTGCGCACAGTTCACCGCTCGTAGGTGGGGCTGAAAGGCTTGACTCGCTATCTAGTGTCCTACAGCTCGTAGTCACGTGCTTACCGCCCGTCGTGCTCGCCACCAGACCCAGCGTCCATCTGGAACTTGGAACCTAGAACCAGTTGATTGGTGTAGCTGCTGAGGTCTTGGGCCCATCACAGATCTTGAGTTTGGCCCTTTTGGCACCGTTGTCCGTACAGTGGGTCAAGCATAAATGCTTTCTGGACACCAGAATGTAGAGCAGATAACACGCGTAATGCGCTATGGGGATGCATAGTTCGTGGATTCAGGCAGCCGTGGTCGCCAAATCTCTCCACATTGTTAATACCAGTCTTTCTGCAGTGGCACCAGGGTGTTAATTGCGTTCGCCAACGTTGCAGCCTTTGTCGTCCATTGTTCTCAGCATAGGAGCACGTGTGCTTATTATCCTTCCTGGAACGAACATGAACCGAAAGTTAATGCGCGACCTCAGCTATCGCGTGTGCCGAAAATAGTCCTGTCGTTGGCTGTCATTTGTTGACGCGGCGGCGCGTGGGCGGCCGGCCACTGTACGGACTGACTCACGTCCGGCTCAGTGGCCCGCGCTGCGAATGTCCCTCTCGTGACGAGCCGAGCCGAGCCGTCCCTCTCGTGACGAGCCGAGCCGAGCCGTCCCTCTGGTGACGAGCCGAGCCAAGCCGTCCCTCTCGTGACGATCCGAGCCGAGTCGTCCCTATCGTGACGAGTCGAGCCGAGCCGTCCCTCTCGCGACGATCCGAGCCGAGCCGAGCCGTCCCTATCGGTGACGAGCCGAGCCGAGCCGTCCCTCTCGGTGACGAGCCGAGCCGAGCCGTCCCTCTCATGACTATCCGAGCCGAGTCGTCCCTATCGTGACGAGTCGAGCCGAGCCGTCCCTCTCGTGACGATCCGAGCCAAGCCGTCCCTCTGGTGACGAGTCGAGCCGAGCCGTCCCTTTGGTGACGAGCCGAGCCGAGCCGTCCCTCTCGTGACGAGCCGAGCCGAGCCGTCCCTCTCCTGACGAGCCGAGCCGAGCCCTCCCTCTCGTGACGATCCGAGCCGAGCCGAGCCGTCCCTCTCGTGACGAGCCGAGCCGAGCCGTCCCTCTCGTGACGATCCGAGCCGAGCCGTCCCTCTCGTGACGATCTGAGCCGAGCCGTCCCTCTCGTGACAATCCGAGCCGAGCCGTCCCTCTCGTGACGAGCCGAGCCGAGCCGTCCCTCTCGTGACGAGCCGAGCTGAGCCGTCCCTCTCGTGACGAGCCGAGCCGAGCCGTCCCTCTCGTGACGATCTGAGCCGAGCCGTCCCTCTCGTGACGAGCCGAGCCGAGCCGTCCCTCTCGTGACGATCCGAGCCGAGCCGTCCCTCTCGTGACGATCCGAGCCGAGCCGTCCCTCTCGTGACGATCCGAGCCGAGCTGTCCCTCTCGTGACGATCCGAGCCGAGCCGTCCCTCTCGTGACGAGCCGAGCCGAGCCGAGCCGTCCCTCTCGGGACGAGTCGAGTCGAGCCGAGCCGTCCCTCTCGTGACGAGCCGAGCCGAGCCGTCCCTCTCGTGACGATCCGAGCCGAGCCGTCCCTCTCGTGGCGAGCCGAGCCGAGCCGTCCCTCTCGTGACGATCCGAGCCAAGCCGTCCCTCTCGTGACGATCTGAGCTGAGCCGTTCCTCTCGTGACGAGTCGAGCCGAGCCGTCCCTCTCGTGACGAGCCGAGCCGAGCCGTTCCTCTCGTGACGATCCGAGCCGAGCCGTCCCTCTCGTGACGATTCGAGCTAAGCCGTCCCTCTCGTGACGATCCGAGCCGAGCCGTCCCTCTGGTGACGAGTCGAGCCGAGCCGTCCCTCTCATGACTATCCGAGCCGAGCCGTCCCTATCGTGACGAGTCGAGCCGAGCCGTCCCTCTCTTGACGATCCGAGCCAAGCCGTCCCTCTCGTGATGAGTCGAGCTAAGCCGTCCCTCTCGTGACGATCCGAGCCGAGCCGTCCCTCTGGTGACGAGTCGAGCCGAGCCGTCCCTCTCATGACTATCCGAGCCGAGCCGTCCCTATCGTGACGAGTCGAGCCGAGCCGTCCCTCTCGCGACGATCCGAGCCAAGCCGTCCCTCTGGTGACGAGTCGAGCCGAACCGTCCCTCTGGTGACGATCCGAGCCGAGCCGTCCCTCTCGTGACGAGCCGAGCCGAGCCGTCCCTCTCGTGACGAGCCGAGCCGAGCCGTCCCTCTCGTGACGAGCCGAGCCGAGCCGTCCCTCTCGTGACGAGCCGAGCCGAGCTGTCCCTCTCGTGACGATCCGAGCCGAGCCGTCCCTCTCGTGACGATCTGAGCCGAGCCGTCCCTCTCGTGACGAGTCGAGCCGAGCCGTCCCTCTCTGAACGATCCGAGCCGAGCCGTCCCTCTCGTGACGATCCGAGCCGAGCCGTCCCTCTCGTGACGATTCGAGCCGAGCCGTCCCTCTCGTGACGAGCCGAGCCGAGCCGTCCCTCTCTTGACGAGTCGAGCCGTGCCGTCCCTCTCGTGACGATCCGAGCCGAGCCGTCCCTCTCGTGACGATCCGAGCCGAGCCGTCCCTCTCGTGACGAGCCGAGCCGAGCCGTCCCTCTCGTGACGAGCCAAGCCGAGCCGTCCCTATCGTGACGAGTCGAGCCGAGCCGTCCCTCTCGTGACGATCCGAGCCGAGCCGTCCCTCTCGCCACGAGTCGAGCCGAGCCGGCCCTCTCGCCGCGAGTCGACCCCGTGCGTCGAAGCGGCACTCGTCGTGTACTGCGTGGCACGAGCCTCCGGGGAGCCGTCGGGCGCGCGGGCAGGCGTTCACGGCGGGGTGTCGGTCCTCCATAGCCGGGGCGTCGGTCGGCGGGCGCGGGAGACGGCGCGGGGTCGTCGCCCCCGTCACGGGCCCGCAAGGCGCTCACGCGACAGCCAGCGGCAGCAGAGCATTTGCAGACGCTTGCTCGGCGAGTGGACGGAAGTTTTACGGCATCCCCTGCCGTCCCGGCAGGAGAGCTGCCTTTGTCCCGGCTGCCGGCGGCTGTCGGGAAGTTCTCCTCTTGTGTTGTGGGCAGACCCAGCCTGCGTTGGAGCCGCGGTGTTGACGGAAAAGACGTCCGACTTTCAACGGCTGGAACGCACATGTTGTACTTTTCCACATTAGATGATGTCCCCACCCCTACCAAACGTCATTATTTCTTCACCACCGCGGCTCGTTTGTGTGGGCTTCCTAATGATTGCGCTCACCCCATCCGCTAGCTTCCCCGGCGCAGTGCGAGAACCTACGCTGCGCTCTCAGTGCGTCTGGTTGTGGGGACGTCCGCGGCTCCTCGACCGCCCTCGGCCCGCGCTTACACGACATCGCCGCGGGCACCTGGTGGCCGGCGATCGGTTTTTTGCCGGCTTGGGGCCCGCGCCATATTTGCCGCATCGATCGGTCCCAGTCGTGACGCCCAGTGACGTCTGGTTACGCCCCGTCACGCTGAGTGATGCGTGCATACGTCCTGTCACGCCCAGTGACGACCAGTGATGTGTTTACGCCTAATGGCACTCAGTGACGCCTGGCTGCGTTCAGTGAGGTCCGATGACGCCCGTTGATGCCTTTCACTCCCAGTGACATCTGACCGCGCCTTGTCACTGCCAATGACGATCGGTGACGTCTGGGGATGCTGTGTCACGCCCATTGGCGTCTGGTTAGGCCTTGTGGTGATCAGTGACGTCTGGTTACGCTGTGCGGCCAACAATGACATATGGTAACGCCTAGTAGCGGGGCAGCGATGCTTGGTGAAAGGGGATAACGATTGCCGCTGTGTGAGGACCGGAAGCGTGCGTTGACGTGCGGTGACGAGTGACGGTGCTCATTGATGCTGTTTATTGATGGTCAATGGCGTGCATTACGTCCGTTGATGGTGAGCTTTGTCCATTGGTCTTGTGCGCTGATAAACAGCGGCGTGTAACGATTTGAGGTGATGTGTACGACGTCCGTCGATGATAGGTTACGACCAGGCTATGACTAGCAGTGACCTGTGACAACCAGTGATGTCCAGGAATGTTATGTGGTGAGCAGACAGCAGACATTAGCAGCGCCTGCTGAGCACCAGTAACCAGTGATAGCCAGTGACGTATTTACATATAACCTCTGACGCCCGGCGGAAGTCTGAAGCGACGGTTCCGCCAATCCTGACTGCTGAGTGTCGGCGCGGAGCCGCGCCCACGCGTGCCCTCAGGCCAATGTAGCCGGATTGTCGTGGGCGAAACGAACTTGAACATTTTAGTCGCTCGCAGAACCAAGCGGCTATGGCGTTGGCTTTCCAGCAGGGAAGCACGCCGGGCTTGCTCGGGTTTGTGAGGCCTGTTCGCCAGCCGCGGACGAGGATAGGCGGTGATCAGTGTGTGGCGGTGATCAATGTGTGGCGGTGATCAATGTGTGGCAGTGTCGATCGCCGGGCTAGCTGCGGGAGGTCTGGCTTCCATGCCTCCATCCGAACTCGTCTCGGTGGTGTCTGCCGGCGGTGTGGCTTCCATGCCTCCATCCGAACTCGTCTCGGTGGTGTCTGCCGGCGGTGTGGCTTCCATGCCTCCATCCGAACTCGTCTCGGTGGTGTCTGCCGGCGGTCTGGCCTCCATCCCTCCATCCGAACTCGTCTCGGTGGTGTCTGCCGGCGGTCTGGTTTCCATCCTTCCATCCGAAGTCGTCTCGGTGGTGTCTGCCGGCGGTCTGGCCTCCATCCTTCCATCCGAAGTCGTCTCGGTGGTGTCTGCCGGCGGTCTGGCTTCCATCCCTCCATCCGAAGTCGTCTGGGTGGTGGCTGCCGGCGGTGTGGCTTCCATCCTTCCATCCGAAGTCGTTTCGGTGGAACTGGTAATCACAGCTACAGTTTGGGATGGTGTGTCCGCCCATGCGAACGCCCATGCGAAGGGGACGGCGCATGTATCTTATCTGGGCCTCTGATCCTGTCTGCTACAAACATCTTCCCCATCAGCATTGTCTAAGACCGAAGGGTACAAAATCGATGCATCACATCTTGCATAACGTTCCGATAAATAGCTTGTGTCTCGGGAACTTAGAGCAAAGACAAAAACAGACTCGTTTCCGCTCCGCTCGTACTGGTGTCCACGTCAGTCTTCCCGCCTGGCATGCCTGGGCGTTCATAACCAAGCAACCCACATGTCTTCCGGTCACAAGATTGTCCTCGCAGGAATCCGATCTACCTCCCAGCCTGTCTCTTATTCACGTGATGTTGCTTCCGTCCGTTTTGACGCCGCCGACCGCCGCACCTTTTCCCGATAGCCACTATGGCTTCTGGGCGCGTCATCATTTTTATACGGCACCGGAGGCAGACGAGAGGGCTTCGCAGATGCTACTCAATTTACCGGCTGTGCTTCAATGGCGCCGTCAGAGCCAGTGAGGCAGCGAGCGCGAGCCCCGCCGCGCGGCCCCGAATCGATGGTGGACGCTGCGCTGGTGGAATCGATGGTGGACACAGCGGGCTGAGACACATAGTTCGCTGGAGGTGGGCAGCCGGTTGGCGCGCGATCACCATCGGTGGGCAATCGGCGGCCCGGACTATTCAGCTTCGAAGATGGCACGCAGTAGTTATCAGGGTTTATAAGCGGGCGGTTGGAGGTCAAGCTGGGCGCCGCCGGGGGGATTCGGTCGTCTTGTTTTTGTCCAGCGCTGCAACGGGGCACTTGCGGGAAGTCGTGGAACGTCTTGCAAGCCGTGTTTCGTTTAGCGGAAGGCTACAGCGGAGGCTTGGTCCGCGACGTTAGCTATGTTATGAAAAGCGCACCGGAATAGGAAGCATCAAACATGCAATTGCCAATGCGCTTTCCGGGTGGCACTCCGGCGCCCGCTTTGGACGCTGCAGAAGGCTGTGTACCACGGCCATCCCGCCAATGGATCCAGTTCTTCATGGTTTCTTTTCTCAAGCTGACGACTATGTATGCTTGACGTGCTCGGTTGATGCGCGAAAGAAAATCGCCTTCCGACACTGATGACATTGTATATAGCTGCGATATTTGCGCATGTTTTCCTTATGGAGTGTCCTGCATGTAGCGGTGGAAGGATTTTTGTTTTCAAGTGGGTGAAAGCAGTTCAAAGTTACTGATGTTTCCCACTACGTTTATACCACTTACGGGTGATGGTTTAGCGATATGGGCTGCCTCCAGGGCGCCGGGCGCTCGTTGCCGGGTAATGGCGGCATTTGTCAGACGGCTGCCGTGCTCGTCTGCTCGCCCGACCAACACCGCTCATTTGTTTCAGTCGGACCTCGTCCCCGCCCCCCACCGAGACACCGACGGCGCCTCCGCCGCCGCCGCCGCCTCCGCCACCGCCACCGCCACCGCCGCCGCCGCCGCCGCCGCCTGCTCCGGCCGCCGCCCCCAACCCCGCCCCAACCTCCGCCCCGGTGGCGGGGGCCGCGGCGGGGGCGGGCTCGAGCGGCTCGTCCAGCGAGTCGGACTCGGAGTCGGCCGAGTCGGAGTCAGAGTCGGGCGAGGAGGTGCTAGCCGCTACCTCGCCGTCTGCCAGTCACCGCTCAACAGGCGACGGCAAGGTGGGAGCTGTGGGAGACGTACCGCCTGCCCAGTCCGAGTCGCACTCGGTCCAGCCCGGATCAGACAGAGGAGAGAACTAGGTGCTCCAGAGTCGTTAGCCAAGGGGACAACATGATGCGACCTCACCGGGCCGCGACAGTCCGTTGCATGGTCTGAATCCGCGGCGGGGCTCAGAATGACCCACGAAGTACCATTTGCGAAGGTCAACGATAACCTCTCGGCGGGAATGATGCATTTGCTCTTCTGACAGTCGGAACACAACTGCATCCATCGTTGGTGTTATCAGTACCGAAACGGCACGTCAACGCTTACTATTTCAAGCGTGTTTCCAATCCCTGTGGTGTTAACTCGTCTCATGTCACAGCCCTGTATGCCAATGTTTCTGCCGCTCCGTCCGCTCCATGCCAACGATCGCCCTACACGTACCCTTTACGCGTCCTGGCATCGTTAGACGCCCTCACCGTCTCGCGCTGCACGCCAGCCCCTCGTCCCCGACTCGTCCAACTTCGCGCCGCTGGCCCTGACCGGCGCGTTGCCCAGGAGCCAACACTGTTGGGCTGACCTGGCGCATCCCACGTGTGCCGCGTACGGGGGCGGGCGGTCGATCCGGCGCCGGCCTCATCGCGAAGGCGTGGGAGGTCGCAGCCAAGCTGGCACCGGCCGGCGTGACTTGGTCAGGTCTTGTGGCCTCGAGCGGCCGGGGCGCGCCGCCGGCCTCATGCTGTGGAGGGGGAGGGGGTCTGACCAGACGGCAGGGGGGCCGCCGACTCTGGGGATGGTGGCGAATTCGAGTGGCGTGAGCGCCGTCAGTATTTCAAACCGCCGAGGCCTTGTCTACCAACTAGGCTCGTGCCGTACGGCCAGGCTCATTTTAGTTGTTTTATTTGTGTCAGATTTTCGCCATTGCTGATGACATGTGATGCTTTTAGTGCCGGATTGGCGTCAGCTATATGGGAATATCGGAGGGCTTGCACCGATGCCCAGCTCTGCAGCTCCTCACCGGAGCTCAGCTGTATGGTTTCTCAAGAACCCCTTGCGTGCCACAGGTTTTGGTTGGATCAAGTTTGCAAAGATTGCTCTGTGGCTTCTTGGCGGAACCACGTCCCGCACCGTGCTTCGGTGGCGGTGCTGTCCAGAGCCGCCCCCACACGCTATGTCGCACGCCCGTGACCCCGGCCGGCCCGCCTGTGACCCCGGCTGGTCCGCCTGCGACCCCGGCCGGCCCGCCCGTGACCCCGGCCGGCCCGCTTGTGACCCTGGCCGGCCCGCCCGTGACCCCCGGCCGGCCCGCCTGTCCCTGGCCGGTCTGCCTCTTACCCCGACCGGTCTGTGTACTCGGTGTGGCCGACACTCGAACACACTAGCTGATGCTGTTGGTGTGTTGTCACCAGTTCGCTCGTTGATTGGTGGCGGCTGTCTGGTCACGCCGGAGTCTGTTGGCTTTGTCGCGGCTGTCGTGTCCCACGAGGTGTGTTTCCTCTGTGGCTGTGCTGTGACTGCCGTGTTCCACGAGGTGTGTTTCCCTGTGGCTGCTGCTGTGACTGTCGTGTCCCACGAGCGTGTGTTTCCCCTGTGGCTGCTGCTGTGGACTGCCGTTGTCCCACGAGGTGTGTTTCTTTGTGGCTGCTGCTGTGACTGCCGTGTCCCACGAGGTGTGTTTCCCTGTGGCTGCTGCTGTGACTGCCGTGTCCCACGAGGTGTGTTTCCTCTGTGGCTGCTGCTGTGACTGCCGTTCCCACGAGGTGTGTTTCCCCTGTGGCTGCTGCTGTGACTGTCGTGTCCCACGAGGTGGTTTCCCCTGTGGCTGCTGCTGTGACTGCCGTGTCCCACGAGGTGTGTTTCCTCCTGTGGCTGCTGCTGTGACTGCCGTGTCCCACGAGGTGTGTTTCTCCTGTGGCTGCTGCTGTGACTGCCGTGTCCCACGAGGTGTGTTTCCCCTGTGGCTGCTGCTGTGACTGCCGTGTCCCACGAGGTGTGTTTCCCTCTGTGGCTGCTGCTGTGACTGCCGTGTTCCCACGAGGTGTGTTTCCCCTGTGGCTGCTGCTGTGACTGCCGTGTCCCACGAGGTGTGTTTCCCCTGTGGCTGCTGCTGTGACTGCCGTGTCCCACGAGGTGTGTTTCCCCTGTGGCTGCTGCTGTGACTGCCGTGTCCCACGAGGCGTGTTTCCCCTGTGGCTGCTGCTGTGACTGTCGTGTCCCACGAGGTGTGTTTCCACTGTGGCTGCTGCTGTGACTGCCGTGTCCCACGAGGTGTGTTTCTCCTGTGGCTGCTGCTGTGACTGCCGTGTCCCACGAGGTGTGTTTCCCCTGTGGCTGCTGCTGTGACTGCCGTGTCCCACGAGGTGTGTTTCCCCTGTGGCTGCTGCTGTGACTGTCGTTGTCTGAGTTTCCCAGACAGAGTGGTCCATTTCGGGTGCGTCCGACAGCCACATCGCCTCAGCGTCTGAGTCATTGTCTGGGTGTGTCTGGCCGTCATAGTGTCTCATTGTTGGGCTGTGATTTGTTTTCCTGGGCTTGGATATCATATCTGCCAGTACATATTACACGTGGTCTTCTCTGTTTGTGGTACCGTTGTCGCTATATTGCATTTTCGGACAACACATGATTTTCTGTTGGCTACTCAATTGCCTTGTGCTGCACTGCATTTGACAACCTCACTCAATGTATCCGTCTTGTCCAATATGAGACGGGCATTGGGTGCGGCGTCATAGTTTCAGGGTGAAGGTTAGTTAGAGGCGGAAGTCAGCACATGGCACACACGAATGCATTGCATGCAAATGTATGCCACTAACTCACATCACAATTTAGTCCAAGCCTCCGTCGTCCGTTCCAGAGAAGCTGACCATTATTGCTGGCTCCGTTGTTGCCCGGCAGCTGTCTGCCAGCAGGTGACAGCTGCCGGTGCCCCCCTGCCCCCCCCCCCCCTGGCTCAGGCACATCGGTCGCTGCATGACGTGCGGCAGCTGTCTTCCAGCTCCCAGCGGCTGACCGGCGCGCGCCTCACCCTCCCCCCTCCCCCTCTCCCCAGGAGGGATCCGAGAGCCCCAGCACCAACGCCCGCAGCAAATGGAGCCTGCAGTCCATCATGAACAAGGACCCCGGCGGCACCCCGGCCTCGTCTATATTCGAGAACACACCGGCCCGCAGCGTCAGCAAGGTGCGTCCCTGTCCCGGGGTGGCAGCGCCGGGTCAACCCCTCCTCCCTTGCCCAGCCGGGGCTAGGGACCAGTGAGGTCAGATGACACCGATCGGTGCGCGGGGATCTGTGAAGAAGCTTTGATCACGGTATTAGCAAGTGGGCGTGCAGATGACGACCTCCCCAGGGGATCATGC
Organism: Pollicipes pollicipes; assembly: GCF_011947565.3. Lineage (NCBI taxonomy): Eukaryota > Metazoa > Arthropoda > Thecostraca > Pollicipedomorpha > Pollicipedidae > Pollicipes > Pollicipes pollicipes. The sequence continues at coordinate 20,346,670 of NW_023596136.1, read as the reverse complement.
CTTGTTCAAAACAACGGCTGTGTACTGGTCTTGGAAGCCTCTCGGTTGAAGATGTGGAAAGCTGGCGGTGGGGGTTGCGCCCCCTAATCCGTCTGACGCTGTGTGGACCCGCGCCGGTGCCTGTGATAGGTCGGATAATGACGCTCCAGCAGTAGACAGTGCTGGACGCACCATTCAATGTACAGTTGGTCATTAAACGTAGCGCCTATAATCCTTTTTTGTTGGATGCTGACGCCGGCCAAGGTGTGCGTGCCCAGCGAGTATACCTCTGGCATGTGTTGAGCCTGAAGTTTTTCATCCTCGTCTGCACACAAGTATGCATTAAGTTGCATGCAAGGTTTCCAGTGCCCTTCGCTGCGATCGGCGTGGTAGGCTGGGACGCTAAATGACATCATATGTGGAATGTGCCGCAAAAAACAGCGGGGATTGGGTGGCATGCAGCGCTCTGGACCCGTCCGTGATTGGGTCGATCACTGTCGGCTTTTTCAGCTATCACCGCATGACTTCCCGAACAGCACGGAGGCGGCGGAACCAAGCAGCGCTGAGCCAGCCGACCACAATGACGCCGACATATCCATAGAGGAGCTGGTCTCACAGGTGCGGCATCGATGGAAGAGTTGGGCCAACAGGCACAAAGCACCGACAGAGGAGATGGTCCCACGACCAGTGCAGTTGCTGGCGCTCCTGAAAGGGGGCGCGACGGCGTGCGTCGCGCTACCCGCCAAAAAGATGAAAGGAAAAAGCGTGCGACAATTTCACAGAGGATCTGAGTTCAAAAGTATTGCATAGCAAAAAAGGTGCTGGTCTCACAGGCAGAACACATTGATGGAAAAGCTGCTCTCACTGGTACGAAATATCAACAGAGGAGCTGATTTCGTGGGCACATCGCATTGATAGCGGAGATGGTGTTACAGGCACAACTTATCGATGAAATAGCTAGTACCACTACGCGTTCTGTCCATGGGGCTCGTTTTTTGAGAAGGCTGCTTGCCTAATCTAGTGGCGGCTCTGTCGGTTGCAATGCGTGCTGTATGATGTATGTCTAATTGGCCTTGGAATTCATGCAACACCCTCTCAAGCTTTATACAGGCCCCAAGGCCCCAAGTTTGTAGCATCACTGTAGAGTCCAAGCCGTATGGTATTTTATTTAACGCTGTCTTGCGTCCACAGGAAACGCTTGAATGTGCTCCAGAAAAAGACAATATAAATCTCCGTTAGGTGTGCAATGCCCCGTTGTTTTTGCACTCACGCTGATCCTCCCGACCTTTCTTTCCGTCCGTATTTGCCCTTCAGTCGTCTGTATTACGCCCACATGCGGCTGACATCAGCCACGCCCGCGTGACGTCAGACCGGTGTGCGCGCGTGTTTGAGGCCGTTGGTCGCCGCCGCAGGTGAAGACGCCGTCGCTGCCGTCGGACGCGCCGGCGCCGATGGACATGTCGGAGTCGCCGGCGTCGTCCGACTCACCGGAGCACGCCGGGCCGGCCGCCTCCAGCGGCAGCGTGCGCTCCACCACCGGCGGCAAGCGGCCACGGCCGCGCCTCTCCGCTCTCAGCGAAAGCGACGACGAGCGACTGGAGCGCTCGAAGCGGCGCTCGGAGCAGCGGCCGGCGCCGGGCGCCAGCGCCGGAGCCCGCCGCGCCGGCCGGCCTGGCAGGCCGCGTGCTCGGCCGAAGCCCTCGCCGGCAGCGGCGCTGAGCGACTCCGACTCGGAGTGCGAGCGGGCGCCGGTCGCGGCGCGGCCCGTGCCCAGCAAGGGCAGCCTCAAGGGCCACGGCGCTCCGCACTGCCTGTCCCGCGAGCGGGTGGACACGGCGTCCGACTCGTCGGAGGCGGAGGCGCCGGCGCGGGCCGCGGCAGGACGCCGGCGCCGAGCGGCCGGCGCCGGCTCCGGCGCGCTGCTCCTCCGACTCGGACTCGCCGCCCAAGCTGGACGCGGGCGGCGTGAGCACTAGCGACGCGAACAAGAAGGCCACCTTCAGCCGGCTCTTCTCGCACCGGATCTCGGGCAAGCGGAGCACGCCGCGCGCGCGGCCGAACGCCTCCAGCGAGCGCAGCGAGGGGCACAGCTCGCCGGCGGCCAGCGCGCGGCCGGCGGCGCCGCAGCTGCCGCCACTGACACACCACCACGGCGTGCCGGTGCTGCGCTGTCGGATCGACCGCTGGCTGGTGACGGCGCCGGACGCTCGCCAGCGGACCGAGGCTCGTGAGGCGGGCCACCCGCGGACCGACGAGGCTCGCGAAGCCGCCCACAGCCGCGAGGCGCGGGCGGAGGTCAAGCACGCGAGGAAGGAGGCTCGGGATGACTCAGGTCACCGCCGCGAGGGCTACCGGGCCGAGCCGAGCCACCCACCGCCGGAGTTCGCCAGTCACCGCCCCGAGGAGCGGGCCGAGTCGGCCCACCGTCGGCGTGAGGCTCGGGAGGGCGCCAGCACGCAGCACAGCGAGGCTCGGCACGACGCGGCGTCGCCACGCGCGCAGAAGCAGCACCGCAAGGCGTCCGGCCGGCGGTCCCGACAGCACAGACACGAGGACTCCGTCAATAAGCTCACGTGAGGAGATGTGCCTGGTCAGACAGTATCTTCAAAGGAGCTTGCTGGCGTGCTTGGTGTTTTTGTCGTATTACTAAGAGAAAGCGATTTATCCGTTTCCTCGAACCCAGCGTAAAGTACGCTCCTCTGCGTCGGAGTGCGAGACCCTATTGATAACGTGCACCGCCGCTGGACAAATTGAAAGTTTGGGTTTTTGCGACTTGTGCTCTATCATATCTCATTTCTAACGATTTGGATGCCTGGATGCTGTCATTCACTGGCGTGTCGTTAGACCATATCCAATGTCCACATTTTGTCAGTTATTGAACTACACGCACGATGATGGTTGACCCGAAGACTTGATGACACAACGCACACAATGGAGGAGCCTGACCGGGCGTCCGTTAGTGCCCCACAGAGGCTGACCTGTCCCTCCCGCTGACAGGGCGCGCCCCAGAGACGACGGTTCGGTCCGCTCCCACTCGTCCTGCTCCAGCCGCGCCCTCGATGACGTCAGTCGGGACGATGACGTCACAGTGACGTCACTGAACAAGCGGCGCTGCCCGCGGCCCCAGGCGGAGGGCCCGTGCAAGACCCCCAGCTCGGCCCAGCAGGAGAGCAGGGTAAGAGCAGCAGCGCAGTCAGCAGATCTCCACTTGTTCTCGTTTAAGGCCACGGGGCAACGAAATGGGTCGGGTATTTATAAGCAGTGACAGGACCGTGTCGGGGCCAGCCTAAATGGCCACGTGGCTGGCACGCGCCAGCTGACGCTTTTCTTCGGCACGTGTGTTGACTTCAGCCCACATCTCGAGGGCACCTGGTGCAGCACTGGTGTGTCTTCATCATGGCATGCATGCATTTGGAAGTGTTAAGATCGCTTTTCTCCGTATGCCAAGTCTGGGTCTGTATAAAAATGCCGAATTATTTATGGCCGAGTTGTATCCTAGTGGCGAGGGTGTTTATTGCGCTTTTGAAGCATCGGGTACCAGGCGACCAGGCATTACTGCCAGGGCAAGCAATGCAACACATTGTTAGCAGCGGTCTGTGTGGAGGCAGCAGAGACGGCCGGCTGGTGGTGGGTCCAGACGCTGACACTGCCTCATTCCAGATCGAGTCCCCGCCGACCGGTGTTCGCGAGGCGGACAGCAGTACAAACCCCACGGTCGTGCAGGTGTTCGACAGCAATGTGCCGGCGGCCCTGTACACCAACCAGCCGTTCGCCATACCCGCGTAAGACCACCGCACGCGGACGCGCTCACGCACCCACCTCTGTACCGCCTCGCAGTCGTGGCTCATTACTGATGGCAAGTCGATTAGTATTGTTTGAGCTGTTGTATCTGATCTTAACAAGCACTATCCAATAGGCCGGATACAAAATTGAAATGCTTGGTTATCTTACTCATGCCGTGACATACGTATACCGTGACTTACGTATACCTTATTCCCCTATACGTACACCGTGACGGCCCTGATCTCACCGCCTGCAGCCCGTGCTTGGCTGCGTTCTGTCGTGCTGACCCTCCCTCTCCCCACCAGGGATCAGCACCAGTATCTGAAGCAGGCACGACGCCTCAAACGGGCAGCGGACAATGAGGCGGACATGACGCTCAAGCTCATCAGGTGCGTAGCGGCTGAGGCTCCGCGGGAGCGGGTCGCGGACGGTGCGAGGCCACTACCGCTGTCAGCAGGCAGATAGGGGGCGGGCGTTTCGTAGCACGCGCGGAGGTTTGCGGCGCAGGAGTGTTTTGCCGGAACAACATTTGGCTTTTGAAACGGATTTTTCCAGTTTCTTATTTCCAGGGCTTGAGAGACTTTCTAGAAACCTATGCTGATTTTTTGCGACGAAATGCTTGAGAGCATCGTCTGTCACCTTCACTTTCATCAAGGAGAGGCACCTGAATGTCGCGCCGCCAACCGATTTCCTTGCGCCCAACGGAGCCGTTGGTGCGCCACGTCGGCTTGGATTGTCCCCGAATTTCATGTTTGGCTGGCCTAAGAACTTCACTCAGTAATAGAAGTTATTACGTGATAGAGCGTGGTTAGCACGTCTGTGCCGTTCCGTAGCGTGGCGTGGCGCGCTGGTCTGAAGACTGACCTTTCGGGAACGGTGCGGTGACCGGTGACCGTTCGGTGAGGGTTCGGGGACCAGTGACCGTTCGGTGACCAGCGACCGTTCGGTGACGATCCGCTGTCCCCGCAGGTACACCCAGGCGGTGACCGTTCGGTGAGAGTTCGGTGACCGGTGACCGTTCGGTGACCATCCGCTGTCCCCATAGGTACACCCAGGCGGTGATCTACTTCCTGCTGACGGCCCTGTCCATGGAGAAGGACTCGGACGACACGGACGCCATGTCGGCCATGTTGAATGATACGCTGAAGCTCATCAAGTGAGTTGGGCGCGGGGACCTGCCCCACCTGGCCGTCCTGACCGAGCTTCTGATCTGATCTGATCTGACCAAGCTTCTGACCTGATTTGACCTGACCAAGCTTCTGATTTGACCTGACCTGACCGAGCTTCTGACCTGGCCTGACCTGACCGAGCTTCTGATCTGGGCTGACCTGACCAAGCTTCTTATCTGGCCTGACCTGACCGAGCTTCTGATCTGACCTGACCTGATTTGACCTGACCTGACCCGACCGAACTTCTGATCTGACCTGACCTGACCGAGCTTCTGATCTGACCTGACCTGACCTGACCGAGCTTTTGACCTGGCCTGACCTGACCTGACCGAGCAGCTGCCGGCCGTGAGAGGCAGATCGTCGCGAGTGCACATGTGAGCATGTGCCCGCCTGGATACGCGGTGCTGCATCGGTCTGAGTGGGAGCGTGCATGTGTGTGCGCGTGTGCCCTTTCCTGCAGTTGCGTGTGGACCACGCACCTTGTATCTTTCTTGCATTCGACATTCAACTGTGGGTGCCTTGTTTGACTCTTTGATGTCTTCACTTTTCGCTTCGCTCGTGCTTTTCTGTCTTAAAATGAGGTAGACTCTCTAGTGTTGCATCTTTTCATGGCATATTCGTGCGGTTTGCGGTACTTCTGTTGGCACCTTGTTACGTTCCTAGCAATGATGTCAGCACGTGCGTCTGTTTGGCTGACTGCACCTGGTTTTGGTCTGGCATGACGTTTTCGCTCTTCTGTCGCAGGACCGCAGGGTGAGTCAGTCAGCTGGCTGCCGCCGCTCGGCCGCATCAGCCCTGTCGCTCAGTCGCGTCCATGGCCAGCCCCTCCCTTACCCCGTCCGCTCAACTAGCTCCGCAAATGGCGCCGTATGCGTGCCAAGCGGGTGGGGTTGTGTCCAGGTTGGAGGCTTGTGACTGTACAAACTGCACATGCGGTCCGGCTCAGCTCTGGCGTCAGCTGCCAGGGTGGCGTACCCATGTTTAGATTGGATGAGAGGCTCAGGCTCGCCACCTGCCGGTGGGGTCCGCAGCTAACGCGCGCTCGCTCTCCCTCACCCTCCGTTAGCGGCGTGAGCGCGACTGGGCTGATGCGGCCGGGGAAACGGCGGCGGCGGCGGCGGCGGCCCTCGCGGCGGTGACGTCACGCGTGACCTCTCGTCTGACCCTCTGCGTCGCCGCCGCAGGAGCGCCACGGCCGCTGACCCGACGCGCCCCTCTCCCAGGGACATGTTGCGCCTGTCAGCCGCCACCTACCGCAAGCAGGGCAAGCGTCCAACGCACACCGACCACAAGCTGCAGACGCTGCTGCTGCGCTGCCAGGGCCTCATCTACTTGCGTATGTTCAAGCTGCGTGAGGCGGAGCACAAGAAGGCGCAGCGCCAAGTCGCTGAGTTCAAGGTGGGCGGCGCGGCCGCGGCGGAGCGCCGATGGCGGTGCCGGCGGTGACTTACGAAGGCTGAGTCGTCGGGTTTTCAAGAGCGTTCCTCGACAGTTGACCTGTCGCCCTTGACCTTCTGGTTTGACCTGACCCAGCTGATATCTGCATACCATTGGCGATTATCGCTGTTTTTCTCACCGTGCTTCCGGGGCTGACGGATCAGGACAGGTGTGTTTTTGACCAGCGCCCGCATATGTGGTGGCATTTGTTACCACGTCCGAGTGGCTGCAATGTCGCGCTGACGGCTGTCTGGTTCGGCTGTCGGCATCACTCTCTCGTCTTACCTCATCCCGCGGCACGCCCGTCTCATTGAATTCCGGACCGGGAGGATGTGTCAGTGCTATCGCATTCAACTGAATTTATGTTTTAGTTGCAGCGTTGATTTATGACTGGGAATGCTGCTGGAACGTTAGTCACACTCGGAGTACTACTTCAGCCGCGTTCCATTTATATATTCCTTCTATATATATATATATATATATATATATATATATATATATATATATATATATATATATATGAAAAGGCGATATATTAACCAATGTTTTACCTGTGCCTTTGGTAGTGCACTTCGGCTTGTACGACCCTTTTCAGTGATAGGGTACAGTCGCGCCGTACCACCGGCGGCAGTTTCACCGAGGTCATAATTCATAAAGCTTCTCTCAACACCGGCGCAAAGCTGACATACTTCTGCATGATTCCGGGTCGGCGTGCGGTACGGAGCGGCATGGCGGGGCGTGTGACCGCGCCGCGTCGGACAGCGCGAGAGGCGCGCGTGCCCGCGCTGGTGCTGACTGCAGGTGTTGTGCGGGCCGCAGATGCTCTCGGAGCCGCTGTCTGCTGATGAGCCGACGTGCTCGGTGCCGATCGACCTGTTCCGGCTGATGCTGCGGTGTAACGAGATACAAACACACCTGCAAAAACTGGCTTGACTGCTGGGAGCAGGCCGACGAGTTGATGCAGATGGCCCAGGACACAGGTCAGTCACTGGGCACTGTGGGCAGGTCATAGGCCACGCTCGGGGCAGTGTGGGCAGGTCATAGGCCTCGTTCGAGGCAGCGTGGAAGGGACACAGGTCACCCCCCGGGGCAACGTGGGCAGGTTACAGGTCAATCGCGCGGTGGCGTGGGCAGGGCACAGGTTAGTCCCGGGCAGCGTAGGCAGAGCACAGGTCAGTCCCGGGGCAGGGTAGACAGGTCTCATGTCCGTGTATGGATCACAGGCGAGCCCTGAGAGGTCGGAAGTGAAGCACTGGGGCCGCGCGAGCCGGCTCGGGCTGGTGAGCGTGGTGTGGGTAGGGCACAGATCGAATGGGGGAGAGGGGTCAGAAAAAGGCCAGTCAGTCTAGGATGGATTTAGGTAGCCCACATACCGCGCATACCCACCATCTGCCCTCGCTGCCGGCGGCATCTCCTAGTCCCGCGATCAATGAGCCAGAGCTTATATAACAGCATGGCCACTTCAGAGCACCACACTTGGACCGGCTTGGTCACTTATTCCGAGGCTCCAGGCCGTGGGCAGGTTACTGATCTTATCTTAACTGTGATCTGCGACCTCTGCTACGGAGTTAAGTTGGACCGTATAAGCCATTACGGTGATCCAAGAGACCTATGCGCTCATCGGCGGACACGCTTTCTGATTGGCTGAATCCATCATGACTGCGAGTCGAGAACCATCTCCGACCATTACCCGCCGTCAGCCTCAGCCCCCGCACCCCGCGCTAACCCCAGCTGTTGGCCGCCGCAGGCCGAGTTTCTTCGCCGAGCTGGACCGGACGATGGGCGGCCTGCTCGCCACCAGCTCGTTACTGGAGCTGGTCTACTACATTCGCGAGACGACGCGCCGTCTGCAGGAGATGCACAACCGCGCCGTGGTCTGACCCTCGGCGTCCGGCGTCCGGTTCCCCCGCTGACGGGCGCACGGCGTCCAGCGCCTCCGCTGGCGGGCGTCCGGCGCCCCCGCTGAAGGGCGCACGGACCGCGCCGTGTCACGGCGGGCGCCGCCACCCGTTGTTACTGTGTTGGAGCAGCCCCGGGCGCTGCGTTGGTAGTGTGTGCTGCATAAATGGCCCGTTGGGCCGGGCCGCGCGGCCGCCCCGAGCTCGCGGTGCTCAGCGGCGCCTGTTGTTTCGTGTTGTGTGCTGGGCGTGCTGGACTGCGTGGCGTCCGGTTGTTGGTGCCGTCGTTCTGAGCTTCTGTCGCCGCGTGCCGGCGACGTGCCGCCCCAAGTGTAATGGCGTCGCCAGGCTGTGGCTGGTTCTCTTCGACATATCCGTCTTTCTGCTGCTGCCGTCTTCCCCACAGCGGCCGCCCATTACGCAATCAAAATGTGGACTAGGAGGCAGCGGCTGGGTGGGCCGGCGCGTTTTCTCTCAGTTGCTCACGTGCCGTGAATGCATTTTCTCCCAGTCACGGTTGTTAAGGACGCGCCAGCCTCTGCTGTGTGGGACTGTGCCCGACCAGCATGGCCGGTGGCGAACGTGTCGTCAATATTTAAGCTGCAAAACCAAACTGTCTACGCTGAAATACTGAGTATTTCGACGATTTCTTTGGCTGCTGACCTCCGCGCGCCGACAGCGCCTCTGGCGGGGTCCACCCAGATACAAATGTCCCGCCTCATAGAGGCGAGAATTCGCTCCTCTCTAAGAGTCTTTCCTGACGTAGGATACTGTTGCCACAACTTGCTCTTCATGTTGTCATGAGGAGTGCAGACTGTCCCACTATCTCACGTGGCATTTGTATTTTTGTAAGCATCATCTTGTGCCATTGAATCCACCCCGTCTGCCGCCCCCCGACCCATCTCCTGGGCGGAGATATTTGCAGGGGCGCCAGGGACAATCGCCATCCCCTGTTTTCCGGTGGGATGTTTTACGGTGCGAAGTCGGCCTGCGGACAAGGTGTATTTATTTTATTGACGTCCGCCTGGCTGGAGTGTGCGGTGGTCGCCCCGCCATTGGCAGCCGGTATTTTTGTACGGTTAACATCGTGCCCGCAGTGGGAGTGCTTTTCGATGCACGCTACCAACAAATGGCTCCTGTTATCATTTTTCATCGTTACGGACGCGCACCCCAATAAACGCATATGATATACGCTGGTTTTGACATGCTCCGTGGCTTCTTTAGATTATCAGGGCCTACCCCAACAGCGCCCTTGCTTTCTTGTGTCATTCGCATTGTCTCTCACCTGATGCTTAACATTGTTCCTGGATGTGGAGTGCGGGCTATTGAGAAGAAGTACTTGCGTCACACGCGTCTCAGTGGAACTCGCTGTCCAGGTCCTCCGATTTTGCTACACCACACCTTGTCTGACACATCTTAATGGCCCCCAATCAGTGTGAAGAGACGCTGGACAAAAATATACGCCTGGGGGCACGGAGCTTTAATAAACAAAGTGCTTGTTTCAAATACAAATATTGAATGGGGCGTTGCAGTATACCTCGTCTGCATGGAAAGGGCTGTTTAAAAATTATTCTCTTTCCTTGTCTCGGCTTTTAGGTCGTCGAACGTAGTTGGGTGGGTGCGATCGGATACAATCTCCACTTTTTCGCCGGTCCCGCGTGCACATGAAGTGTGCCTTCTCTTTTCTCTCGCACCTTGTGACAGGATGGTTACGCCCTCGTAGGGCTGGCGCCGCCGGGCTACCACGTGGACAGGCATGTCTTCTGGCCCTCCCTAGGATTGTGGGAGGTTCTTGAGCGTCACGACAAGTGTTCAGGTCCGGGTCCGTGGTTCTGGCCCTCCCTGGGATTGTGGGAGGTTTTTGAACGTCACGGCAGGTGTTCAGGTCCGGGTCCATGGCCTTGGTCATGATGGGTACGGTCATAACGTGGAAGACAGGAGGCTCTATTCTGTGTTCCAAATGAAAGCAGGGCTGCTTTCCTCAACCTTTTTTACACATTCCTTAACGCGTGAATCGCACATGACAATTGCAGTCATCTACGGTATTGGAGACGTATTTGTAGAAAATAAAGATAAAGCGCTCATTTTACCAGAATCACGGATCTGACACGTGCCTGATGTCTTCACATCTCTGTCCAAAAAAGTTGACCCATCTAGGCCTAGCAGTGATTACCAGGATGGTCAACACCACAAAGCGGAAAAGACCGGGCGTGAAATCTTCGCAAGCTCCTCATTCCAGCATGGGTTCCATTGGTCACCACTCCCCACAAGCGCTATGCATGATAGTGGCGCCGCATGCATCCGGAAGCCGACAGGCTTTTCGCCCCTCCCCTCCTCCCTCATCCGCCTGTTATCACCGGCGCCCGACCGGCGCCGTCTCGCCACGAGACCGCCTGCAGCGCCACCCGGTGGCGCGGACGCCGCCGGCGCCCCTCCCCCGAGGTATGCCCCTCCGGCTGTGACGCTGCGCACCATCGTACGCCGCCCGCCCGGGACGGCGGCACGACCGAGCGCGCGGCGGGGGGTGATGGGGTGGCGGCGCTGCAGAGGGGCGGGCGGCAGGGCCGTGAGAGCGGTGCCGTGGAGAGGAGCAGCACGAAGCTGCGGTTGGTACTGGCGTAGTGGGGGCACTGGCCGGACTGTTTGGACTGCTTGACGTGAACTAGCCCTCTCGGGCGTGAGGAGACCGTACGGAAGTGAACCGAGGACATCCAGGTAAGCCAAAGCACTGCAGGGGTAACTATCCTCGGTCCGATCAAAACACTTCTGTCTGCGTGGCCTGAGATTTTTCAAAGCAGTTTTAATCACTAATGTCAGAGATGTCACCTTTTAAAATCAATTGGGGAGCCGATAAAGTCGACCTAACCTGCGCCAAATCCTCATTTCTCCTTGGATTTCTGCCACTTTGATCTGGGTTCCTGGAGTCAACATATAGTGAAGAATGTAACTGGCTGGTCCCGAACTTGTTTCGATGTTAAGGAATGACTTCCCATATGAAGTCGATGTGATCGTGATGGTGATTAAATAATATGATGGTGATACTGGTGGTGATACATTTAGCAGCTCTGACACTGCATCTCGTGAGCTAGTATTTCCTTTTGCTTATATGCGTTGAGGGCTTGGAGGAGGCTCAGAAGAGCGTTAATGAGGCTCAAATCAGTATTGTGGCTCAGGCCCAGGAAAGTATACAAAGTGAACACCACTAACCAATGCCTCAAAACTGTAATTCTGGTGCATTGAATTCATTGAGTTGAAAGCAGAAACCAGGGGTTCGGTTTCGCCAAATAAGTTGAGGGGGGGGGGGGTGAGTAGTGAGACACGCTTAACCGTTCCTCAAAATAGTAAAACAAAACTGCGTTCTCCTCGGCTTTGACCCTCTATCTTCTAAAGGTGGGCGGAGACTGGAGCCATCAGCTTGAAACGAAACCACAACCCCTGATACGAACCAAATATCACCACGCTGGAAACGTCCCGTATCCCCATTCACCGAGATTTGTCTTACAGGAATAAGCACGACGAAAAAAATCCACAAAATTCTTAGAAATCTGCGCCGTCTACTCCTGACTCTTCTTTATCATTATACGCATTCGATGTTTCTGCGGTCATAAGTCTTGGCAGTGTTCGCTGCCACACGGAAACCTATGACGTTCTATTGGTGCTTTCAAAGAAGGCAGTAATATATTGGCTCTCTGAAATGTTGCAGCGTACTCGGCTCTACCGCTCTGTCGTTGTCGACCCTTTTTTGGTTCGCCAACGGCATCCTTCAACGATGGGCATTTTGGGAGTTAGTTTCAGACCCCTGAGGCGTTTTATGCCGCCAGGTGGCTCCGCCATCCGCGCCGATTGTTTCAGATGACATCTGCACTGCAGCGTATTCACCTGCCGGACGCGTGTATGCACATGTCCTCTGAGCAACAGCATGCACGAGAAGGACCTCCATGAACAGCTCAAAATGTTGATGCCTCAACTTCTCAAGGTCATATCTCGTGGCGGGCAGTGTCTTGCCTAAAATGTAGCAACTTTAAACTATACCACAAGTGCGGCTTCAAGCAATTGCCTGTCCCGTCATGTATTTTTTGGTAATCGTGTATTTGGACCAGGCGCACCGAATCGCACATTTTATAAGTAGATTATTCATGCACACACGGGTACAAATTCTTTTACTTGGGTCTTATGCCATGTTCCAACTGTTCCATTTCCACGGCAAGCATACATTCACCAACCACCTCTTTGCCTCCAAACTGCAATGTTACCTCCGTTGCGTGTTATGTTGCCTAGTCCCTCACATGAATTGTGTCGCGTGTCTCACATGCTGCCCCCATCCATGCCCTGTCCCCTGCTTCTCTTCACTTACAGGCCACCCCGTTCCCAGGTAGCCACCCCGTTCCCAGGTAGCCACCCCGTTCCCAGGTAGCCACTCCGTTCCCAGGTTCGATATAGAACATAACGCCGCACCGTTCCCCCTGTTCTTCGGCCGGCACATGATTTCCCTCCGGCGAGATACCTGTCGGTTGGCGGGTGTGCCGGGTCATCTCCCACCCATAACGGCCCAATCACCAGCCCGGTGCGTTTGCTGGCTTCCCACTCGGGGTCCGTTGCAGACATGTGCAGCATGTTTGTGAGCGTCCACGGATCTGGCCGTGTGGAGTCACAATCCTCAACTAAATCGGCGAACGCTTAACCAACGGGGGCGCTGTGGGTGAGACACGCTTCGGCAAGTAATGCTTAAGGTTCTCACAGATTTACTGGGAGAAGCGGAGAGAAACCGCAACGCTCTCGGGAGAACGATATGTGCTTAAAATCCGTGGCACGTAGTGAAAGATATTGGCCACGAGCGAGGAACCAGGAATGTGTTTCATTCAGCACGTAGAGTTTCCGTTTGGAAGGTCGGCATCGAACGCGTCTGTGGCGCAAATCATCTGCAAGTATGTCATATGTCTGATCATTACGGATTCGATTGTGGGCAATCAGGCTCATTTCTTTTCATACCTTCTGATCTTAAGCATCGCCGTTGGAATACTTCGCGCTCCACATTACATCTGAACACTGCCAAATCGATACGAACTTATGTTTGTACGTCACACCGGTGCTTAATGCGTCAACGCACGCGTGACAGCAGCGTGCTGTGCGTCATGGTAATGTACATTGCGTGACATGTATAACAAGCTCCTTTGGCTTCAGGTATCTGAATGCTGGAGCATGGGTGTTTATCAAAGCATTCCAGAGCTGTAACACAATCAGCTGCGCCGAAACCACTCAGGGCTGGGAACCGTGAGTGGACCAGAAGCGCTGTCATGTTTTCCAGCCTATCACATTAGTGGCATATTTGGAGGCAAGTTGTCCGCATTACGGCGGCCTAATCTGCTGTCGAAAATTGGTTTTACTGAGCATGGATGGAATCAGCTAATCTCTTCTCTCATATTGCCGAAGCGTTGCTACTGAGTATCAATGGGCCCAGCTTATTTCTTCCCTCATCTTGGCGAAGCGTTGTTTCTGAGCTCGGACGGGGCTAGCTAATCTCTTCCCTCATCTTGGCGAAGCGTTGTTTCTGAGCTCGGACGGGGCTAGCTAATCTCTTCTCTCAGCTTGGGGAAGCGTTGTTTCTGAGCATGAACGGACCAGCTAACCTCTTTTCTTATCTTGGCGAAGCGTTGTTACCGAGCATGGATTGGACCAGTTAATCTCCTCTCTCATATTGTCGAAACGTTGTTGCCGGGGATGGACTGGGCCAGTTTATCTCTTCTCTCATATTGTCGAAGTGTTGTTACTGAGCATGGACGGGGTCAGCCAATCTCGTCTCTCGTCTTGCCAAAGCGTTGCTACTGAGCATGAACGATTCAGCTAATCTCTTCTCTCATATTGTCGAAGCGTTGTTACCGAGCATGAACTGGGCCACTTTATCTCTTCTCTCATATTATCGAGGCGTTGTTACCGAGCATGAACTGGGCCAGCTAATCTCTTCTCTCATATTGTCGAAGCGTTGTTACCGAGCATGAACTGGGTCACATAATTTCTTCTCTCATATTGTCGAAGCGTTGTTACCGAGCGTGAATTGAGCCAGCTAACCTCTTCTCTCATATTGTCAAAGCTTTGTTATGGAGCATGGACTGGGTCAGTCAATTTCTTCCCTCATATTGTCGAAGCGTTGCATCCGAGCATGGACTGGGCTACCTTATCTCTTCTCTGATACTGTCGAGGCGTTGTTATGAGCATGGACGGGGTCAGCCAATCTCGTCTCTCATCATGCCGAAGCGTTGTTACTGAACATGAACGGGCCAGCTAACCTCTTCTCTCATATTGTCGAAGCTTTGTTACCGAGCATGTAATGGGCCAGCTGATCTCTTTTCTCATATTGTCGAAGCGTTTTTACCGAGCGTGGACTGGGCCAGCCAACCTCTTCTCTCACATCGTCGAAGCGTTGTTAGCGAGTATGGACTGGACCAGCTTATCTCTTCTCTCATACTATCGAAGCGTTGTTACTGAGCATGGACGGGGTCAGTCGATCTCGTCTCTCATTTTACTGAAGCGCTGTTTGCTGACAACAACGTGACACGTTTCCACCAACTCCCTGCTATCAGCAGGCGGGCACATGCGGCGTGTCACCATCCTCTGTGGTCGGCCGGCGCGGGGGCTTCCCACGTTCGCTGACGTGGCGAGCTCGGTGTATGTACACTGTGCGTACATTACGTGCATGTACGTACATCGCCGTCCGTTGTTCAGTGTGTAAGGCGCCAGCGGGCCCGAGTGGTCCGCCCGCAGATCCGGCAAACTTGCGCGGTAGATCGCAGATGCAGACTGGCTGTTTCGGGTCGGGAGGGACGCACCGCGGTGACCTGTGTGACTGACGGCCGCGTCACCAAGCCAGCATGGCGTCGGGGCTCGCCAAAGTCGTGTGCCCAGCACGCCGCATGGGAGCCGACACGTGCCTACACCCCGGGGTCGGATCACGGAGTCCTGGAGGCATGCACTGTAGGCTTGTGGCATTGTTCGAAAGTCTTCGAAAGTTCTGGTCCTGTCAAATGCCCAATGATGCGGAAATCGTCCAGTTCTTACTCTTGATTTGATATATTCCTTACGTGCCTTCCATTTTTATTCCCTCATTTCCGCCGGCGTCAATCATTGCGTTCTGCCATACACTAACAGCAATATCCATCAGACATTGGCTTCCATTTTGTTATCGCACCAGCTCCTAACAGTGTGTCATTCATGGACCCCAGCGTCGATGCGTCCGGCAGTTCCGCTGTTCCATGCGAGCCGGCATGGTCAGGCCTGGCGGCCGGGCACGCATATCTGTTCGGACACAGCTGCCGCCGCTATCAGCAACTGTTTCCGCCACCGGATGTGCCACAGTCCCACCGGCAGGAAATGTGCGTGACATTGTGCGCGCGCACGATAGTGATGCCGTGGTCCGGCGTGACGTGACCATGGGTGTGCCCGGCCTCTTGCTGCACGGGAGGAGCTGTTGCTACTGCACCGAGACCCTTGCATTTGCCTTGTGGTCAATTTAGGAAATAGAAAATTTTACACGTTGAACTTTCGGGGAATCATGCAAAAACGTGTCGGAACTGGATCAGGTGGCACCAGTTGAATCCCCAGGTGATAGTGGCACAACAACAGCACAGTTTCAGGAAGGTGCCATAGCACAAGCATACGCCATACGTTTACGTATAAGTTGTCTGTGTTGTTGTGTAGTAGATCAGTGCCACCTTAGCAAAAACCGCGGATTTTCTGCCTTTGAGCCGTGCGTTTTGGGCCATGCCTTTTGAGCCGTGCCTTTTGAGCCGTGCCAATACTTACTATCGGATAGCGGCGGGCCAGATCAGAATGGCGATAAAATTCACTGACGCGGTAGTGGCTTCATTCCAATGGGCAATCATGCAGAACTTGTTTTGCTCCTGCCGCACGGGACCGCCAGGCACCAACCGTATAACCGCTGCAACAAATAGCCGCCTTATATGCACGCCTCTGGGGTGGTATCCCGTTAGTGCCAGCTAAGGAGACGCCTGCGATTGCACAACCAGGGCACTGCTAACCACTACAACCCGAGGCGTGCGTTTTTGTGACGAATTGACTTACCAGCACAAGCGTGGTGTCTGTTACGTGCACTCAACGAATTCTCGAAATGTTCGCCCAGACAACTGTGTGCGCTGAAAACGACACGCCGACGCGTGTGACTTGCAGAGCGAAACGAAACTGACGCGTTACTTGATCTATTTCAATGTTTTTATGATATTGTTCGCGCCGCTCATAAAGAGAGAGGCATTGTAGCCTTATGTACGGATTGAGACGAGACCTTAGTATTACTGACGGAATAATTGTTCCGAGGTATCGCCTGAACACACCAGAACCATTCCACACCACACGAGGGCAGTAATCCGAACAAGTGTCCATCCGCAGACGAGGCATGCACGATTAGTCGTGAGACACTGAGATAGGCAGCAATTCTTAGAAAAAAGATGGAATTTAAACTGCACCTACCTCATTTTGAAAGCTGAGTGATGGCCACGGCAGCTTGCTTATTTTAAAGAAAATAACTTATAAGAACAACCAAGTCAGTGAGTGCAGTTGATTGGGAGCGACGGTCGGGCTAAAGCTGAATGCTGACAAAACCTTGTCGTTCTTGACGCCCATTTTGCAAACTGAACGTGCAGGAGTTGCATTTGTTAAGCTTTGTTAAGAATGTAGAAAGCATCGGTACTACCGGATGCCTGGAGCAACCATAATCTCCATTGTTTAAAGATAGTGTTCCACATTTTTATGGATGCTGAACTGAAATGGCCATCTTGAAGACCTCTCGGTGCTATTCACATCCTGTCCTTCTTAATGCCTAAGCCCCTTTAGTTTCTGGGGCACACGCCCGCAAGAATGGGAAGAGGTGTATCGGGGAGGGTAGTTCAAAGACACCTTGGCATTCCTAACGTTATAATAACGTCATTCAAATCCTGCTATTCTATGAGCCACGCGGCGATCAAGGCCAGGAAAATATAGTTATCGAGGCGTTCATATCTGGCGTTCGTGTGCGCGATTTCCAGATATAATGACTGTCAATGGGTTCTTAATCATTGTTTTGCAAGGCACGATGAAGTAATCAAATTATGACGCACTGAGGAACGTATTTTTTGAATCAAGAATTGTGCTGTCTAGAACAGTTTTTCCACTTGGAAATGAATGAGCTCGTCCCGTCACGCCTGATGCTAGCTTAAATATCCTCAACTATGCAACATTCCATTGAACATAGGACACATCAGGGGTGTAGTTTCTTATTCAGCTAGGCGCGGGAGATGAGGTATCGTTAACTTGGGCTCCAGCCACCCCCTCCGGTATAATTTCCTATTCAATTGGGCGCGGGAGGTGAGGCTCCGCAAACTTGGGCTCCAGCCACCCCCCTCCGGCGACTTTGGGGAAAAGGGCATCAAATCTGGGGAGAAACTTGTTTGTTGGCATATTTTTGGGGTAGGCTGGGTCGTTTTTCACTGTCCAGCCCCCCCCCCCCCCCCAAACTCCTTTTGTGAAACTACGCCCTTGGGGCATATTTTTATTGTAACAGGTATCTGCAAATGATAAAAGCACTGGCCCAGATCAACCCAGTCATGCTTAACCAAAAAAACACAACAAAACAAAGCAAAAAGCGACGAGAACAAACAAACAAAACTACCCCCGAGGCATGACTTGTCCGTGACGGGGCACTCCCTACACAGAACCAGCGAAATCACAAGAGGCTGAGGCTGAGGCTGAGAGCACTCCGCTGAGGCTGAGGCTGAGGCTGAGTCTGATAGCGTTTCGGCTGAGGCTGAGGGCACTCGGCTGAGGCTGAGAGCACTCAGCTTTTGTTATTGGAGCTAGGCTGAAAGCGAAGTCCTTGCCCGAGAGGCTCCGTGTTACGAGTGTGCACTGCAGCAGACAGATGGTATTAGTGAATCACAGGTCACCAGGTGCCCTCCCCCCGAATACTTTTCCAGTGCACCACCCATGTTTCCGGGTGACCTGAGGACCTAAACATCTTGATTGACCCGAGCCCACACGCGCACGGATACAAATATAGCACACCCGCCCGCCGATCCACGCAATACAGCGCGGTTTGGCACACCGTCAGGGCACTGGAGCACTAGCCGATGCCCATCGATGTGAGTGTTAGACATCACAAACAGTGGTCTCGTCTCGTCCTGTAACATTGCAGTCTCGCGACAGTAGTACTTTGGGTGACAAAGAGGCAGTTCATCGGACGGTAACTGTGTCGTATTACAACGCAGACGTGGCGGCGGCGTGCTCGACCCGCATCCTCACCTCGCACCTTTCTATGGAGCGCCAGCGCCTGCGACGGCCATCCGAACGTTGAAAGGTCATGGCACAGCTGGGACTTGAACCCGGTCGTCCACATGGGCGTCACAATTTTGGGGAGGGCTCTAGTTATCGAAAAAAGACTGCTCGCGTATCTGTTGATAGTAGATGTTGTCCTCGGCCATACTCAGCGAGACAATGCCAATAAAACAGTTGTCAAGCTAATTATTTAGCGAGCTGATGACATGCGTGCCTGGGAAACCTCATTCTCCTTTCTGTTTTGGGCTATCTCAGGAAAATGTCTCAAAGTAGTTGCCTTCCTTCAGCGGCATCCAAAACGTTTTTTACCGCCGCCCCAGTTGATACCTCAACTGAGGCCCGCTCGCGCATTGTTTCCGGTGACGCCAGTGTACCTCCAGAAGTGCCTATTGTTTCAGCGGAGCCGGCGGTGGAGCACGTGACCTTCAGCGCACACGGCCGCCGGCAGTCGTCACGCTGCGATGTCGGCGACGGTGCCGCGCAGCCGTCGGGCCGCGGCACAGGGCTGGTGGCGCCCCGGCTCGCTCGTGATGCGGCGTCGGGACGGCGTCGGGGGCAGCGCCGCCGCCATCGGATCAGTCACCGGCGCCATCGGGTCAGTCACTGGCGCACATGGGCTCCCTGCCTGCTCCACAGGCTGGTCGTGTAAATCGCTGCGAGTCCAAAAGTGGCTACTACGGGCATGTTACTAAGACGGTGAAATTGTAGAGCTCTTCTTCTCCTACGCTTGGCTTTCCGTATAATCACGTACAGCTCTCAGTGCGAGATTTGAAGTTAGTCCTTCATCAACTTTTATGGTTTGCCCTGCGTGTGTGGCTATGTCGGAGAACGTTAATTAAACGCTCACAGTCACATTCCGTCTCAGCACAAGGCTCTTTCGTCCCGTCTCCCCATTACTTGTGAGCTACTGGGACTAAGTCTCGGCATCCAGCATATTTGTTAAGCAGCTCAACAGGTGCAGACCACTTGAGAGCCTCACAGTGCAGGGCGAGACACACTAGCTCCGTGCTGGGTCGCATGCAGACTGGCAGATGCATTCATCATATCACTAGAAGCCAGAATGTGGAGCTCGTCTGTCGCCTGATAGATACCTGGATAGGGGAATATTCGCCCGGTCAGAAAGCTTTCCATCCATTTTTGCTTCACATGCGTGCTACCCAGGGGTCGACGTTTGTATGTAAGGTCGTATAGAGATCAATTGCTGTCATTTATTTTGATATTGACGTAGTTTTTTTGCACAAGTTTTTCGGGCCTGCCAGTCGTGCCTGCTATTCAAGTGAATACATTTGGACCAGGCAGGACGAAATGTATGCTAAAAAATACCACCTAGCTGAACACCCAGTCTTATATCGTGTTCATTGTTTTAGGATCACCTTAGAATAACCTTGTGAAAATGCCATTTTTGGGTAGCTATATTTTTCATAAGCGCACTTGCTGCCGCGAGCCGAAATATATGAAAAAACTCATTCGTGGCCTTGTTGCGAATATATGTTCATCTCTTTCCCCAATAAATACAATTATTGTTTCCGATGCTGTGTATTGTGAACGAGTGGTCAGTTATTGACGGATACAGTCATTCTGTGCTGGTCTGTCCCAAATGGGGCTGTTTCGATAAGGTCACCACTGTGGCGTACCCCTGACTCGTAGGTCGAGCACTAGTCGCTCCCGCAAACCGTCCTGACGGCACTTGGCTTCGGGTGTAACCACCGTCTTCGGACACGATACCCAGTTTCCGTAGATAATGACGCCTACGAGAAGTTTCTGTGGAGCCTTTCCAGTAGCCACAGTCTTGTCTTATCAGGGTTGCCTCCACCTGATCAGAACAAAAACCCTAGACGGCGGGCGTGTTACTTATAGCATTCATAAAGGAGCGTTTGAGCTTTGTCCATCACTATATTTTGTTCTCAGCTGGCACTTAGCCATCAGCATGCCCTGCGTCTCGACTACTTAGTACTTACGTGTGGGACGTTCACTCTCGCACTTGATGTCCTCTTCTGCTAGAATTTCGAGCCCAGAGCTTCGGCTAATCCCGAATGCACGGGCCAGCAAACGGTTGAACGTCCCAACTGTGTACTTTGCGGCACGCGTTAGGTTACGTCTCATTCCTTCGGCCCCCTCCTCCTTCCTGCGGCCCCTCCTCCTTCCTTCGGCCCCTCCTCCCTCCTTCGGCCCCCTCCTCCTTCCTTTGGCCCCTCCTCCTTCCTTCGGCCTCCTCCCCCTTCCCTCGGGTGAGGTCGATGTAACGTGCATGACTCGGGCCGCTTGGGATTCCCAAGTGATGGCACGTGCTGTCCATGACTTGGGCTTGTTTGAGATGTTTCAACGCAAACTTCGTCACCAAGTCTCGGACCGAGTTTTGGTTTAGATGAAGTCGCCAAGCTGACTAACGTCGGAAGCAGCGCCGGATTTTTTTCTGCGTGGAGGCTAAACACGACGGAAAGAATCATGCCGAAGCAATGTGTTTGCGTAAACAATAACAGATTAAATTTGTTGAAAAAGGAAGTGCTCACCCTAAGTAAGGGTGTAGAAGTTGTAATGGCCGAGCTGGACCTGGCTGCGCCAAACGGATTATTTTTCCTTGTTCCGGTAACTTTGTTAAGTTTGCTTAAGACCGCTCACAATAGTCACCCAATTGATGTTGAATGACGGTTCGATAGAAAGCATACACCTCTTCGTTCTTGTGTTTTTCGTTGCACGCAGACGTTTCACTTTTCAGCTGAAGCACATTTTTGAAACCTTTGTCGCATTTGACGTGCAGTGGCGTACCACAACGTGAAGACAGGGTGCACAGCAAGCAGAAAATCCCTGCAAAGCGAATTTGGTGCGCGGTAGGTGCGTGCAATGTCTTGCGTGTCGTAAGACATTGCATGCTCTCGATATTCTCATTTTACGTGTCCTCCTGGAACTGTCAGCTGTCACCTGAAGCTGTCATCACTCGGTCACGCCTGCCGTCCAAAGGCAGAACCCAATACGCTCATTTTTGGCCATTATGAGTGTTTGAAATCGCTTGATTCGTCTTCTCGTGCTGCATGCAGTTTTTTAAACCATTAGGTGAAGCCTTTTTTTAGCTAAAAGCTTGCGAAAATTTCAGCTAAAAGTTAAAATTACGGACTTTAGTTAGAGAAGACCTATCATATGACGTCAAAGACACAGAATGGCCAAAAATAAGCTTATAAGGTCTTGCATTTGGTCCGCAGACGTACCTATTAAAGCACCATGAATTTAGTAAGGGGGGCCGGCAGCTACTCTGTGTGCACACTCTCTTTGACGTGCGCCCTCACGCCGGGGATCACTGTGGCAGTGACGTTAGCGCCATTCCCGCGCGGGTCGACGACCAGGAGCCTCCACTCTGTTTCTGCCCGGCGTCAGATGCCTCCGTTCGCCGCTCAAAAGGACCGACCGGCTTGCCATTGGTTGCTTTCTGTGGGCTGAGCTGTTTTTGCAGGCCCGTTAAACACACAGATTGCGGTCTCCCGCAAACATCACAGGCATGTCGGAGCGACGCGTTAGTTACGTTGTTACTGGGCTGTTTTGGCGCCAGAGCAATCCGAGCTCCAGGCGACCCGCTGTAATGTTTTGACAGCGGAACGCGTGCAGCGGCGGCGCCATCTGCTTCTCCCTTGTCGCAGGCGTCTGCGTCTGCCCGCCTGCCGTCAGAGGGAGCGAATATGGAACTATTAGTTTCAGTTTGGCACGGTAGATGTCGATGCTTCCGGCCGTCGGCTCGTCTCACAGCGTGCAGCCGCGAATGATGACGCGTTATGCGAGTTTTATGCGCGGTTGCCAGCGCCGTCTGTCGCGGTCTGGCATTAGCGTTAAGTGAGTTAAGGGAGCCAGCAGGAATATGGGGCGTTTTCTCTGACGGCCCCACGGCCCACTCAACAAAAGGCGCTATGTTCTCCGCTAGGTGATAGCCGTGTATTCGGCTCGGCGCGGACCGCCGTCGTCCCCCGGCCCAGCACGGTCCGGTCGTTCCGCTTCGCTTCCCTGCAGTGCGCACGAGCACCGCACCGTGAGTAGCTGGGCGGCGCGCGCGCGTTGCCAGCGCCTGGCTTCAGCCCGCCGTGATTCGGCGTGGCCGGTACCCGACACCGACAGGATCCGCGCGCCGGCAGCCTCCGGAGGCGCCGCAGCCGGACCTCCCGGAGACCGTGACGAGGTGACGTCACGGGCGGTAGGTCCCGCGGCTCTGCTGACCGCTGACGGGCCTGGCTGAGACCTCATCAGAGGGTGGGGCCGCGGCCGTGACCCCGGCCTGGTGACCTCTGCATGCCGTCACGCCCCGGCTCACCGCCGCCGGCGGCGGGAACTTCCGCCGACGTCGGTGAGCCGCAGCTCGGATGGGGAGGGACACACCCGTTGGGACGTACGGTCGCCGCCGGGACCTCACGTCTGTCTACAGCGGCGACGAGTTGGGACGCGGGTGCGGGTTCATCGGAAACGACGCGGCTGCCAGGGCGGCCGCTGCTGGCAGAGCCGGGACACAGGCCGGCGGCGGGGCGGGGCGGGGCGGGCGGCGGCGGGCCTGCCAGCGCCGGCCCACAGTCGCACGCGGCCGGCCGGGCGGCGGTGGCAGGCCGCGCCGACGACGACGTCCGACGGCGCAGTGTCGCGTCCGTGTTCCCTGAGCCGGTGTCGCGTGCGACGTGATGTGCGGTGCCGAGGCCTCATCGGCGAGGCGGTGACGGTACGTCTGGGTTTTGGCAGTTCCGCCATCCTTTTCGGGAGTTTTCTTTTTAATTATATTCTTTTGTAATACGCTTGGCTTGCTGGGGCCATTTGCCCAAGCACAAACCTAATAGGTCAATACGGAGTCTCTCGATTCAATTTTGGCTTACGCTTGCAGCGAGCTGCAGGCATGCAATAGCCTGAAGGTCAATACAAGGGCATGCAATTGTTTGAAGGTCAATACAAGGCATGCAGTGGTCTGAAAGGCCAATACAAAGTTTTCGTCCCAGTTTTAGTAAATATTTACAATTGTTTTAGCCTCTGGTTTTGAGCCTCTGGTTTTAATTGACGTCATGTGTTGGTACCATTCCTGAATGTTTTAACTGCCTTGCAAAGTGAAGCCAATGATATGGTGTGGATATGTGCCATTTGGCATTGGATGCCTAGCACTACGCCTTTTGACCGGGCAGTGGTCATCTCCATCAGTTTGGCAATGCTGGCCATTGCCGGGGTGCAGCTCGTCCATCAACGGGCTTCCGTCATCTGCGCCCTGCTCGCACCGCCCACCCCCCCCCCCCTCCTCCTCCAGAGGGGTTCGGACACTGCGCCGCTGGCTGGCCGTGACTCACCATGCCTGCAGTCACATGTGGGAACTAACCAGCCTACTGCTCACCTCGCAGCACCGGCTCAAGGCCGCCACGTCGGCTGAAGCCCGAGGCGGTGCTCGGGCCACGGCCCCGGGAGACGTGCTCCGACGTACCGAGACGTGCCTGGTGACGGCCCCGGGAGACGTGCTCCGACGTACCGAGACGTGCCTGGTGATGGCCCCGGGAGACGTGCTCCGACGTACCGAGACGTGCCTGGTGACGGCCCCGGG
>NW_023596136.1:20317712-20320212 GCF_011947565.3 Pollicipes pollicipes | reverse complement strand
CCGTGATCCTCCCCACGCTGTACCGCTGATCCTTTCTGCTCTACTGTTGATCTTGCCCACGTCGTACTGCTGATCCGCCGCCGCTGTACTCTGATCCTGCCCCCGCTGTGCTACTGATCCTTTCTACTCTATGCTGCTGATCTGCCCCCGCTGTACTGCTGATCGTGCTCTCTCCGCACTGCTGCCATTCCCCACCCCGCTAATACTGCTGATCCTGCCCCCGCTGCACTGCTGATCCCTGCTCCCGCTGTACTGCTGATCCTGCCTCTCGCCGTGTTGCTGTATCTTGCCCTCGCGGTGCTACCGCGTCTTCCCGTCTGTCCCGCCCTTTCCTCCACTCTATTCCGCTACTTTGTCTCCGCCTATGTCTGTCTGCCCTCTTGTGCCCTCATTTCGTCCGTTTGTGCTTCTCGTTACCGACGTCGCCATCCCGAGCCTGTCTCCGTTTTTGTTTCTCATGAAGTCATCTGGACTAGCTTAGGTGGGCGGATTATCTGCTTGTTTCTGCCTGTATGCACCGTTGATTGCTTATCCTCCTGTACCGCCGCCTCTGCTCGGGTACCACTATGGTTGACATGCTCTGCACCTTTGGTATTTCGTACCGCTTGGTGTCTTTGTGACGTGTTTTCGCCCTTTGTACCTCTGTGCCTCCATACCTGCCACGTCTCCACCGCTGCACCCTGCCCCCTCTTGGCCTGTCCATACCCAACTCTGCCTGTTTGCTTGTACCTCCACCTGTGCCAGTCCGATTCATTCTTGCTGTTGCCTGGCTGTGGCTTGGCCTGTCCAGTACGGATGTGCTGTCCACTTGGCTGTGCTGCCCAGTACGGATGTGCTGTCCACTTGGCTGTGCTGTCCAGTACGGATTGTACTGTCCACTTGGCCGTGCTGTCCAGTACGGATGTGCTGTCCACTTGGCTGTGCTGTCCAGTACGGATGTGCTGTCCACTTGGCTGTGCTGTCCAGTACGGATGTTACTGGTCCACTTGGGCCGTGCTGTCCAGTACGGATGTGCTGTCCACTTGGCTGTGCTGTCCAGTGCGGATGTTCTTTGCCGCTCCTCCGTGCGCACTGACACGGAAGCGTCGCCGCCGCCGAGTGGTGTGTGTCACCATGGTCAGCGGCGCCGGCCTTTTCGATTATCGTGCGTTTCAAGTGTTCTCGTGTATGCCCACCGTGTTACGTATCGGATGTAGACTTCATACACACCCAAGCTTACTCTGTCTACTCGCATTCATTGTAGCGTGATGTGCGTCCATTTGTACCATGATGTTCAGTTTTATTCCAGCGGTCTTGCTTTACGCCTTGTACGCGTCCTATGGACATCTCATTACGCCGTCCCTCATTGAAAAATTGTTTTAATTATGTCAGATGCATGGAATAAGATTGCATATCCATTGCTTTCATACTTCTGGAGCCTTTGATGCGTGGACGACCGATCGGTTTTGGAGTGATGACTTTCTGGGCTCGACGCTTATTTTTAGAGCCGTTTTTGCGACGGCTGAATGGATTAAAGGTTATTACCTTGAAACTGCGTGGATGTTGATGCACAGAAGACCCGTGCATCCAACGTTATTTGAAATTCAACAATCCATCTTATGTGCTCTATTCCATTATAATATCAACGTCATGATCAACCGAAGTGCATTTCGTCACTGTTTCCGTCATAAATCCGTGGATGTCGTTTCTTTTAATGTAAGCTGAGAAAGGTCAATTTAGGAAAAACTCGGAAAAGGATTCATTTCCATCTTTTGTGACATTATTTTTCTTTGTTGCGTTCTATGTTGCTTGCCGATTCCCCGGGCGTTTAGATCACCTAGCCTTCCGACGTTAATTTTTCTGCGCGCACATACTGACATACATGTCAGGCACAACATAGGGCCAGATTATTAACCACAGGTCGAGTTCAGCTTTATGGTGTGGTTCCCTGCGTGTTCAGTTTGCTCCACCAACAGTGCGCTCTCATTCTCAGTTTTCTCCCTGCCCCGCTTCCCCGTCTCACGGTTCTTTCCGAAGTTCTCCACGCTCTGCTCGGCGTGCGCCAGTTGTCACTAGATCCTGCTGCCATCTGACCGACCTGGCGGGGGCCTTCCGACCTGGCCGGGCCTTCCGACCTGGCCGGGCCTTCCGCGCCAGATCCCAGTCCCTCGGCCGCGCGGCGCCGGGCTGAGCGTCCGGTCGATCTCCGGGGACCGTGAGGCCCTCCGGCAAGCCAGGCTCTCGCCACTGAGCTGCTGCCACTGGCCTCAAGAGCCGCCTCAGTCACGCCCACGCGGCAGGTGTACCGGCCGAGTACCCCCGGGCCTCTGTCGGCTGCCTCAGCCACGCCCACGCGGCAGGTGTACCGGCCGAGTGCCCCCGGGCCTCTGTCGGCCGCCTCAGCCACGCCCACGCGGCAGGTGTACCGGCCGAGTGCCCCCGGGCCTCTGTCGGCCGCCTCAGCCACGCCCACGTGGCAGGTGCACCAGCCGAGTGCCCCCGGGCCACTGTCGGCCGTCTC
>NW_023596136.1:20290212-20312712 GCF_011947565.3 Pollicipes pollicipes | reverse complement strand
CTGCCTACCGCTGTCGGGCCCTACCCACCGTTGTCGGGCTCTTCCCAGGGCTGTCGGGTCCTCCCTCGTTGCCGGGCTCTTCCCAGGGCTGTCGGGCCCCTCCCTCGTTGTCGGGCTTCGATCCCGGTCGTGTCAGCTGTGTGAGGCTCTACTGTCCCGCCCAATATCCCTCTGCTGGATGGTCGGCTTGGACTGCCTGCGTCACCCGCCGTGTGACTGCAGAGGCACGTGCGTGGGCTCGGGCAGTGGACTTGTGACGGCTGATGTCGACCACACGCCCGTTTGACTGACTGTGTGACTCCGTCTGACGCGTGTGACATCGCCCGCAGGTGAAGCCGAATGATCGCCAGATCTCCAACATCTTGGGCGAGTTCGATCAGGTGGCGCCCATCATGCGCTCCGAGCGCACGCTCAACAGCCTGGTGGGCGCCTACGCTATGCCCTGTACGCCGGCGCCCGTCCACCAGGACCACGACCACCTGTTCGGGGCGCCGCCGCCGTCACCGGCGCCGACGCTGCCGCCCCCGCCGCCGCCGCCACCGCCGCCACCGCCGCCGCCGGCGCGGTACGACAGGCGGCCGCCGGCGGCGGCGGCGCCGCTGCCGCCGGCGGCGTCGCAGCCGGCGCTGCGGCCGACGCGCCTCGGTCCGCGCCTGGACAAGGTCAGTGGGTCGGCACGTCGTCGCCCCCTGCGTCGCCGGCACGAGAGGGGGGGGAGGAGGGTCGGCAGGGTAGTCGGCCAGGCGGCTGCTAGTCATCTGCCGTGGCGTGTGTACATACACGCTGCGCAGTGCGCGGCGCGTCCAGCTTCTCGGACCTGTCCGAGATCCAGCGGCGCAGTTGCAGATTAACTCGGAACGAACACTAATCAAACACACTGCAAAACTGGACGAAAACTGGGACCTCCACGTATCTGAGTTACCTGATATTGTCAGTTAATGGGCTGGTCTCAAAGTCCGGTGACCATTGGGTAGGGCAGGGTTTGAAGGTTCCATGCCCAGAACATTGTACGGGGTAAGATATGGACAGGCTTGTCGGGAATGCTCGCTGCTTCCGACAGATTGGAACACGTTTGCCTGGCGGTCTGGACTGCATGCGTGCCCCGGATTTTCCCTGGCCGATAAAGAGCGTGGAGTCTTTCGGGACGATTGAGACCAGGTGTTAGCAGTGTGAATGGAATCATTGTTCGTATTCAGGTGGGGCTAGCGGGTATGTACAGAAAGTTTGGACCGATCAGATCCCTGCACGCTGTCAAATGTCATGAGTTTTAAGAAGCTCTGCAGAGTGTGCGCGTAGCAACTCGAGTTTTCTCCTCGGAATCTTTGGAATTCCAATCACATCTCAGGTTTCCTACAGGCCCCGGCTTTCAGAAGACCTCTTTCGAATCACAGCAATTCCGAGAAGAAAAGTCATGTTGTGACGCACACATCCTGGACTCCAAACACCATTTAGAGCTTCTCACAATTCAGTTACACCTGGCGACGACCGGGAAACTAACTGGCTGACACACTGTGTGCATACGAACTCACCAGATGAGGACGGTACAGTTACCCCAACCGGAAGGGCATTTGTTGAGTGCCGCTCGTGGCAGGCAGTTAGTGGGTGTCCGTCGGCTTTGCACACGCCCGCGCAGAGCGACCCAAAAGTGCGGAGCGTCACTGAAGCCTGTCATTTGCTGTAAGTGGCTCGGAGATGGCCCAAATGGTCGAAATGCCACACGGCGAGAACAGCCTCGGCCGGCCGCATGCCTGCGTCGCGGCTCTATGCGATGCGTATGCCCGCGGGCCCGACCGTCGCGGGGGGGGGGGGGGGGGGGCAGGGTGAGACCGGACGGAACGGAACGGAGCTGGACGGCGCGTGAGTGTTTCGGCGTCCCAAGAGCTCACGCTGCTATGTGATCTGCGCTGCTAATAAAGGGATGCAACCAGGCACTAAGATGGCCCCGCTTGCCGGAATCGACTGTGCTGAAGTTTGGTGGGTCGGGGGCCCAGGCACTAAGATGGCCCCGCTTGCCGGAATCGACTGTGCTGAAGTTTGGTGGGTCGGGGGCCCATGGTATGCCCGCCTTTTGGCTGTTGCGGCGGCCTGGAAAATGGACTCGCAGCCAGCGAAGTAAGCCCAGAGCGACGTGTGGCGCTGCGCCGTGTTGTTGCAATCATTGCTGATCACGACTGAGGCTGGTGACGGATGACTCTGACACTCACCTGCGGTGATTTCGAATTGAATTTGCCTCGAATGGATTCAAAATTTGATTGCATTGAAATTCGAATGAATTTCAATTCTAAAGAAGTTGTCCGGACTTCTGAGAGACAGCTACATGGCCGATAGCCGACGCTATTGATAATCGTGTTATATCAACTTATAGAAAACCGAATGTGATTTGGGTGTTGGCCATGCCATGCTGAGTAAAAGGCTAAGAAAGGTTTAAATACAGTACACCTGTGGATACTCTGTGAACGGTATTTGATCTTTGTCCTGGTCTGGCCTGGTTATGGACATACTATTCAATGGTGAAACAGGGAATATGCCGCCAAGGCCAGAAGGGAAGCCGAGCAGCGAATACCTCGGTTGTAACTTCCCGTCCGTGCCACAATAACGAACAGAACTGGAATGTGCCAGAAATGAAAAGTTTCTTATGAGGACAATTTGTTGGGCCGTTCTGGAAGATCATCGCAGTAAGGCTATTTCAGTTCCTCTACCTCCGCGCATATCATCCTTCACACAGTCCGGCCGGACCTGACAATAGCCACGTCATGAATCCCAGTCGCCGCAGACAGCCATCCTACAGCGCCCACTTTACAGCCACCCCGCCGAGCACGGCAGTCTGTGATGCGGCCCAGCCCTGAAGAGCCTGCCAAATGCTTTACATCTGGTTAGATTTAACCGCGCCCGGATCATTTGTCATCCTCATGCTTTCCGCTCCATCTGCCCGCACCGTTTCACCGGCGTCGAATCGATGCCGAACAGCGGCAGCGGCGGCGGCAGCGGCGGCGGCGCGGGCTCTCTTCGCGCCGCGTCGACCGCCGCCGGAGGTGATACGGCCGGACGGCGGCGGTCACGTGACGCCGGTCGAGTGCCCCGCGGCAGTTCAGCGACGGCGACGCTGATTGGCCGACGGTGCGGGCTAACCCCTGGGGACCCGTGATTGGCTGTTGGCCGCCGCCGTTGACCGCTTCCGGCTGGAAATGAACTGCGGATTCGCGTCGATGGTGGTCGCCATTTCGCTGCGTTGGCGGCTGGGAGGCGCCACCTCCGAGAACTGCGGTGTAAACGCGAAGTTAGAAACACTAATTTTAGGCAGCGACATCCGGAGCCTAATGATTCGAAGCGTTGAAGTTGTAATATGCAGCGGGGGTTTTACGGAAAGTCTGTCGACTGCATGTCTGTTTTTGGGTGCTTGGACTGGGGAAGTGGCTTGGTGTAGATGTGCATATAATAGGCTATGGTTTCCACGAATGGTTTAATGTTTTCTTTTCTGCCTGCCGGCGCTTGCCTGTCACTTAATAGGATGGCCTTTGGCATTTCCGTTCTAAACCGCGCAGGAAGCCATTTCACTGTCAGGACCCATCACGTTTTCCGATGGATTAAGTTAATTTTGAGTAGGATAACTACCTCAGGGAAGTAACTACGCTTGTATGTTACAGTATTTTTTAATTTTGGTGTCATTTTGTGTGGTCGTAACTTTAAAACCAACAATGAACCGATACTTTTCTTTGGTCCGGTCTGCACGCACCACGATGGTGATACGTCGGTACTCCCTTCGAGAGGTAATGCTCGCTGCCACGTAAGCTCAAAGCGGACCGTCATCATTTCCACGACTCCTGAAAACGGCACCTAACCACACAAGCAGCAGTGAATTCCGCGCGTCGATTTCATTGAATTTCGACCCAGATTGTGTCTAATCAGCCGGCTGCATGCGGCGCTGTCGGCCGTGAGCTGTCGGTCAGCTGCGCGGAGCGGCGGCTTCAGCTGCGCGGACCGGCTCCGAGGCGGCCGTCCTCCGGAGGCCCGACCGGAGCTCCGGCTATCTTACTCGGAAGCGCCGCTCTCGCCCGGCACGTGTCTGTTACAGCCGCCGCTCCCTGCCAGAGGCGTATCCAGGAGAGGTCACGGGGCGCCCGTGACCTCCCCTGGACACCTCGCTTGTCTTCTGCCATCATCAAGCCCTTACTACGGCGTCAACTCGCATCCGTCGCCAGAGGCGGATTCAGTCCTAATCCCGGGGAGGACTGGCGCACCCCCGCTGTGACTGCCTGGGGTCGCGCCTGGCTTGGTCCGCCTGACGACGGCCGGCCGCGCTCGGTGCTGGGCGGTGCGCCTGTTTGTTTACGGCGCCTGATTAATGCGCCTGCCCGGCCGGCCGCTGCGGCCGCCTCTCCGAACGCGGCGCGATCGGCTCCCTGCCAGCCGCCGCCGAGCCGCGCCAGGTCGGCCGAGCTGCCCACCACGGTCGGCGTCGCACCCGGCCCGCGCGGACAGACACGAAGCTTGATTGTTTCACGACGCGCCACGGCTAGACGATCGCGATGCGCCACAGCGGTGCCGTCGCGGAGAAACCAAAATCGCATGGGAGTGGGCCTAAAACCCTGGACCTTGTAGTAAACAGGCCAGCATCGGCGCTTGTTTTCGGCGTATCATATCAGAGCGCTGTCCCGTAAAAGACGACGCTCTTCACCGGCCAAGTAACGTTAGGTAATAATCACAGGGCGACAGCGGGCGGCCGTCATACGCCACGGTCAGAAATATTGCTGTGTTTCTGCCCCGTTTGTTGACGATCGCTGCCAGCTGGTCGGCCGGCGGGCTTAGGGCGCTGCCTGGCTCACCAGCTCTCGCGGTATCACGGTTGTGGCGAGGGGTCGCCTGACGGCCGAGACGGGACATCGCAGCATTTTGACGGGACGGGGCCATGGCGAGGGGTCGCCTGACGACCGAGACGGGACATCGCAGCATTTTGACGGGACGGGGCCATGGCGAGGGGTCGCCTGACGACCGAGACGGGACATCGCAGCATTTTGACGGGACGGGGCCGTACCGAGGGGTCGCCTGACGGCCGAGACGGGACATCGCAGCATTTTGACGGGACGGGGCCATGCGCATCACTCGATTAAACCCACCACATCCGTTTTCCCCGTCGACTGATGCTCAAGCTATTTTATGATATTTGCGTTACGTTACTCGCAGTGTCCGATAGCGCAAGCAGTGTGTTTCGGTGTAGTGATACGTGACCACAATCTCGGCTCGGTGCGTCACCGGGTCTGCTCACGGTGTGATGCAGGACCATTATCCGGTGGAGTGGTGCCTCCCCCCCCCCCCCCCCCTCACTCCCGTGGTTACCGGGAACGCTGGCCGCCAATGTCGGCGTCTCCTTTGATGATGGTCGTGGTTTGATGTCGGCTTGCTCGAGCTCATTCTCCGAGAGTCGTCGTGGCATTCAGCTTTATACCAGTCCTCCTCTGCTCTGTTTTGACATGAATTGCTATTAAATGGCTTACGTACTGCTGCTAGCTACTTCTACATTATTAACATAATTTTTGCTATTTAGCTCCCCCGCTAGCATATTGTGCCTGCCCAAGATATGATAATGTAAATGTTACGACACTGCAAAGCAATTTCTTTACAACCAGCGAATCAAAACAGACATGCTTAATACACCGGTCTGGTTGACACAAACTGTCAACGCGACCCGTCCGCCGCTTTGCGGGAGCACTGCTCCGTTACATTACGGTCCCAATGTGCATTCTGTGTGCGCATGGCGTCATCTATCTGGCGCGCCTGCTTTATCCGCTTCGCCCCAGTATCGAGCGGGATAATTTGTATTC
The DNA here is from genome assembly GCF_011947565.3 of Pollicipes pollicipes. NCBI lineage: Eukaryota > Metazoa > Arthropoda > Thecostraca > Pollicipedomorpha > Pollicipedidae > Pollicipes > Pollicipes pollicipes. The sequence continues at coordinate 20,306,893 of NW_023596136.1, read as the reverse complement.
ATGCCGCTCCTGGCTTACGAAAGTTTTGGCGAGAGCGCTAAAGCTGATAACGCGCCCGACCTTCTCTTACTAATGGCGCTAGGACTGGCCGAAACCCTACAGCGTGAATAGTGTGACGTCATTGGGGCATGCACTCCGGTGTAATGCATGCGACTTTTTACGGCAGTGATCGATGATTGCGATGATTAATATTATCAGATGTATATATGATGAGGAGTTCAATAAAATCGATTCACAGTGCGACTTAGAAGACGACGGTTGTCCTTTTCTTGTGACTTTTGACCGGGATTTTCGCGCGGGATTTCGCCATTGATGACCAACGGAGTCCATTACCATATATTACTTTAGGATAGTACATCTTCAGCATGGAAGGTTATGGAAAATGGACAACACGCATTTGGTCAGCTGCTTTAGGAGAGCGCCTTTAAATGTGCATGATTTGTGACTCTGTACAAAAGCAGACTAGCGTCTTCAAAATGCATGAATCCAAATGTTTGATGGATAACTGATTATGCTTAGGTCGTTTTCTCCGTTGTGTTGCTGCTTGCCTTTCGACGAGGGTTTTAGCCCGCATTGTCAATGCAGCACGGTTATGATGCGAAGGCTGCCCTTCGTTTCAGAAGGTCATGTCCCATTTTGCCTTTGCAATATACTACACATTTACTGTCATAGTGTGCATAATTTTCGTACACCATGTGCACCTGCAAATTGTCCACAAACTCCAGGGGGATGACGGCTGGCTGAGGGGCGCCGAGCAGCCTCAGATCAGTGCATTCGGGAGTCATGTTGACCTCGTCAGGCGCAGGGGGTAATAACCGCCTTAGTACAACGCGGATCGTCAAGCACGTCCTCAGTTTTTTTTCCTGCAAGTCGGCCACGGCATGCACTGTTTTGTCCCAGACGGCTTCGGCAAGAATAGCTCCGTACACTGCTGTCGCGTCCGCCGCCCCTGGCACAAACGATCCCGCTCCTGCTGACCGCGTGTCCAGACCCGCCAGGCCACCTCCGCTCCTGACCCCGTGTCCAGACCCGCCAGACCACCTCTGCTCCTGACCCCGTGTCCAGACCCGCCGGGCCACCTCCGCTCCTGACCCCGCGCCCAGACCCGCCAGGCCACCGCCTTGCCCGCGCTGCAGCAGTCAGCAGAGAATCAGGCCCGGCGGCTGCCTTCTCGGGCCCAGGTCGGCGCGACGCCGGGCCAGCCAATCAGCGGCCGGAGCCCAGTGACGTCAGCGAGTGCGCGGCGGCGGTGGAATGCGCGTTGGCTCTCCTTGGTTAGGAGCACGGGGCGCGTGACTTCTGTCGGTAATCCCTCGGAGACGTGACGGGGACTGTTGAGCAGCTGTCGAGTGTGGGGACCTCATGAAACAAACGAGACAAGCTGATGTGTCGCTCTGACGAGCCTTACAAAATTACAAATAGATGTAGTAAGATATGTTATGTTGTGTTGTTTGGGATGTTTCCTGTCTAACCATTGTTCAAGCGGCCCATGAATGACCCTGGATACGATTTCACCATACTATCTGGGCGGTGATACGCCTCGCCACCGCCTGCCACCTCAGTAAATCAATCAGACGACCGTTTATTCAAAACGTTGATTTGTTTTTTTTTCTGGAAGGTAACGCTTTCCAAAAATCATTGGAAACTATTGAACGTCTGGTGGTGCACAGGTCCCCTATACCTCACAGCCATATGTTTCGGCTTTCATTCCACGTTGTTGTTTGGTCTTGGGTATTGCCTTTTAGTTTTCGTAACTTAAGCTTTTGTTACAATAGTGTGTTTGGAATTACCTGGAGAAAGACTCAGGCCGGATTTATTTTGTTCCTTAAAATTTCCCTTCAAGCCCACATGACAATTTTCCAGTGAGGCCCGTTGAGAACGACGCGAATTATGCGATTTGTGCCCCGCCTATGTCAAGCTTTGAACGTCTCAAGTAAGAGCTAATCTTGAAAGCGCAAACATTTTGGAAGGCTGCCAAACTTCCGTGTTGAGCGGAAAAGTACACAATGCAACTCCCAGATACTACGTGACCCGCAATACTCGAAATTCTATTACCACTTCCATTGTTCGACAGCTGCGTTCCTGGGCCAGATGTGAGAAGTGTAACCGGCTGGATCGCATCCACTGCGTGGTACAAAGCAACCAGATTTAACAATGATAATCGTTGATTCGATGCGCTTTCAATCCGCAACACATTTATGCACACATTCGATACGGTCTCACACCGAAACACATTTATGCAGACATTTGTGCGCAGCATATTGTGTCATTATGCACGAGAAAAGCTGCGCCATAAATTTGCACGAACTTAAATTTCACAGCCTAGTTAGGAGCTTCGAGTTTTTGGCCAAAATCCCCATGTGTACGCCTCCGATCGAGCACAGAGCCCAGACCAAATGTTCAGCTTTGGCCACGAGAGTGTGTACCTCGTGAAGGGCATGCATCAGACCACACGGGCAGGCACCGATATTGTTAGCGATTGGGAGACAGTTATGGCGCGGGGTAACTAGCCTGAGGGCGGGCCTTTCTCGAGATGAGGATCATGAGATCAGAGGGGCGGTGGTCCATGTTATGGCGCGGAGTAACCAGACCGAGGTTGGGCCTCTCTCGGGACAAGGATCATGAGATCAGAGGGGCGGTGGTCCATGTTATGGCGCGGGGTAACTAGCCTGAGTGCGGGCTTCTCTCGAGACAAGGCTCGTGGGATCAGGTGGTCCATGTTATGCCATGGAAGGCTGATCGCAGAACCAGGTCGCTCAAACGTCGGATTGCGGCAGCCTTGAGCCGCCGATCCGAGATATGCTAATCATGCCTCACACATGTCCCGGGGTGTAGAATTCGTGCATGTCATGTGATGCATGACAAGCAGGATAGCCTCCGCCGAGCATTTGAAGAAGCCATGATATTTACGGAATCTAACGATTACCAAATACCATGTTTCGGGCCGCTCCCTCCCCGACCGTGTTGTCCAGTTTCGGGCTGCTCCCTTCCCGACCGTGTTGTCCAGTTTCGGGCTGCTCCCTCTCTGATCGTGTTGTCCAGTTTCGGGCTGCTCCCTCCACGACCGTGTTGTCCAGTTTGGCACCCGAGTCGATAGCGATGAGCGCAAGTAAGCATGCCCGCGTGGGTCCTTCGGACGTAATAAGCCGACGCCGATACCCGCACGTCGATGAGGGAGCCGTGTTCGGGCGGGAGCAGTCGCTGCCAGGGCCACGCTCGTCTGAAGGCTGAGGGGAGTCCCGTCACCAGCCGATCCCATCACCAGCCGGTCCCGTCACCAGCCAGTCCCGTCACCAGCCGGTCCCGTCACCAACCGGTCTCGTCACCAACCGGTCCCGTCACCAGTCGGTCCCGTCACCAGCCAGTCCCGTCACCAGCCGGTCCCGTCACCAACCGGTCTCGTCACTAGCTGGTCCCGTTGGCCCGGCAGCTGCGGTAGCTGCCGGGTCCGCCGCCCGGCAGCTGCAGCGGTTGCCGGGTCCGCCGCCCGCCGGGCCGGGCTGTCCACTGCTGACTCCAGGCGCTGACGGTGCCGTCTCTGCTCGGGGTCGGCCCGCTGTGTGCACCGTCCGGTCGCGGAGAGGGCGGTCAGGTCCCGGCTGCCGGCTCTCAGTGGCTGCCAGCGGCGTCAGAGAGATGTCGCGAACCATCCGTGTGTCGACGCCGAGGCTGCACCAGATTTTTGGACACCGATTCCGATTCCGATTGTGACCCGGCTCGATTAGGACGTCGACCGCGCTCTGACGTCGACATGAATCTTAGTTTCCGCTCAGATTCCGGCGCGGACTTGCGCCTCCGGTTCCGGTCCCGTTTCCGTGGCGTGGTCGGAGACGCGGCCCTGGCGGTGACCGGGCGGGCGCACGAGCCGGCGGCCGACCCGGCCCGGAGAGGCCGGGAGACATCCGAGCCCGGCCTTCCGTCCGAGCCAGGCTCCCGCCGAGGGTGGCGGTGTGCCGGGCCGCCTCGCTGGAGCGGCTCGGATTGTTTTGGGTCGGGCTGGCGGCGCCTGGCCGACTCCAGCCGCCTGATGTCATCGGCCGTGTTTGGACGAGGCTCACTCGGCGGGCTCGTGGGCGCCCCACCAGCCGGCAATGCCGGGCGAGCTCCGCCAGTGACGCTGCGGAGCGCATCTGGCGATGTAGCGCGCCCGGGTTAGGCCTGGCCGCCGCCGCAGAGCTGAGCTGGAGGGGAGGGGCGCTCTTCGGTGCGGCTGACGCGGCTGCACAGCTGATGTCAACATCGCTGTTCATGACTGGTGCAGGCGCAACCAATATATGGGTGCTTGTAGCTGCCGTGATCAACCAGCGACACATAGGCTGCTGGTGCAATCAATGTGCGTCATTCGGCGCTAATAAACACTGCAGAACACTACACTTGAACACTGTGTGTAGCGTGTGCAGTTCTGCGAGGCTTCTGAGAGCGTCATCGGGTGAGTCCTGCCATATTGGATTGTTGTATAAGTGAGCAAAGGTGGCAATCTACGCACATTATCCTAAGATTCTTGGCAGGACGGAGGGCGTCATATGACCGACCTGTAGCATTAGACCAATTTATGATGACCCATTAAGGCTATTGCGTTGTCCAGACTTGTAACATGCACAGTGCTTTCCGTTTAATGTGTTACGTCTTCTCCCTTTGGGCCAAAAGTTGATTTTGTTTTCACGTCGTGATTTAGCATTCCCAGATCGGCTGCTGCATGTTCCATACTGATGCTTGTCCGCCAGCGATCGTGCTGTTATGACCCCAGCACTGCCTCCGGGCAGGCAGAGTACGTGTGCCGCGGCTGAGCCGGGCTGGGCTGCAGCCGGCCCCAACTCCGTCCGATGGGCCTCTGATAGAGGCGAGAACAGATGGCTGCCGTTTGGCGATGGCTGGGGTCGTAAATCCCCCCCTCCCCCACCTCCCTGAACTTGGCGCTCGTCCGCGCTCAAACGCGCCCCCTTTGCCGACCGAAGGCGTCAGATGAGCAACCGGCCGCCTTCAAAGCCCCGGACGAGTCTTGCAGTCACATTAAGGGGAGAGTCCGATTGGGCTCTCTTTAAACACGGCTCTCTTGATCTGCTCCTTTCACATCGGCGTCCGCGCTTTCCTCTCACGCCATCCCTGCCCATGGCTGGCACCTGTGTTTTCGAGATTCCTGCAGCCGGTCTTGAGAGCCAGCCGTCGCGTAGTGGATCGAGCAGTAGCGGGTTTTGGCGTGGCATGCACACAGAGCGCGGCGAGACACGTCTGTAGGCGGTGCAGGGGCAGGGGTGTTGGTGGAAAATCAATACTGAGGCGCTGCCCGGGATGGCTACTGCAGTATTCTTGCATGTACTCGGCAGGAACACCGCGAACTAAGGCGTGACAGGTAATACATCTCTGAAATCTGTTTTGCAAGGCGTGGCATGTGAGCAGTTCCTCTGAGCCGAATGTTAGAAATGTGTCGTGTCAACAGGAAGCACCACCTCTAGTGGCTAGTGCCTGATTGTCGGTAGCTATTGGCGTGTTTGGCTGGCTTTGGAGGGGCGTTTACGTATCCACATTGCTCCGCTGGAGCGCGTCAGTACTCCTGTGGAGCACTTGCACGCTCTTGTGGCACGCTTGCACACCCCAGAGGAGCACACGCGCTCCTGAGGAGCGCCCCACACCCCTTCAGACGGCTCCGCACTGTCGCGGAACACTCCCACACTCCTCAGATGCCGCCATCCACTTCTGAGGAGCGCCCGCTGCCGGCCTGCTGCGGGCCGCTGGTCGCCGTGGCGCGCCCGGTGGCGGCTGCCCGCCAAACTCGGCCGTTTTTGCTTCCGAGCTGAGGACAGCACGCCGCCGGTCCAGCCGCGCCAGATCGCACGATAGGGCACGCCGTGACTTGGCGGCACGGTCCGACGCGGCACGGTCCAGCGTGACCCCTCCGCTCGCGCGGCGACCGCCCGCGGACCGCTGGCACGAGCCGTGGGGCAGGGGACGGGCCTGCCGCGGCGGCCGCCGCGCCGGTCGATGCCCCGGGGCGCCGACCCCAGGTGTTGTCGGTGACCTCGTGCGCCGCGGCTGATGTACTGGCGGACCGGCAGGCCGCCCGAGAGCGGATGCTTTTGCCGGGTGTGGATCAGTGTTGTGACAGGGGCTGGTAGTGGACGTGGCAATACGGCTGCGGATGACGTGCCTAACTCCAATCAATACTTGTGACGTGTGCTTTGTTTCTAGGGCTACCATTTCAGCAGTGGATAGACGTGCCCTTCGCACGTGTATCGTTAAACACGTGATGCCGATCCATGTCGGGTCGCCGGTGTATTCCTGGCCGTGATCGCCAGTCGGCCTGTTGGGCACCTCGGTCCCCGGTCACCCTCCTACATATCGGCACGTGGCATCGCCGCGGACTTCTTAACTGACGCCTGCATTTCGTCCCAAGGCCATCACCCGAGCTGTCTATCTGGCCGTCCCCTGCCGCTGCTCTAATCGCCTCCTGCTGCCCCTCTGACTGTCCCCTGCCCCCCCCCCCCCCCCCCCCCTCTGGTCGTTCCTTTCCGCCCCTTTGACAGTTCCCTGACAGCCCTTTGACCGTTGCCTACCGCCTTCTCATAAGTGCTTGGACGTAAGTGCTGCGCTTCTCTGATCGTTCCCTGCCGTCCCCTCTTACCATTCCCTGTCGCCCCTCTGACCATTTCCTGCCGCCCTTTCTTACCATTCTCCCTTCCTCCTCTGTCTGTTCCCTTCCATCCCTCTGACCGTCCCCAGCCGCATCTCTGACCGTTTTCCCTGTCGCATCTCTGACCGTCCCCTGCCGCATCTCTGACCGTTTTTCCTGCCGCATCTCTGACCGTCCCCTGCCGCATCTCTAACCGTCCCCTGCTGCATCTCTGACCGTTTTCCCTGTCGCATCTCTGACCGTCCCCAGCCGCATCTCTGACCGTTTTCCCTGTCGCATCTCTGACCGTCCCCTGCCGCATCTCTGACCGTCCCCTGCTGCATCTCTGACCGTTTTCCCTGTCGCATCTCTGACCGTCCCCTGCCGCATCTCTGACCGTTTTTCCTGCCGCATCTCTGACCGTCCCCTGCCGCATCTCTGACCGTTTTCTCTGCCGCAGAGGGGCGCGCCCGGCCTGGAGACGATCCTGCAGGAGATGCGGGTGCCGCTAGCGGCGCCAGTGACGCCGCTCAAGACGCACCTCATGCCGTTTCCGTTCCCCTCGGTCAAGGTGAGTGTGGGCTAAAGGTCGGTGGTGTGTCGGGGTCAGCGCCAGGTCGAAGTCGGTAGCTGGTGGCTCCACGACATTAATGCTGCAACAAAACCCCTGCCGACAGGAATACTACGACATTAGTTCTACTACCAATACACATGCACGACAAAAGTGCTGCGTGACAAACGTTAGTCTACAAACACGTACGTCCGTCATTACTCCTGCTGCAATCGTTTGTACAGTCATTACTTACACACGACGTTACTTTGTTGCAAAAACTACGCGCGTCATCAGTGCTGCACGACGAAACTTTTCCTCAAAAATCGTCATTACTTCTACTCATCATTACTTCTGCTGCAAAAACATTAACAACCACTGCTTATGCACGGCATAGCTTCTACTGCAAATACTTGAAATACGCGACATTATTACTACCGCATGACTGGTATTCAGGTCCTTGCTGTAGAAGTAATGACTGGTATATCTTTTTGCAGTATAAGGTTTGTCGTGTAGTACTCATGTCGTGTGTGAGTTTTTGCAGTAGACGTGACACTGCGCATGAGTTAAGACTGTGTAAGTAATGACGAGTTCAAGTTTTTGCAGTATAAGTTTGTCGCGTAGCACTCATGTGTATAGGTCATTGCAGTAGAAGTAGTGTCACGTAAAACTGATGTCGTGGCCCTCCTGTCGGTAGGAGTTTTAGCCATCGCACTAATGTCGTGCCGCCACCGCGGGCTCAGGTAAGCAGCAGGTACAGGTCAGCGGCGGATAGCGACCAGGGTCAAGCTGACTGACAGGTCACTTGCGGACCGGAGTCAGACTGGTGGTGAGGCTGGCATCGGCGGTGGAGGGCAGATCGATACTCATACACTGACGATGTCGTGCTGGGTCGCTCCCCTGCAGCTCATGAAGTCAACTCTGTCGCCGGCCTCACACCGCGGGGGGGGGGGGGCTATTTAATATTCGGCGGAGCCAGCGGACCGCGGGCTGCGGAGCCGTTAGTGTCGGGGATCGGTTAGGATTTGGGGCTCGGGAGTTAACGACAAATCGGGGTATCTCGTCATTCTCCAGGGAATATGCATGGGCAGTAAATGGATGTGGCACGTGTTCACCGCTAGATGCGCTAGCACATGATTTGCCGTTCATTAGTATGGCCTAATGGTCAGCTGATACAACGTGTGAATTTAATCACTTGAATCATCTGCGAGTATCTCGTTGCGTGTGTTGTATCGCTGTATTATGATCCGAAGGCGTAATATTCTTGCTGGGAGTATTTCGGCAATGTATCGTTATTTCCATCCGTTGCGTGCCTGTGATAAATCGCGCGGTGATGGCTGTGAGAATTAAGTTATGAAATACTAAATCAACACTTCGCTACTAGTATTAATTAGCCTTCTGCAAACCAGACGTCTGCCAACCTGGCGGCAACTCGGCTTTATGGGACCGCTGCCCGCCATATCAGCGGTACCGTTATCATAAGCCAACTGATCACGCCCTTGTTTGCTGCTGATGCCTTTTTGGTGTCATGTTTTGTGCATGCAGCCACTTGGAATGCACCGTTCGACGCTGTTTTTGCTGGCGCGGCGTTGGAGCGAACCGTGTCGCCATGCCCGGTGCCCTGCTCGGCGCCCTCGCCTGAGCCGCGGTACCCTTCCCTGGCGCCCTCGTCCGAGCCGCGGAGCCCTCACCGCCCTGCTCGGCGCGCTCCTCCAAACCGCGGCGCCCTCAGCACCTTGCCAGACGCCCTCCTTGAGCCGCGGCGCCCTCGCCGCCCCACTCGGCACGCTCCTCCAAACTACGGCGCCATCACCACCTTGCTCGGCGCCCTCCTACAAGCTCCGGCGCCCTCACCGCCCTGCTCGGCGCCGTCGACTGAGCCGCGGCGCCCTCGCTCGGCGCCCTCCAAAGCTGTGGCGCCCTTACCGCCCTGCTTGGCGCGCTCCTCGCCTCGCCCCGTGATCGTCAGTCAAGCGGCGCGACTCGCGGCGACCGACCGCAGCCGGCTGGACGTGGCCCCGTGACCTTGCCGTGGCGTGCTGCAGCCCCCCTCCCCCTCCCCCGCCCCCGTCAGGGCGCAGCCGTGCACGGGCCGCCGGAGTCGGGGGAGGGGGCAGCCGGGCGGTGGCTCGATCGGAGCGAGACGGTGTCGATGCTGGCATGCAGCTGGGCTGCCGCGTGGTCCCGGCCGCAGACCCTGGCAGGCTAGCCGCGCAGCAGCGTCTTTGTTTGACGTTGGCTGCAGTCCGTGTTGATCACTAGCATCGCGTTCTTCGTTAGGCGCAGATCTCAGCACGGCATGGAATCCGATAAAGCACGGGCCGACGTGGTGCTGCAAGTGTGCACAAATGTGTGTGCGAAGCGGCGGCGAAGCGTGCGTCTAAGGCCACACGTGCACAAAGCGCGTGCACCGTTCGGGTCGTGCCCGGTCGTTGTATGGTTGACGGGACCGTAAAACGGACGGGGGGAGACAAGGATAAACACGCTACATCGCGTGACCCGGAAATGCGCTCCGGTGCGCTGGAGGGTCGCGACGTTTTGTGGCAAGGAAGGAGCCCTCTTGGTATTGCGATGCGATTGTACGAGATTGGTGTGAGGCCAGGCACACCGCCGGCCGCGGGGCTTATGAAGGCTGGCATTCAAAAGTGGGATCTTATCACGCGCTTAAACTGACGGAGATGTATTCAGCGTAACGGCCCGCCATAAGAAAAGGAGGTTCGCTTTGAAACGCTCGCACTGTTTGATTGTCCTCCTCCCGACGTCCAGACTGGACCCGGCTGGCCTGACGGCCGTGCTACACCGCGCGGGCCCTGAAACTGCGTCCCGCGCCGCGGTCACGCCTCTCCGGCCATAGCGCCCTGTGACGTCACGGTTCGTCCCGGTGACGTCACAGGGTTGAAGGGAGTGCCGCTGAAGCCAGCCGCCCTGTGGTTCTCGTTTTTCGGCGGAGTCGGAATGGCTTAGGCCTGGGAGCTTGGGGCACGGGCGTGGCCGTTGGTTGTCTTACCTGATCATGGGTGTCGAGGGAGCGGATGAAGAGCGATTTATCACCGTCCCCAAGCTCAGCTGTTCGGGCCGCTGTCGCCTCCCCCACGGCTAGGGAGGCAGCGCCGCGTAAAAACGGGATGGCGCCCGCCCGCCCATGTGTGTCGCGCATGCTGGCGTCTCCAGCAGCAAGTGATGGAGGGGCTGCTAGGCTCCGTTATGGGCTGCAGGTGGGGCGCGCTGGGGCCAACCATTGGCTACAGCACAGGCCCCAGTAGTGAGCCCTGCACGACTCCTTGCATCACGAACGCGGAACGAGATCGTCCCCCTCACGGTCTGTTTGAGCTGGCCCCGGACCTGGCTCCCCGCCGCGGGACTTCAGAGCTGCATGCTATCTCGGCTCCAATCCCGCAGCAAGTCATGCAGCACGCTATCAAAGGCCTTGCCGATGTCGTGGCGCGCCTGCGGGTTGTGCAGACCGCCTGGTAAGCGGTGTCACGTGGCCCTGCAACTGCACAGCCGAAGTTAATCATCGTGATTTTGTTGATAGCTGCTGCCATTCCGGGCTGTTTTGGCGGCTGGGAGAGGTCATCAGGTGTGCTGGTCACGAGAGCTGTTGAAGGGTTATGGAATCCTGTACTCAGATGTTTTAGAAGGAGTCAGTAATGTATTCATATGTACTAAATGGCCACTGGTCACTGTCGTGAAATGTGAAGCAGGGTGGCATGTCGTTGCAATTTCCAATTCAAGGCAAGGTCTATATCACTCAACATTGCGATGAAAGTTTCGTACAGAGCTGCCCTATTTTTGGGATCCTTTCCAACTTGTATGGTATGTAATGCGTAGTTGGCTAGACTTGCTCGCCAGCCCTACCTGCTCTCGGTCCGTGAGTCAGCGAGCCAAAGCCTGCCCATCCATGTCCTCGCCCAGTTCCGGGCCTGAAATCAATCAACAGTTGGGTGTACAGTTGAGCACCGAGGTCTGCATCGACCTAGGCCGTTAATTAATGCCACCGGGCCCCGCTCCCGCGACGCGACGGTCGGCTGCGGGCGGGGGCGGCGTGCGCGGTGGTGCTGCCCTCCGGCGGCGGCTGCGCGAACTGTGCCGGTGAGCGGGGCGCGGCGCGCCCGTCACCCCGGAATAGGGCTTCTGGAGCGCTTGGAAATCCGCGGTATTGATCCATACGTGGGAGAGACAGAGGGACAAACACTCAGAGACGCCGGAGGAGGGTGAGAAACGTGCCACGTGCTTTTCGTGGTTCGAGCTGAGGGCCTGATTCGACTGGAGGTGACTCGGGCCCGCTAGTGAACAGGTCGACGACGCCTGTGTTCAATCCCGCTGAGGGAGGACATGTAGGTGTTATTAGTTTAATGGTGGCCGCCGCCAGAAATGATGTAAACGATTGTGGAACAGTACAGGTTTATGGTTAACTGTCATTGCACATTCCCCACTTTGGTATTCACTTCAGCAATCAAAGTGGATTACTTTGGGCTGCTTACCATTGTTGTGTTTTAGTTTTTAAAGTTTGAGGAGGCTGAATGATTTAGTTTAGGCCAGGACTGTGACCAGGTTCTATGGGATCTTTGTTACGTTGCGACATGTGTGCATTTGACTCAGGGCATTACATCGCGTAATACCCATGGAGTCCTCGCACCGAACGCACTTTGCGAGTAACATGATAGTTTGGCGCCCGTGTCCCGGCGGCGTGTTAAGAGGTCACGTGCTGTGACCTTGCCGCGTGACGTGACGTGACGTGACACACACGTCTGACGTGGTCAGACGTGACGTGTCGCGACTGATGCACAGTCAGACGGTGCGTGCAGTAAGTCGGTGAGCGTGGTGCCCAGTTAGACGACGCCACGCGCTAGTGACTGATGCGCAGTCGGACGGCCCATGCGGTGTGTCAGTGACACGCCAGACCTCCGGCTGCAGCGTGTCAGTGACACACATGGCCCCCGGCCGTGGTGTGTCAGTAACACACATGGACACACGGAGTTTCGTGTGTGTCAGTTATTCTCGGCTGCGGTGTGTCAGTGACACACATGGACCCCCGGTTGCAGCGTGTCAATGACATACATGGACTCCCAGCCACAGTGTGTCAGTGACACGTGGACCCCCGGCGTCCAGCCGGTTGTTGTGCGCAGTGGCCCTTCCCGTGTTGACTGTGTTGTCGCGTTGCAGGATGAGCCCCCGGTCACTCCCCTTCACCGGCCAGCCGATGAACAAGGTACGTGATCCCCGGCCGGTGCCCGTCGCGAGCGCCACATGACCACGGCAGCCAACGCGCACTCATGCCCGAGTCATCGTCAGCATTAGTTGATTGTTCTTTGCGAGGCGTCGCTTTCCGTCCACCACGGATTGCGATGCGATGGCTCGCCACAGTCCGCCAGCCATTGAATAAGACCATGTAACTCAGCTGCTAACACCCATTGTCCTTGTTGCTTCGCCTTTGCCATGTATCCTGCCTTCTGTGTGTGATGCTGTTGCTCATGCGCGCGTGGCCTCGCTCTTCCTTCTCCGCACATGGTCTGCAGCGTGGCGGCGGCTCTCTGAGCTATCGCCGGCATCGCTCGGGCTGCTACACGTCTGCCGTGAGTCAAGCTGTGTCGACATGTTCCCCCCCCCCCCCCCCCTCTGGCTGACGTGCTGCAGCCCGCCTCGTGGTCCGTGGTTCTCGCTGCAGGCACAGTGTGCCGTGCGCGTGTCGGCGTGTCGCGCGGTCAGGACGCGCCACAGGGGAGGCAGGCCGGGGGATTCGACGAAGGGCCGACAATGAACGGCGACCCCGGAGGCCGTGGTTGACGGATGCTGGCGTCAGACACTGTGAGCGAAACTTCGCGGACATGCTCAATGGCCGTAACACAGGGTAAACAGATGGTCGGTTGGTAATGAATATCACGTTAGTAAACCGCCCGGCTCGACCTCACAGGGCTGAAAAGACCATACTAAGTAGCAAACGGAACATAGCAGGCGGCGGGGCAAGCATTGGACGTCTTCGATTAAAAGCACCCAATGACCTCTCCAGCTACGTTATCTGCGCGTCTAGCGCTCGGTGTCTGAGCCATCACATGTAAACACAGCTCAGCGGCGCCGACCGGGGCGGCCCGGCGGCTGCAGCGGCGCGGGCGAGCCAGCTGCAGATGCGGTGTCCCGCTGCGCGCCGGCCGGCTGGCCGCCCTGCGATGCTATCTGTCACGTCCGCCGCCGGCCACCGCCTCCCGGCCGGCTGGCAGCCCTGCGATGCTGTCTGTCACGTCCGCCGTCCGCCGCCGCCTCCCGGCCGGCTGGCCGTCCTGCGATGCTATCTGTCACGTCCGCCGCCTCCCGTCCGCCGCCTCCCGGCCGGGCTGGCCGTCATGGTTGGAGTCGGCCCGCCGCCTCCCGGCCGGCTGGCCGCCCTGCGATGCTATCTGTCACGTCCGCCGCCGGCCACCGCCTCCCGGCCGGCTGGCCGCCATGGTTGGAGTCGGCCCGCCGCCTCCCGGCCGGCTGGCCGCCCTGCGATGCTATCTGTCACGTCCGCCGCCGGCCGCCGCCTCCCGGCCGGCTGGCCGCCCTGCGATGCTATCTGTCACGTCCGCCGCCGGCCACCGCCTCCCGGCCGGCTGGCCGCCCTGCGATGCTGTCTGTCACGTCCGCCGCCGTCCGCCGCCTCCCGGCCGGCTGGCCGTCCTGCGATGCTATCTGTCACGTCCGCCGCCGTCCGCCGCCGTCCGCCGCCTCCCGGCCGGCTGGCCGCCCTGCGATGCTATCTGTCACGTCCGCCGCCTCCCGGCCGCCGCCTCCCGGCCGGCTGGCCGCCCTGCGATGCTGTCTGTCACGTCCGCCGCCGTCCGCCGCCTCCCGGCCGGCTGGCCGCCCTGCGATGCTATCTGTCACGTGCGCCGTCCGCCGCCTCCCGGGCGGCTGGCCGCCCTGCGATGCTGTCTGTCACGTCCGCCGCCGTCCGCCGCCTCCCGGCCGGCTGGCCGCCCTGCGATGCTATCTGTCACGTCCGCCGTCCGCCGCCGCCTCCCGGCCGGGCTGGCCGTCATGGTTGGAGTCGGCCCGCCGCCTCCCGGCCGGCTGGCCGCCCTGCGATGCTATCTGTCACGTCCGCCGCCTCCCGGCCGCCGCCTCCCGGCCGGCTGGCCGCCCTGCGATGCTATCTGTCACGTCCGCCGCCGGCCACCGCCTCCCGGCCGGTCATGGTTGGAGTCGGCCCGCCGCCGCCGAGTCACGAGTCATGGTCTCCCGAGTCACGCCGGGGTGGTGCAGCCGCGTGGGGGCCGCGGCGGGGCCGCGGCGGCGGCGCGCTCTGCTGCCGGCTCGGGTGTTTGTTCGAACCGCGCCTTATCCCCTGGGGTCACGACACTCGCCTGATCTCCGCATACTTTATGCCTGCGTCTGGCGAAACCCGCGCGGCGTTCGAGTTTCGAAATGATCCGTTTCACAAACTGAGCAAAACGGCGGACACACGGCGTCTCCAAGGGGTGCAGCCTTAACCTCTTGTGAAAGTTGACATAACCTGATTCCTTCGGGGTGCGTGTCAGCCCTTGTGAAAGCTGACATGACCTGAGTCGAGTTTTTATCTGGGCGCTATTGGGCCGCAAAATGGTAAGCAGGTGACTACCACCTACCCTTGCTCGGCCAGCGGTTCAAAGGCAGTTTTAGATGTGGGAGTGGGACCGGCGGTTAAGTTTAATACTGGTTTGATTAATATGGGACTGATCAAAGATCGTTGTCAGCGTGCTAATGAAAGATATTGTGAGGCTCAAGGGTAATTTGACGAACGCTGACTTTATAAGTGAGATCAGAAGTTAGACAATTATCTTATGGAAACAGGCGAAGTCGTTGTTTGATGATGGAACCTCCGTTTAACGTTCATTAAGCCTGTTTAGTTTACCGGGGTATGTAACCAAAAAAGCAAATAGTTGAAAGGTAATCAGGGCGTTATTTTCAGAGACCGTTACAAATTCCCTGGACGCCAGCAGCACTGGAGCTCATCCGCTGAAACATGGCTCTGTGGACCCGACCCGACCCGACCTTACCCGACACGACCCGACCTGACCCGACCCGGCCCGACCGGACCCGACCCGGCCCGATCTGACCCGACCCGACCCGACCCGATCCGACCCGACCCAATCCGACCCGGATCCGACCCGACCCGATCCGACCCGACCCGATCCGACCCGGCCTGACCTGACCCGACACTACCTGATTAGTTCCGTCGTCGCCTGATCGGACCTGACTGGCATTTGCTGTGCCGCTGGTGAAGGGTTTTCAGCTGTGGGTGTGTCACCTGGCCGAAACTGGCGTTCGTAAGAGGTCACCGAGAGGAAGTGGACCTGATTTCACTCGCCCGAGTGAGCATCCCATCGAGCGAAAACGCCCCATCGAGGGCGAACGTCCCAGCAGCGCTTTAACTTAACCGGACTTTTGGTTCCAGCCACCTCCGAGGGGGCACCCAGCTGCGGGGCATGTTGACCTGACCTGACCTGACCTGAACCGTGATTTCAGCGCCTTCCGGGGAGAGCAGCCAGCCGCGGCTGGACGAGCGGCGGTGGCGCGTCCCGCCAGCCGCCGTACCGGCCAGCACCAAACCGTGAGTGTCTCGCTCCCGCCGCGGCTCACAACACCGCCGCCGTCCATCGTCTCGGGCCGAACATCGGCGTGTCCGGACATGGTGCCATCAACGTACGGAGGGAGACGGGTACAGGCGACACCGGTAAACGGTGGCACGAGACAAATCAGCTCCGTCTCTTCAGCCCCGGTCGGCGAAATGTGTAACATGAACGGACGCGGCTTGACCTCTCTGTCCAGCGGCGTCCGCCTGTTGTGCTTTCGCGACCCCGGAGACGCTGCCACGATGGGCTCCAACTGCTGTGCAGTGCCCGCCGGCCAGGGTGGGTCGGGGCTGCTCGCCCCACGTTCGGACCGCATCGAGCGTGGTGCCGGCCGTCTCCGGAGGGCAGCCTGCCGGCCGTCTCGGCACGGGAGTTGGTGTCTGGCATTGGGGCGGCCGCGGCGCGCCGGCCGCGCCTGCCGCCGGCCGGCCGCCCGCCGGCACCTCTCACTGGGTCAGGGCCGATGGCAGGGCCGGCCGCCACGGAGCCGGGCCGCGCACAGTCAAGGTCCGACTCTGCGCTCTGTCGACGGGCAGAAGAAGCGGTGGACAGTGGGCGGCCGCTCACTGTCCGGCATTGCACGGAAGCTGATCCTGTGATTGTTTCAACATACTCATGACTGTTGGATTAGTAAGACGGGAGTCTGCCGGATGTGTTGGCACTATCCGAAACATTTTATATCCCGCCTAGATAGTAAAGTCCACTGAAGAGCTGCGCGCTCTGGATTCCGTGCCGCTTAGTCCCAAGCGGCGTTTTCTCTATCATTTCTGAACCGTACCAGCCGCTGGTGTTGTGTTTCAGATCCCTGTCGGACGACTTGACACTGTCGGACGACAGCGACGAGGAGCCGCCCCGCAAGAGCGCCGCGGTCAGCGTCGAGCCGCAGAGGTCCAGCTACCGCAGGTCAGAGGCCACTGGTCCGCCGGTCCCGGG
>NW_023596136.1:20159621-20290126 GCF_011947565.3 Pollicipes pollicipes | reverse complement strand
CCGCCGGTCCCGGGGCACGGAGCTGCGGCTGAGGTCTGGCTACCGCAGGTCAGAGGCCACTGGTCCGCCGGTCCCGGGGCACGGAGCTGCGGCTGAGGTCTGGCTACCGCAGGTCAGAGGCCACTGGTCCGCCGGTCCCGGGGCACGGCGCTGCGGCCGAGGTCCAGCTACCGCAGGTCAGGGGCCACTGGTCCGCCGGTCCCGGGGCACGGCGCTGCGACCGAGGTCCAGCCACCGCAGGTCAGGGGCCACTGGTCCGCCAGTCTCGGGGCACGGCGCTGCGGCCGAGGTCCAGCTACCGCAGGTCAGAGGCCACTGGTCCGCCGGTCCCGGGACACGGAGCCGCGGCAGTTGCGTCTTTTCTCGACCTGCGGTTACCGTGGCGGCTGATGACTTGTGCCCGCCCGGGGCTGTAGGCCGGCCTTGAATCCAGGCCCAAAGACGGCCACTGTTGCAGTCTGCAACTATGTGCAACTCCGTCCCAGGAGTGGGATAAGGCTAAGTCCAGGTACTTGGAAGTGCCCGGGGCTGGTCCGTCCCGGCCGAAAACTTACCTAATCAGAGAACTAACTATGGGATGTTTCCCAGTTAACTTCCCGGCGCCTGTGAGGACGACGCTCTCCGCGCAAAGTTCGCCTGGAATTTATTGCGGCGGCGGGGCTATTAAGAGGGAAGTACATGGAGACTACTTAGGGCTGGAATGGTCGGGAGGTTGGTGGAGAAGTTGTAGGTGTGGGCTATTCTATCTCTTACATCCTGGGCCTGTTATCCGTAGATACCTGGCTATTAACAATTGTCATCTATGTATAGCTGAGGCCCAGGCAGGGTCCAGCTCTCTCGAGTTCTCAACGGCAGTTGTGTATTCAGGATCCGTAGAACAATTCTGGCGAGCCTGGTTTAGACCTCGAACATCGCGACCTGTGATGGCTCTGTGTGGGGCTTCCCCGGGCTTAGAACAACGGTCAAGTCCCCGTCATTACACCCCAGGCTTGACGCCGCCGTAATATACTGAATGAGGCCAGCTTTGACGAACGACTGGAGCGGCCCCAACGTGAGTGATGGAAAAATGCCGACTGCCTAGAATGCCAGGACGCAACCCAGCGCGGGCGAACACGTATGTGGCGTCAGTTTCGCCTCACACCATTTCAAGTTGTCAGCGCACAATAACCGACTTTGGTATGCAACGGATTCCTCAATTATTCAGTGCGTTTTCGCTTGTTGTATGCAGTCGTGTCGCTCCGGGTTTCAGCGACATTTGTCGGGCGTCGCCATTAAAGTCCGTGCACCACAGTGCATTGTTGGGACAAGGTCATGAGCGTTGCATATTTCATCTGTGCCTGGACACTGCGAACGTGTAGCGACCCTTGTGCCAGGCACTCCCTCACACAGCTGACAGTTTGTGCTCGACACGGCACCAGGCACCACGGCACGCGACCAGCAATTCCAAAAAAGTCCTCGTCGTGATCTTATTTGCCGGCGTTTCTTCACGGCGACGAAGACCGTTGGGCGTGAGCCAAGACAAAGCTAGTCCGCGCCGCCAGTCGGCCGGAGCGTTTCATCAGCCATTCTGCTGTTGTGAGCACGTGGGACCGCCGGGCTGGCACGGCCGCCCCAAACGCGCGCGGGGCTGGCATTGGAAGAGCGCGAGGCACGGGTCGGATGCAGCTGGAGCTGGTCCCGGCCATGCGGGCGGCTCCGCGGACCGATGGTGTAGACCGATGGTGCAGACCGATGGTGCGGACCGATGGTGCGGACCGATGGTGTAGACCGATGGTCAGCGGCAGGGTCGCGGGCGGTGGGCGATTGTCAGCCCCGTGGCGTTCGGACCTCGGGGCCCGCCACGCCCCACTGCCAACTCAGAGATTTGCTGACTGGTGCTCTGGTGTCGGACGGCGCGCCCTGAAGGACGTGTGGCCAATCAGAGCGGGACTTTCATCTATGCCGTCCGATCCAGGGCCGCCCTACTCCCATCGGCTGGTATGCACATTAACCTAGAATGAAGACGCATGTCCCGTAGACCCATTTTCGTCTGTTTGTCGCGTTGTGCGTCGGTAGTAGCCGGTGGACGAGGAGGTGTCATTTCGCGACTGCGGCCTTCCATCGCGCTGTGCGGCCGGTGCGCTGGCATAGTCCGGTCCGGACAAATGGTGACACTATGAACTGTCGCTAAAGCCTTCCCCCTGCCAGTGACATTCCCGCTGCTCCCTTTGCCAGTGACGTCATCTCGCTGGGCATCTCTCTCCGACTTTCTCCTGCTGTATATTGGTGCTGTCGTGTTTTCTACGTAAATGAACATCGTAAGTCGCGCTCATCCTGTGGCAACAAAAACTGTTATAATAGCTCCGTCGTCACGCATAGCTTTGTCGGTTGGCTTCATTTCGTGCAATATGTGAAATGCTGACCCGTGCGGGGCTCTTATCGCCTTCAGCTGTATTTGCAGTGTAGTGAAAGACATCGGTTGAGGTTCACTTGATCTTCGCTTTGAAGCGTTTCTGTGATTTCCATCCTCCTGTATGGGGAGACAAGCGACCAACAAGCCACATCACGTCCCCCGCTTCTTACCATTTGTCCCGAGCCACTGAGGCCTCCCACACCCTGAATCTGCCGTAGCCCACGCACTGCAACCAGTCCATGTCCTGAGCAGGAATCAGCCAGCGCTTCGCTGTCTGGTCCGCTGTCTGGTCCACTGCCCGGTCCACTGTCTGGTCCACTGTCTGGTCCGCTGTCCAGTCCGGTGTCTGGTCCGCTGTCTGGTCTGCCGTCCGGGCCGCTGTCTCGTCCGCTGTCTGGTCCGCTGTCCGGGCCGCTGTCTGGACCGCTGTCTGGTCCGCTGTTCAATCCACTGTCTCGTCCGCTGTCCGGGCCATTGTCTGTTCCACTGTCTGGTCCGCTGTCCCGGCCGCTGTCTGGTCCGCTGTCCGGGCCGCTGTGCTGCTCACTTTCCTCTGAATATTCGTCCCGCTTCCGTGACCGCTGTCCACCTGACTGTTTCGTCCGCTGTATTACCGGCTGTCCATCAGATTATCCCACTTGCTTTCCTGTCCTCCGTTCGGCTCACTGTCCGGCCCGCGGACGCCGGTGGATCCGGCCCGCTGTCTGACTGATTGTCGTGTCCGCTGTCCGCCTGATTGTGCCGCCCACTCCACTGTCCGGCCCGCGGACGGCGGCGGATCCGGCCCGCTGTCTGACTGATCGTCGTGTCCGCTGTCCGCCTGATTGTGCCGCCCACTCGGCGCGACCTTTGCCGGGCGCCGCCGATCGACCGACCCGTCTCGTTACTCCCCGGCTGCCAGCAGCGTTTGCGGACGCCGAGCGTGGCTGCACAGCCCGCAGAGCTCCGCTCACGGCTCACGGCTCGCAGCTCATGGCTCACGACTTGCGGCTTATGACTCACAGCTCATATATTACAGTTCACGGTTCATGACGTGTGGTTCATGACTCACGACTTGTGACTTATGACTCACAGCTCATACATCACAGCTCACGACTCATGACGTGTGGCTCATGACTCACGACTTGTGACTTATGACTCACAGCTCGTATCTCACAGCTCACGGTTTATGACGTGTGGCTCATGGCTCGTAGCTCGCGTCTTTTGGCTCGCGGCTCACTGCCCACTGTCCTCGACTCACTGTCCACTGCCCACTTCTCACTGCGCACAGTTCACCGCTCGTAGGTGAGGCTGAAAGGCTTGACTCGCTATCTAGTGTCCTACAGCTCGTAGTCACGTGCTTACCGCCCGTCGTGCTCGCCACCAGACCCAGCGTCCATCTGGAACTTGGAACCTAGAACCAGTTGATTGGTGTAGCTGCTGAGGTCTTGGGCCCATCACAGATCTTGAGTTTGGCCCTTTTGGCACCGTTGTCCGTACAGTGGGTCAAGCATAAACGCTTTCTGACACTAGAATGTAGAGCAGATAACACGCGTAATGCGCTATGGGGATGCATAGTTCGTGGATTCAGGCAGCCGTGGTCGCCAAATCTCTCCACATTGTTAATACCAGTCTTTCTGCAGTGGCACCAGGGTGTTAATTGCGTTCGCCAACGTTGCAGCCTTTGTCGTCCATTGTTCTCGGCATAGGAGCACGTGTGCTTATTATCCTTCCTGGAACGAACATGAACCGAAAGTTAATGCGCGACCTCAGCAATCGCGTGTGCCGAAAATAGTCCGTCGCTGGCTGTCATTTGTTGACGCGGCGGCGCGTGGGCGGCCGGCCACTGTACGGACTGACTCACGTCTGGCTCAGTGGCCCGCGCTGCGAATGTCCCTCTCGTGACGAGCCGAGCCGAGCCGTCCCTCTCGTGACGAGCCGAGCCGAGCCGTCCCTCTCGTGACGAGCCGAGCCGAGCCGTCCCTCTCGTGACGAGCCGAGCCGAGCCGTCCCTCTCGTGACGAGCCGAGCCGAGCCGTCCCTCTCGTGACGAGCCGAGCCGAGCCGTCCCTCTGGTGACGAGCCGAGCCGAGCCGTCCCTCTGGTGACGAGCCGAGCCGAGCCGTCCCTCTCGTGACGAGCCGAGCCGAGCCGTCCCTCTGGTGACGAGCCGAGCCGAGCCGTCCCTCTCATGACTATCCGAGCCGAGTCGTCCCTATCGTGACGAGTCGAGCCGAGCCGTCCCTCTCGCGACGATCCGAGCCAAGCCGTCCCTCTGGTGACGAGTCGAGCCGAGCCGTCCCTCTGGTGACGAGCCGAGCCGAGCCGTCCCTCTCGTGACGAGCCGAGCCGAGCCGTCCCTCTCCTGACGAGCCGAGCCGAGCCCTCCCTCTCGTGACGATCCGAGCCGAGCTGAGCCGTCCCTCTCGTGACGAGCCGAGCCGAGCCGTCCCTCTCGTGACGATCCGAGCCGAGCCGTCCCTCTCGTGACGATCTGAGCCGAGCCGTCCCTCTCGTGACAATCCGAGCCGAGCCGTCCCTCTCGTGACGAGCCGAGCCGAGCCGTCCCTCTCGTGACGAGCCGAGCTGAGCCGTCCCTCTCGTGACGAGCCGAGCCGAGCCGTCCCTCTCGTGACGATCTGAGCTGAGCCGTCCCTCTCGTGACGAGCCGAGCCGAGCCGTCCCTCTCGTGACGATCCGAGCCGAGCCGTCCCTATCGTGACGATCCGAGCCGAGCCGTCCCTCTCGTGACGATCCGAGCCGAGCTGTCCCTCTCGTGACGATCCGAGCCGAGCCGTCCCTCTCGTGACGAGCCGAGCCGAGCCGAGCCGTCCCTCTCGGGACGAGTCGAGTCGAGCCGAGCCGTCCCTCTCGTGACGATCTGAGCCGAGCCGTCCCTCTCGTGACGAGTCGAGCCGAGCCGTCCCTCTCTGAACGATCCGAGCCGAGCCGTCCCTCTCGTGACGATCCGAGCCGAGCCGTCCCTCTCGTGACGATTCGAGCCGAGCCGTCCCTCTCGTGACGAGCCGAGCCGAGCCGTCCCTCTCTTGACGAGTCAAGCCGTGCCGTCCCTCTCATGGCGATCCGAGCCGAGCCGTCCCTCTCGTGACGATCCGAGCCGAGCCGTCCCTCCCGTGACGAGCCGAGCCGAGCCGTCCCTCTCGTGACGAGCCGAGCCGAGCCGTCCCTATCGTGACGAGTCGAGCCGAGCCGTCCCTCTCGTGACGATCCGAGCCGAGCCGTCCCTCTCGCCACGAGTCGAGCCGAGCCGGCCCTCTCGCCGCGAGTCGACCCCGTGCGTCGAAGCGGCACTCGTCGTGTACTGCGTGGCACGAGCCTCCGGGGAGCCGTCGGGCGCGCGGGCAGGCGTTCACGGCGGGGTGTCGGTCCTCCAGAGCCGGGGCGTTGGTCGGCGGGCGCGAGAGACGGCGCGGGGTCGTCGCCCCCGTCACGGGCCCGCAAGGCGCTCACGCGACAGCCAGCGGCAGCAGAGCATTTGCAGACGCTTGCTCGGCGAGTGGACGGAAGTTTTACGGCATCCCCCGCTGTCCCGGCAGGAGAGCTGCCTTTGTCCCGGCTGCCGGCGGCTGTCGGGAAGTTCTCCTCTTGTGTTGTGGGCAGACCCAGCCTGCGTTGGAGCCGCGGTGTTGACGGAAAAGACGTCCGACTTTCAACGGCTGGAACGCACATGTTGTACTTTTCCACATTAGATGATGTCCCCATCCCTACCAAACGTCATTATTTCTTCACCACCGCGGCTCGTTTGTGTGGGCCTCCTAATGATTGCGCTCACCCCATCCGCTAGCTTCCCCGGCGCAGTGCGAGAACCTACGCTGCGCTCTCAGTGCGTCTGGTGTGGGGACGTCCGCGGCTCCTCGACCGCCCTCGGCCCGCGCTTACACGACATCGCCGCGGGCACCTGGTGGCCGGCGATCGGTTTTTGCCGGCTTGGGGCCCGCGCCATATTTGCCGCATCGATCGGTCCCAGTCGTGACGCCCAGTGACGTCTGGTTACGCCCCGTCACGCTGAGTGATGCGTGCATACGTCCTGTCACGCCCAGTGACGACCAGTGATGTGTTTACGCCTAATGGCACTCAGTGACGCCTGGCTGCGTTCAGTGAGGTCCGATGACGCCCGTTGATGCCTTTCACTCCCAGTGACATCTGACCGCGCCTTGTCACTGCCAATGACGATCGGTGACGTCTGGGGATGCTGTGTCACGCCCATTGGCGTCTGGTTAGGCCTTGTGGTGATCAGTGACGTCTGGTTACGCTGTGCGGCCAACAATGACATATGGTAACGCCTAGTAGCGGGGCAGCGATGCTTGGTGAAAGGGGATAACGATTGCCGCTGTGTGAGGACCGGAAGCGTGCGTTGACGTGCGGTGACGAGTGACGGTGCTCATTGATGCTGTTTATTGATGGTCAATGGCGTGCATTACGTCCGTTGATGGTGAGCTTTGTCCATTGGTCTTGTGCGCTGATAAACAGCGGCGTGTAACGATTTGAGGTGATGTGTACGACGTCCGTCGATGATAGGTTACGACCAGGCTATGACTAGCAGTGACGTGTGACAACCAGTGATGTCCAGGAATGTTATGTGGTGAGCAGACAGCAGACATTAGCAGCGCCTGCTGAGCACCAGTAACCAGTGATAGCCAGTGACGTATTTACATGTAACCTCTGACGCCCGGCGGAAGTGGTCTGAAGCGACGGTTCCGCCAATCCTGACTGCTGAGTGTCGGCGCGGAGCCGCGCCCACGCGTGCCCTCAGGCCAATGTAGCCGGATTGTCGTGGGCGAGACGAACTTGAACATTTTAGTCGCTCGCAGAACCAAGCGGCTATGGCGTTGGCTTTCCAGCAGGGAAGCACGCGCTTGCTCGGGTTTGTGAGGCCTGTTCGCCAGCCGCGGACGAGGATAGGCGGTGATCAGTGTGTGGCGGTGATCAATGTGTGGCGGTGATCAATGTGTGGCAGTGTCGATCGCCGGGCTAGCTGCGGGAGGTCTGGCTTCCATGCCTCCATCCGAACTCGTCTCGGTGGTGTCTGCCGGCGGTGTGGCTTTCATGCCTCCATCCGAACTCGTCTCGGTGGTGTCTGCCGGCGGTGTGGCTTCCATGCCTCCATCCGAACTCGTCTCGGTGGTGTCTGCCGGCGGTCTGGCCTCCATCCCTCCATCCGAACTCGTCTCGGTGGTGTCTGCCGGCGGTCTGGTTTCCATCCTTCCATCCGAAGTCGTCTCGGTGGTGTCTGCCGGCGGTCTGGCCTCCATCCTTCCATCCGAAGTCGTCTCGGTGGTGTCTGCCGGCGGTCTGGCTTCCATCCCTCCATCCGAAGTCGTCTTGGTGGTGGCTGCCGGCGGTGTGGCTTCCATCCTTCCATCCGAAGTCGTTTCGGTGGAACTGGTAATCACAGCTACAGTTTGGGATGGTGTGTCCGCCCATGCGAACGCCCATGCGAAGGGGACGGCGCATGCATCTTATCTGGGCCTCTGATCCTGTCTGCTACAAACATCTTCCCCATCAGCATTGTCTAAGACCGAAGGGTACAAAATCGATGCATCACATCTTGCATAACGTTCCGATAAATAGCTTGTGTCTCGGGAACTTAGAGCAAAGACAAAAACAGACTCGTTTCCGCTCCGCTCGTACTGGTGTTCACGTCAGTCTTCCCGCCTGGCATGCCTGGGCGTTCATAACCAAGCAACCCACATGTCTTCCGGTCACAAGATTGTCCTCGCAGGAATCCGATCTACCTCCCAGCCTGTCTCTTATTCACGTGATGTTGCTTCCGTCCGTTTTGATGCCGCCGACCGCCGCACCTTTTCCCGATAGCCACTATGGCTTCTGGGCGCGTCATCATTTTTATACGGCACCGGAGGCAGACGAGAGGGCTTCGCAGATGCTACTCAATTTACCGGCTGTGCTTCAATGGCGCCGTCAGAGCCAGTGAGGCAGCGAGCGCGAGCCCCGCCGCGCGGCCCCGAATCGATGGTGGACGCTGCGCTGGTGGAATCGATGGTGGACACAGCGGGCTGAGACACATAGTTCGCTGGAGGTGGGCAGCCGGTTGGCGCGCGATCACCATCGGTGGGCAATCGGCGGCCCGGACTATTCAGCTTCGAAGATGGCACGCAGTAGTTATCAGGGTTTATAAGCGGGCGGTTGGAGGTCAAGCTGGGCGCCGCCGGGGGGATTCGGTCGTCTTGTTTTTGTCCAGCGCTGCAACGGGGCACTTGCGGGAAGTCGTGGAACGTCTTGCAAGCCGTGTTTCGTTTAGCGGAAGGCTACAGCGGAGGCTTGGTCCGCGACGTTAGCTATGTTATGAAAAGCGCACCGGAATAGGAAGCATCAAACATGCAATTGCCAATGCGCTTTCCGGGTGGCACTCCGGCGCCCGCTTTGGACGCTGCAGAAGGCTGTGTACCACGGCCATCCCGCCAATGGATCCAGTTCTTCATGGTTTCTTTTCTCAAGCTGACGACTATGTATGCTTGACGTGCTCGGTTGATGCGCGAAAGAAAATCGCCTTCCGACACTGATGACATTGTATATAGCTGCGATATTTGCGCATGTTTTCCTTATGGAGTGTCCTGCATGTAGCGGTGGAAGGATTTTTTGTTTCCAAGTGGGTGAAAGCAGTTCAAAGTTACTGATGTTTCCCACTACGTTTATACCACTTACGGGTGATGGTTTAGCGATATGGGCTGCCTCCAGGGCGCCGGGCGCTCGTTGCCGGGTAATGGCGGCATTTGTCAGACGGCTGCCGTGCTCGTCTGCTCGCCCGACCAACACCGCTCATTTGTTTCAGTCGGACCTCGTCCCCGCCCCCCACCGAGACACCGACGGCGCCTCCGCCGCCGCCGCCGCCTCCGCCACCGCCACCGCCACCGCCGCCGCCGCCGCCGCCGCCGCCGCCGCCGCCGCCTGCTCCGGCCGCCGCCCCCATCCCCGCCCCAACCTCCGCCCCGGTGGCGGGGGCCGCGGCGGGGGCGGGCTCGAGCGGCTCGTCCAGCGAGTCGGACTCGGAGTCGGCCGAGTCAGAGTCGGAGTCGGGCGAGGAGGTGCTAGCCGCTACCTCGCCGTCTGCCAGTCATCGCTCAACAGGCGACGGCAAGGTGGGAGCTGTGGGAGACGTACCGCCTGCCCAGTCCGAGTCGCACTCGGTCCAGCCCGGATCAGACAGAGGAGAGAACTAGGTGCTCCAGAGTCGTTAGCCAAGGGGACAACATGATGCGACCTCACGGGGCCGCGACAGTCCGTTGCATGGTCTGAATCCGCGGCGGGGCTCAGAATGACCCACGAAGTACCACTTGCGAAGGTCAACGATAACCTCTCGGCGGGAATGATGCATTTGCTCTTCTGACAGTCGGAACACAACTGCATCCATCGTTGGTGTTATCAGTACCGAAACGGCACGTCAACGCTTACTATTTCAAGCGTGTTTCCAATCCCTGTGGTGTTAACTCGTCTCACGTCACAGCCCTGTATGCCAATGTTTCTGCCGCTCCGTCCGCTCCATGCCAACGATCGCCCTACACGTACCCTTTACGCGTCCTGGCATCGTTAGACGCCCTCACCGTCTCGCGCTGCACGCCGCCCCTCGTCCCCGACTCGTCCAACTTCGCGCCGCTGGCCCTGACCGGCGCGTTGCCCAGGAGCCAACACTGTTGGGCTGACCTGGCGCATCCCACGTGTGCCGCGTACGGGGGCGGGCGGTCGATCCGGCGCCGGCCTCATCGCGAAGGCGTGGGAGGTCGCAGCCAAGCTGGCACCGGCCGGCGTGACTTGGTCAGGTCTTGTGGCCTCGAGCGGCCGGGGCGCGCCGCCGGCCTCATGCTGTGGAGGGGGAGGAGGTCTGACCAGACGGCAGGGGGGCCGCCGACTCTGGGGATGGTGGCGAATTCGAGTGGCGTGAGCGCCGTCAGTATTTCAAACCGCCGAGGCCTTGTCTACCAACTAGGCTCGTGCCGTACGGCCAGGCTCATTTTAGTTGTTTTATTTGTGTCAGATTTTCGCCATTGCTGATGACATGTGATGCTTTTAGTGCCGGATTGGCGTCAGCTATATGGGAATATCGGAGGGCTTGCACCGATGCCCAGCTCTGCAGCTCCTCACCGGAGCTCAGCTGTATGGTTTCTCAAGAACCCCTTGCGTGCCACAGGTTTTGGTTGGATCAAGTTTGCAAAGATTGCTCTGTGGCTTCTTGGCGGAACCACGTCCCGCACCGTGCTTCGGTGGCGGTGCTGTCCAGAGCCGCCCCCACACGCTATGTCGCACGCCCGTGACCCCGGCCGGCCCGCCTGTGACCCCGGCTGGTCCGCCTGCGACCCCGGCCGGCCCGCCCGTGACCCCGGGCGGCCCGCTTGTGACCCTGGCCGGCCCGCCCGTGACCCCGGCCGGCCCGCCCGTGACCCCGGCCGGCCCGCCTGTCCCTGGCCGGTCTGCCTCTTACCCCGACCGGTCTGTGTACCGGTGTGGCCGACACTCGAACACACTAGCTGATGCTGTTGGTGTGTTGTCACCAGTCGCTCGTTGATTGGTGGCGGCTGTCTGGTCACGCCGGCGTCTGTTGGCTTTGTCGCGGCTGTCGTGTCCCACGAGGTGTGTTTCCTCTGTGGCTGCCGCTGTGACTGCCGTGTCCCACGAGGTGTGTTTCCCCTGTGGCTGCTGCTGTGACTGTCGTGTCCCACGAGGTGTGTTTCCCCTGTGGCTGCTGCTGTGACTGCCGTGTCCCACGAGGTGTGTTTCTCCTGTGGCTGCTGCTGTGACTGCCGTGTCCCACGAGGTGTGTTTCCTCTGTGGCTGCTGCTGTGACTGCCGTGTCCCACGAGGTGTGTTTCCTCTGTGGCTGCTGCTGTGACTGCCGTGTCCCACGAGGTGTGTTCCCTCTGTGGCTGCTGCTGTGACTGCCGTGTTCCACGAGGTGTGTTTCCCCTGTGGCTGCTGCTGTGACTGCCGTGTCCCACGAGGTGTGTTTCCCCTGTGGCTGCTGCTGTGACTGCCGTGTCCCACGAGGTGTGTTTCCCCTGTGGCTGCTGCTGTGACTGCCGTGTCCCACGAGGCGTGTTTCCCCTGTGGCTGCTGCTGTGACTGTCGTGTCCCACGAGGTGTGTTTCCTCTGTGGCTGCTGCTGTGACTGCCGTGTCCCACGAGGTGTGTTTCTCCTGTGGCTGCTACTGTGACTGCCGTGTCCCACGAGGTGTGTTTCCCCTGTGGCTGCTGCTGTGACTGCCGTGTCCCACGAGGTGTGTTTCCCCTGTGGCTGCTGCTGTGACTGTCGTTGTCTGAGTTTCCCAGACAGAGTGGTCCATTTCGGGTGCGTCCGACAGCCACATCGCCTCAGCGTCTGAGTCATTGTCTGGGTGTGTCTGGCCGTCATAGTGTCTCATTGTTGGGCTGTGATTTGTTTTCCTGGGCTTGGATATCATATCTGCCAGTACATATTACACGTGGTCTTCTCTGTTTGTGGTACCGTTGTCGCTATATTGCATTTTCGGACAACACATGATTTTCTGTTGGCTACTCAATTGCCTTGTGCTGCACTGCATTTGACAACCTCACTCAATGTATCCGTCTTGTCCAATATGAGACGGGCATTGGGTGCGGCGTCATAGTTTCAGGGTGAAGGTAGCTTAGAGGCGGAAGTCAGCACATGGCACACACGAATGCATTGCATGCAAATGTATGCCACTAACTCACATCACAATTTAGTCCAAGCCTCCGTCGTCCGTTCCAGAGAAGCTGACCATTATTGCTGGCTCCGTTGTTGCCCGGCAGCTGTCTGCCAGCAGGTGACAGCTGCCGGTGCCCCCCCCCTGCCCCCCCCCCCTGGCTCAGGCACATCGGTCGCTGCATGACGTTGTGCGGCAGCTGTCTTCCAGCTCCCAGCGGCTGACCGGCGCGCGCCTCACCCTCCCCCCCCCTCCCCCTCTCCCCAGGAGGGATCCGAGAGCCCCAGCACCAACGCCCGCAGCAAATGGAGCCTGCAGTCCATCATGAACAAGGACCCCGGCGGCACCCCGGCCTCGTCCATATTCGAGAACACACCGGCCCGCAGCGTCAGCAAGGTGCGTCCCTGTCCCGGGGTGGCAGCGCCGGGTCAACCCCTCCTCCCTTGCCCAGCCGGGGCTAGGGACCAGTGAGGTCAGATGACACCGATCGGTGCGCGGGGATCTGTGAAGAAGCTTTAATCACGGTATTAGCAAGTGGGCGTGCAGATGACGACCTCCCCAGGGGATCATGCATTGTTCAAAACAACGGCTGTGTACTGGTCTTGGAAGCCTCTCGGTTGAAGATGTGGAAAGCTGGCGGTGGGGTTGCGCCCCCTAATCCGTCTGACGCTGTGTGGACCCGCGCCGGTGCCTGTGATAGGTCGGATAATGACGCTCCAGCAGTAGGCAGTGCTGGACGCACCATTCAATGAACAGTTGGTCATTAAACGTAGCGCCTATAGTCCTTTTTTGTTGGATGCTGACGCCGGCCAAGGTGTGCGTACCCAGCGAGTATACCTCTGGCATGTGTTGAGCCTGAAGTTTTTCATCCTCGTCTGCACACAAGTATGCATTAAGTTGCATGCAAGGTTTCCAGTGCCCTTCGCTGCGATCGGCGTGGTAGGCTGGGACGCTAAATGACATCATATGTGGAATGTGCCGCAAAAAACAGCGGGGATTGGGTGGCATGCAGCGCTCTGGACCCGTCCGTGATTGGGTCGATCACTGTCGGCTTTTTCAGCTATCACCGCATGACTTCCCGAACAGCACGGAGGCGGCGGAACCAAGCAGCGCTGAGCCAGCCGACCACAATGACGCCGACATATCCATAGAGGAGCTGGTCTCACAGGTGCGGCATCGATGGAAGAGTTGGGCCAACAGGCACAAAGCACCGACAGAGGAGATGGTCCCACGACCAGTGCAGTTGCTGGCGCTCCTGAAAGGGGGCGCGACGGCGTGCGTCGCGCTACCCGCCAAAAAGATGAAAGGAAAAAGCGTGCGACAATTTCACAGAGGATCTGAGTTCAAAAGTATTGCATAGCAAAAAGGTGCTGGTCTCACAGGCAGAACACATTGATGGAAAAGCTGCTCTCACTGGTACGAAATATCAACAGAGGAGCTGATTTCGTGGGCACATCGCATTGATAGCGGAGATGGTGTTACAGGCACAACTTATCGACGAAATAGCTAGTACCACTACGCGTTCTGTCCATGGGGCTCGTTTTTTGAGAAGGCTGCTTGCCTAATCTAGTGGCGGCTCTGTCGGTTGCAATGCGTGCTGTATGATGTATGTCTAATTGGCCTTGGAATTCATGCAACACCCTCTCAAGCTTTATACAGGCCCCAAGGCCCCAAGTTTGTAGCATCACTGTAGAGTCCAAGCCGTATGGTATTTTATTTAACGCTGTCTTGCGTCCACAGGAAACGCTTGAATGTGCTCCAGAAAAAGACAATATAAAGCTCCGTTAGGTGTGCAATGCCCCGTTGTTTTTGCACTCACGCTGATCCTCCCGACCTTTCTTTCCGTCCGTATTTGCCCTTCAGTCGTCTGTATTACGCCCACATGCGGCTGACATCAGCCACGCCCGCGTGACGTCAGACCGGTGTGCGCGCGTGTTTGAGGCCGTTGGTCGCCGCCGCAGGTGAAGACGCCGTCGCTGCCGTCGGACGCGCCGGCGCCGATGGACATGTCGGAGTCGCCGGCGTCGTCCGACTCACCGGAGCACGCCGGGCCGGCCGCCTCCAGCGGCAGCGTGCGCTCCACCACCGGCGGCAAGCGGCCACGGCCGCGCCTCTCCGCTCTCAGCGAAAGCGACGACGAGCGACTGGAGCGCTCGAAGCGGCGCTCGGAGCAGCGGCCGGCGCCGGGCGCCAGCGCCGGAGCCCGCCGCGCCGGCCGGCCTGGCAGGCCGCGTGCTCGGCCGAAGCCCTCGCCGGCAGCGGCGCTAAGCGACTCCGACTCGGAGTGCGAGCGGGCGCCGGTCGCGGCGCGGCCCGTGCCCAGCAAGGGCAGCCTCAAGGGCCACGGCGCTCCGCACTGCCTGTCCCGCGAGCGGGTGGACACGGCGTCCGACTCGTCGGAGGCGGAGGCGCCGGCGCGGCCGCGGCAGGACGCCGGCGCCGAGCGGCCGGCGCCGGCTCCGGCGCGCTGCTCCTCCGACTCGGACTCGCCGCCCAAGCTGGACGCGGGCGGCGTGAGCACTAGCGACGCGAACAAGAAGGCCACCTTCAGCCGGCTCTTCTCGCACCGGATCTCGGGCAAGCGGAGCACGCCGCGCGCGCGGCCGAACGCCTCCAGCGAGCGCAGCGAGGGGCACAGCTCGCCGGCGGCCAGCGCGCGGCCGGCGGCGCCGCAGCTGCCGCCACTGACACACCACCACGGCGTGCCGGTGCTGCGCTGTCGGATCGACCGCTGGCTGGTGACGGCGCCGGACGCTCGCCAGCGGACCGAGGCTCGTGAGGCGGGCCACCCGCGGACCGACGAGGCTCGCGAAGCCGCCCACAGCCGCGAGGCGCGGGCGGAGGTCAAGCACGCGAGGAAGGAGGCTCGGGATGACTCAGGTCACCGCCGCGAGGGCTACCGGGCCGAGCCGAGCCACCCACCGCCGGAGTTCGCCGGTCACCGCCCCGAGGAGCGGGCCGAGTCGGCCCACCGTCGGCGTGAGGCTCGGGAGGGCGCCAGCACGCAGCACAGCGAGGCTCGGCACGACGCGGCGTCGCCACGCGCGCAGAAGCAGCACCGCAAGGCGTCCGGCCGGCGGTCCCGACAGCACAGACACGAGGACTCCGTCAATAAGCTCACGTGAGGAGATGTGCCTGGTCAGACAGTATCTTCAAAGGAGCTTGCTGGCGTGCTTGGTGTTTTTGTCGTATTACTCAGAGAAAGCGATTTATCCGTTTCCTCGGCCCCAGCGTAAAGTACGCTCCTCTGCGTCGGAGTGCGAGACCCTATTGATAACGTGCACCGCCGCTGGACAAATTGAAAGTTTGGGTTTTTGCGACTTGTGCTCTATCATATCTCATTTCTAACGATTTGGATGCCTGGATGCTGTCATTCACTGGCGTGTCGTTAGACCATATCCAATGTCCACATATTGTCAGTTATTGAACTACACGCACGATGATGGTTGACCCGAAGACTTGATGACACAACGCACACAATGGAGGAGCCTGACCGGGCGTCCGTTAGTGCCCCACAGAGGCTGACCTGTCCCTCCCGCTGACAGGGCGCGCCCCAGAGACGACGGTTCGGTCCGCTCCCACTCGTCCTGCTCCAGCCGCGCCCTCGATGACGTCAGTCGGGACGATGACGTCACAGTGACGTCACTGAACAAGCGGCGCTGCCCGCGGCCCCAGGCGGAGGGCCCGTGCAAGACCCCCAGCTCGGCCCAGCAGGAGAGCAGGGTAAGAGCAGCAGCGCAGTCAGCAGATCTCCACTTGTTCTCGTTTAAGGCCACGGGGCAACGAAATGGGTCGGGTATTTATAAGCACCTGGAAAGTAAATCGTTTCCCAAATATATCGCAAATTTTGGCTGGCAGTGACAGGACCGTGTCGGGGCCAGCCTAAATGGCCACGTGGCTGGCACGCGCCAGCTGACGCTTTTCTTCGGCACGTGTGTTGACTTCAGCCCACATCTCGAGGGCACCTGGTGCAGCACTGGTGTGTCTTCATCATGGCATGCATGCATTTGGAAGTGTTAAGATCGCTTTTCTCCGTATGCCAAGTCTGGGTCTGTATAAAAAAATGCCGAATTATTTATGGCCGAGTTGTATCCTAGTGGCGAGGGTGTTTATTGCGCTTTTGAAGCATCGGGTACCAGGCGACCAGGCATTACTGCCAGGGCAAGCAATGCAACACATCGTTAGCAGCGGTCTGTGTGGAGGCAGCAGAGACGGCCGGCTGGTGGTGGGTCCAGACGCTGACACTCTGCCTCATTCCAGATCGAGTCCCCGCCGACCGGTGTTCGCGAGGCGGACAGCAGTACAAACCCCACGGTCGTGCAGGTGTTCGACAGCAATGTGCCGGCGGCCCTGTACACCAACCAGCCGTTCGCCATACCAGCGTAAGACCACCGCACGCGAACGCGCTCACGCACCCACCTCTGTACCGCCTCGCAGTCGTGGCTCATTACTGATGGCAAGTCGATTAGTATTGTTTGAGCTGTTGTATCTGATCTTAACAAGCACTATCCAATAGGCCGGATACAAAATTGAAATGCTTGGTTATCTTACTCATGCCGTGACATACGTATACCGTGACTTACGTATACCTTATTCCCCTATACGTACACCGTGACGGCCCTGATCTCACCGCCTGCAGCCCGTGCTTGGCTGCGTTCTGTCGTGCTGACCCTCCCTCTCCCCACCAGGGATCAGCACCAGTATCTGAAGCAGGCACGACGCCTCAAACGGGCAGCGGACAATGAGGCGGACATGACGCTCAAGCTCATCAGGTGCGTAGCGGCTGAGGCTCTGCGGGAGCGGGTCGCGGACGGTGCGAGGCCACTACCGCTGTCAGCAGGCAGATAGGGGGCGGGCGTTTCGTAGCACGCGCGGAGGTTTGCGGCGCAGGAGTGTTTTGCCGGAACAAAATTTGGCTTTTGAAACGGATTTTCCCAGTTTCTTATTTCCAGGGCTTGAGAGACTTTCTAGAAACCTATGCTGATTTTTTTGCGACGAAATGCTTGAGAGCATCGTCTGTCACCTTCACTTTCATCAAGGAGAGGCACCTGAACGTCGCGCTGCCAACCGATTTCCTTGCGCCCAACGGAGCCGTTGGTGCGCCACGTCGGCTTGGATTGTCCCCGAATTTCGTGTTTGGCTGGCCTAAGAACTTCACTCAGTAATAGAAGTTATTACGTGATAGAGCGTGGTTAGCACGTCTGTGCCGTTCCGTAGCGTGGCGTGGCGCGCTGGTCTGAAGACTGACCTTTCGGGAACGGTGCGGTGACCGGTGACCGTTCGGTGAGGGTTCGGGGACCAGTGACCGTTCGGTGGCCAGCGACCGTTCGGTGACGATCCGCTGTCCCCGCAGGTACACCCAGGCGGTGACCGTTCGGTGAGAGCTCGGTGACCGGTGACCGTTCGGTGACCATCCACTGTCCCCACAGGTACACCCAGGCGGTGATCTACTTCCTGCTGACGGCCCTGTCCATGGAGAAGGACTCGGACGACACGGACGCCATGTCGGCCATGTTGAATGATACGCTGAAGCTCATCAAGTGAGTTGGGTGCGGGGACCTGCCCCACCTGGCCGTCCTGACCGAGCTTCTGATCTGATCTGATCTGACCAAGCTTCTGACCTGATTTGACCTGACCAAGCTTCTGATTTGACCTGACCTGACCGAGCTTCTGACCTGGCCTGACCTGACCGAGCTTCTGATCTGGGCTGACCTGACCAAGCTTCTTATCTGGCCTGACCTGACCGAGCTTCTGATCTGACCTGACCTGATCTGACCTGACCTGACCCGACCGAACTTCTGATCTGACCTGACCTGACCGAGCTTCTGATCTGACCTGACCTGACCTGACCGAGCTTCTGACCTGGCCTGACCTGACCTGACCGAGCAGCTGCCTGCCGTGAGAGGCAGATCGTCGCGAGTGCACATGTGAGCATGTGCCCGCCTGGATACGCGGTGCTGCATCGGTCTGAGTGGGAGCGTGCATGTGTGTGCGCGTGTGCCCTTTCCTGCAGTTGCGTGTGGACCACGCACCTTGTATCTTTCTTGCATTCGACATTCAACTGTGGGTGCCTTGTTTGACTCTTTGATGTCTTCACTTTTCGCTTCGCTCGTGCTTTTCTGTCTTAAAATGAGGTAGACTCTCTAGTGTTGCATCTTTTCATGGTATATTCGTGCGGTTTGCGGTACTTCTGTTGGCACCTTGTTACGTTCCTAGCAATGATGTCAGCACGTGCGTCTGTTTGGCTGACTGCACCTGGTTTTGGTCTGGCATGACGTTTTCGCTCTTCTGTCGCAGGACCGCAGGGTGAGTCAGTCAGCTGGCTGCCGCCGCTCGGCCGCATCAGCCCTGTCGCTCAGTCGCGTCCATGGCCAGCCCCTCCCTTACCCCGTCCGCTCAACTAGCTCCGTAAATGGCGCCGTATGCGTGCCAAGCGGGTGGGGTTGTGTCCAGGTTGGAGGCTTGTGACTGTACAAACTGAACATGCGGTCCGGCTCAGCTCTGGCGTCAGCTGCCAGGGTGGCGTACCCATGTTTAGATTGGATGAGAGGCTCAGGCTCGCCACCTGCCGGTGGGGTCCGCAGCTAACGCGCGCTCGCTCTCCCTCACCCTCCGTTAGCGGCGTGAGCGCGACTGGGCTGATGCGGCCGGGGATACGGCGGCGGCGGCGGCGGCGGCCCTCGCGGCGGTGACGTCACGCGTGACCTCTCGTCTGACCCTCTGCGTCGCCGCCGCAGGAGCGCCACGGCCGCTGACCCGACGCGCCCCTCTCCCAGGGACATGTTGCGCCTGTCAGCCGCCACCTACCGCAAGCAGGGCAAGCGTCCAACGCACACCGACCACAAGCTGCAGACGCTGCTGCTGCGCTGCCAGGGCCTCATCTACTTGCGTATGTTCAAGCTGCGTGAGGCGGAGCACAAGAAGGCGCAGCGCCAAGTCGCTGAGTTCAAGGTGGGCGGCGCGGCCGCGGCGGAGCGCCGATGGCGGTGCCGGCGGTGACTTACTAAGGCTGAGTCGTCGGCGTTTTCAAGAGCGTTCCTCGACAGTTGACCTGTCGCCCTTGACCTTCTGGTTTGACCTGACCCAGCTGATATCTGCATACCATTGGCGATTATCGCTGTTTTTCTCACCGTGCTTCCGGGGCTGACGGATCAGGACAGGTGTGTTTTTGACCAGCGCCCGCATATGTGGTGGCATTTGTTACCACGTCCGAGTGGCTGCAATGTCGCGCTGACGGCTGTCTGGTTCGGCTGTCGGCATCACTCTCTCGTCTTACCTCATCCCGCGGCACGCCCGTCTCATTGAATTCCTGACCGGGAGGATGTGTCAGTGCTATCGCATTCAACTGAATTTATGTTTTAGTTGCAGCGTTGATTTATGACTGGGAATGCTGCTGGAACGTTAGTCACACTCGGAGTACTACTTCAGCCGCGTTCCATTTATATATTCCTTCCATATATATATATATATATATATATATATATATATATATATATATATATATATATATATGAAAAGGCGATATATTAACCAATGTTTTACCTGTGCCTTTGGTAGTGCACTTCGGCTTGTACGACCCTTTTCAGTGATAGGGTACAGTCGCGCCGTACCACCGGCGGCAGTTTCACCGAGGTCATAATTCATAAAGCTTCTCTCAACACCGGCGCAAAGCTGACATACTTCTGCATGATTCCGGGTCGGCGTGCGGTACGGAGCGGCATGGCGGGGCGTGTGACCGCGCCGCGTCGGACAGCGCGAGAGGCGCGCGTGCCCGCGCTGGTGCTGACTGCAGGTGTTGTGCGGCCGCAGATGCTCTCGGAGCCGCTGTCTGCTGATGAGCCGACGTGCTCGGTGCCGATCGACCTGTTCCGGCTGATGCTGCGGTGTAACGAGATACAAACACACCTGCAAAACTGGCTTGACTGCTGGGAGCAGGCCGACGAGTTGATGCAGATGGCCCAGGACACAGGTCAGTCACTGGGCACTGTGGGCAGGTCATAGGCCACGCTCGGGGCAGTGTGGGCAGGTCATCGGCCTCGTTCGAGGCAGCGTGGGAGGGACACAGGTCACCCCCCGGGGCAACGTGGGCAGGTTACAGGTCAATCGCGCGGTGGCGTGGGCAGGGCACAGGTTAGTCCCGGGCAGCGTAGGCAGAGCACAGGTCAGTCCCGGGGCAGGGTAGACAGGTCTCATGTCCGTGTATGGATCACAGGCGAGCCCTGAGAGGTCGGAAGTGAAGCACTGGGGCTGCGCGAGCCGGCTCGGGCTGGTGAGCGTGGTGTGGGTAGGGCACAGATCGAATGGGGGAAAGGGGTCAGAAAAAGGCCAGTCAGTCTAGGATGGATTTAGGTAGCCCACATACCGCACATACCCACCGCTCTGCCCTCGCTGCCGGCGGCATCTCCTAGTCCCGCGATCAATGAGCCAGAGCTTATATAACAGCATGGCCACTTCAGAGCACCACACTTGGACCGACTTGGTCACTTATTCCGAGGCTCCAGGCCGTGGGCAGGTTACTGATCTTATCTTAACTGTGATCTGCGACCTCTGCTACGGAGTTAAGTTGGACCGTATAAGCCATTACGGTGATCCAAGAGACCTATGCGCTCATCGGCGGACACGCTTTCTGATTGGCTGAATCCATCATGACTGCGAGTCGAGACCATCTCCGACCATTACCCGCCCTCAGCCTCAGCCCCGCACCCCGCGCTAACCCCAGCTGTTGGCCGCCGCAGCCGAGTTCTTCGCCGAGCTGGACCGGACGATGGGCGGCCTGCTCGCCACCAGCTCGCTACTGGAGCTGGTCTACTACATTCGCGAGACGACGCGCCGTCTGCAGGAGATGCACAACCGCGCCGTGGTCTGACCCTCGGCGTCCGGCGTCCGGTTCCCCCGCTGACGGGCGCACGGCGTCCAGCGCCTCCGCTGACGGGCGTCCGGCGCCCCCGCTGAAGGGCGCACGGACCGCGCCGTGTCACGGCGGGCGCCGCCACCCGTTGTTACTGTGTTGGAGCAGCCCCGGGCGCTGCGTTGGTAGTGTGTGCTGCGTAAATGCCCCGTTGGGCCGGGCCGCGCGGCCGCCCCGAGCTCGCGGTGCTCAGCGGCGCCTGTTGTTTCGTGTTGTGTGCTGGGCGTGCTGGACTGCGTGGCGTCCGGTTGTTGGTGCCGTCGTTCTGAGCTTCTGTCGCCGCGTGCCGGCGACGTGCCGCCCCAAGTGTAATGGCGTCGCCAGGCTGTGGCTGGTTCTCTTCGACATATCCGTCTTTCTGCTGCTGCCGTCTTCCCCACAGCGGCCGCCCATTACGCAATCAAAATGTGGACTAGGAGGCAGCGGCTGGGTGGGCCGGCGCGTTTTCTCAGTTGCTCACGTGCCGTGAATGCATTTTCTCCCAGTCACGGTTGTTAAGGACGCGCCAGCCTCTGCTGTGTGGGACTGTGCCCGACCAGCATGGCCGGTGGCGAACGTGCCGTCAATATTTAAGCTGCAAACCAAACTGTCTATGCTGAAATACTGAGTATTTTCGACGATTTCTTTGGCTGCTGACCTCCGCGCGCCGACAGCGCCTCTGGCGGGGTCCACCCAGATACAAATGTCCCGCCTCATAGAGGCGAGAATTCGCTCCTCTCTAAGAGTCTTTCCTGACGTAGGATACTGTTGCCACAACTTGCTCTTCATGTTGTCATGAGGAGTGCAGACTGTCCCACTATCTCACGTGGCATTTGTATTTTTGTAAGCATCATCTTGTGCCATTGAATCCACCCCGTCTGCCGCCCCCCGACCCATCTCCTGGGCGGGAGATATTTGCAGGGGCGCCAGGGACATCGCCATCCCCCTGTTTTCCGGTGGGATGTTTTACGTGCGAAGTCGGCCTGCGGACAAGGTGTATTTATTTTATTGACGTCCGCCTGGCTGGAGTGTGCGGTGGTCGCCCCGCCATTGGCAGCCGGTATTTTTGTACGGTTAACATCGTGCCCGCAGTGGGAGTGCTTTTCGATGCACGCTACCAACAAATGGCTCCTGTTATCATTTTTCATCGTTACGCGCACCCCAATAAACGCATATGATATACGCTGGTTTTGACATGCTCCGTGGCTTCTTTAGATTATCAGGGCCTACCCCAACAACGCCCTTGCTTTCTTGTGTCATTCGCATTGTCTCTCACCTGATGCTTAACATTGTTCCTGGATGTGGAGTGCGGGCTATTGAGAAGAAGTACTTGCGTCACACGCGTCTCAGTGGAACTCGCTGTCCAGGTCCTCCGATTTTGCTACACCACACCTTGTCTGACACATCTTAATGGCCCCCAATCAGTGTGAAGAGACGCTGGACAAAAATATACGCCTGGGGGCACGGAGCTTTAATAAACAAAGTGCTTGTTTCAAATACAAATATTGAATGGGGCGTTGCAGTATACCTCGTCTGCATGGAAAGGGCTGTTTAAAAATTATTCCCTCTCCTTGTCTCGGCTTTTAGGTCGTCGAACGTAGTTGGGTGGGTGCGATCGGATACAATCTCCACTTTTTCGCCGGTCCCGCGTGCACATGAAGTGTGCCTTCTCTTTTCTCTCGCACCTTGTGACAGGATGGTTACGCCCTCGTAGGGCTGGCGCCGCCGGGCTACCACGTGGACAGGCATGTCTTCTGGCCCTCCCTGGGATTGTGGGAGGTTCTTGAGCGTCACGACAAGTGTTCAGGTCCGGGTCCGTGGTTCTGGCCCTCCCTGGGATTGTGGGAGGTTTTTGAACGTCACGGCAGGTGTTCAGGTCCGGGTCCATGGCCTTGGTCATGATGGGTACGGTCATAACGTGGAAGACAGGAGGCTCTATTCTGTGTTCCAAATGAAAGCAGGGCTGCTTTCCTCAGCCTTTTTTACACATTCCTTAACGCGTGAATCGCACATGACAACTGCAGTCATCTACGGTATTGGAGACGTATTTGTAGAAAATAAAGATAAAGCGCTCATTTTACCAGAATCACGGATCTGACACGTGCCTGATGTTTTCACATCTCTGTCCAAAAAAGTTGACCCATCTAGGCCTAGCAGTGATTACCAGGATGGTCAACACCACAAAGCGGAAAAGACCGGGCGTGAAATCTTCGCAAGCTCCTCATTCCAGCATGGGTTCCATTGGTCACCACTCCCCACAAGCGCTATGCATGATAGTGGCGCCGCATGCATCCGGAAGCCGACAGGCTTTTCGCCCCTCCCCTCCTCCCTCATCCGCCTGTTATCGCCGGCGCCCGACCGGCGCCGCCTCGCCACGAGACCGCCTGCAGCGCCACCCGGTGGCGCGGACGCCGCCGGCGCCCCTCCCCCGAGGGTTGCCCCTCCGGCTGTGACGCTGCGCACCATCGTACGCCGCCCGCCCGGGACGGCGGCACGACCGAGCGCGCGGCGGGGGGTGATGGGGTGGCGGCGCTGCAGAGGGGCGGCGGCAGGGCCGTGAGAGCGGTGCCGTGGAGAGGAGCAGCACGAAGCTGCGGTTGGTACTGGCGTAGTGGGGCACTGGCCGGACTGTTTGGACTGCTTGACGTGAACTCGCCCTCTCGGGCGTGAGGAGACCGTACGGAAGTGAACCGAGGACATCCAGGTAAGCCAGGCACTGCAGGGGTAACTATCCTCGGTCCGATCAAAACACTTCTGTCTGCGTGGCCTGAGATTTTTCAAAGCAGTTTTAATCACTAATGTCAGAGATGTCACCTTTTAAAAT
Organism: Pollicipes pollicipes; assembly: GCF_011947565.3. NCBI lineage: Eukaryota > Metazoa > Arthropoda > Thecostraca > Pollicipedomorpha > Pollicipedidae > Pollicipes > Pollicipes pollicipes. Next base: position 20,266,370 of record NW_023596136.1, on the reverse strand, counting down.
CAATTGGGGAGCCGATAAAGTCGACCTAACCTGCGCCAAATCCTCATTTCTCCTTGGATTTCTGCCACTTTGATCTGGGTTCCTGGAGTCAACATATAGTGAAGAATGTAACTGGCTGGTCCCGAACTTGTTTCGATGTTAAGGAATGACTTCCCATATGAAGTCGATGTGATCGTGATGATGATTAAATAATATGATGGCGATATTGGTGGTGATACATTTAGCAGCTCTGACACTGCATCTCGTGAGCTAGTATTTCCTTTTGCTCATATGCGTTGAGGGCTTGGAGGAGGCTCAGAAGAGCGTTAATGAGGCTCAAATCAGCATTGTGGCTCAGGCCCAGGAAAGTATACAAAGTGAACACCACTAACCAATGCCTCAAAACTGTAATTCTGGTGCATTGAATTCATTGAGTTGAAAGCAGAAACTAAGGGTTCGGTTTCGCCAAATAAGTTGAGGGGGGGGGGGGGGTGAGTAGTGAGACACGCTTAACCGTTCCTCAAAATAGTAAAACAAAACTGCGTTCTCCTCGGCTTTGACCCTCTATCTTCTAAAGGTGGGCGGAGACTGGAGCCATCCGCTTGAAACGAAACCACACCCCTGATACGAACCAAATATCACCACGCTGGAACGTCCCGTATCCCCATTCACCGATATTTGTCTTACAGGAATAAGCACGACGAAAAAATCCACAAAATTCTTAGAAATCTGCGCCGTCCATTCCTGGCCCTTCTTTACCATTATACGCATCCGATGTTTCTGCGGTCATAAGTCTTGGCAGTGTTCGCTGCCACACGGAAACCTATGACGTTCTATTGGTGCTTTCAATAAAGGCAGTAATGTATTGGCTCTCTGAAATGTTGCAGCACACTCGGCTCTACCGCTCTGTCGTTGTCGACCCTTTTTTGGTTCGCCAACGGCATCCTTCAACGATGGGCATTTTGGGAGTTAGTTTCAGACCCCTGAGGCGTTTTATGCCGGCAGGTGGCTCCGCCATCCGCGCCGATTGTTTCAGATGACATCTGCACTGCAGTGTATTCACCTACCGGACGCGTGTACGCACATGTCCTCTGAGCAACAGTATGCACGAGAAGGACCTCCATGAACAGCTCAAAATGTTGATGCCTCAACTTCTCAAGGTCATATCTCGTGGCGGGCAGTGTCTTGCCTAAAATGTAGCAACTTTTAAACTATACCACAAGTGCGGCTTCAAGCAAATTGCCTGTCCCGTCATGTATATTTTGGTAATCGTGTATTTGGACCAGGCGCACCGAATTGCACATTTTATAAGTAGATTATTCATGCACACACGGGTACAAATTCTTTTACTTGGGTCTTATGCCATGTTCCAACTGTTCCATTTCCACGGTAAGCATACATTCACCAACCACCTCTTTGCCTCCAAACTGCAATGTTACCTCCGTTGCGTGTTGTGTTGCCTAGTCCCTCACATGAATTGTGTCGCGTGTCTCACATGCTGCCCCCATCCATGCCCTGTCCCCTGCTTCTCTTCACTTACAGGCCACCCCGTTCCCAGGTAGCCATCCCGTTCCCAGGTAGCCACCCCGTTCCCAGATAGCCACTCCGTTCCCAGGTTCGATATAGAACATAACGCCGCACCGTTCCCCCTGTTCTTTGGCCGGCACATGATTTCCCTCCGGCGAGATACCTGTCGGTTGGCGGGTGTGCCGGGTCATCTCCCACCCGTAACGGCCCAATCACCAGCCCGGTGCGTTTGCTGGCTTCCCACTCGGGGTCCGTTGCAGACATGTGCAGCATGTTTGTGAGCGTCCACGGATCTGGCCGTGTGGAGTCACAATCCTCAACTAAATCGGCGAACGCTTAACCAACGGGGGCGCTGTGGGTGAGACACGCTTCGGCAAGTAATGCTTAAGGTTCTCACAGATTTACTGGGAGAAGCGGAGAGAAACCGCACGCTCTCGGGAGAACGATATGTGCTTAAATCCGTGGCACGTAGTGAAAGATATTGGCCACGAGCGAGGAACCAGGAATGTTTTCATTCAGCACGTAGAGTTTCCGTTTGGAGGTCGGCATCGAACGCGTCTGTGGCGCAAATCATCTGCAAGTATGTCATATGTTTGATCATTACGGATTCGATTGTGGGTAATCAGGCTCATTTCTTTTCACCTTCTGATCTTATAGCATCGCCGTTTGGAATACTTCGCGCTCCACATTACATCTGAACACTGCCAATCGATACGAACTTATGTTTGTACGTCACACCGGTGCTTAATGCGTCAACGCACGCGTGACAGCAGCGTGCTGTGCGTCATGGTAATGTACATTGCGTGACATGTATAACAAGCTCCCTTAGCTTCAGGTATCTGAATGCTGGGGCATGGGTGTTTATCAAAGCATTCCAGAGCTGTAACACGGTCAGCTGCACCGAAACCACCCAGGACTGGGAACCGTGAGTGGACCAGAAGCGCTGTCATGTTTTCCAGCCTATCACATTAGTGGCATATTTGGAGGCAAGTTGTCCGCATTACGGCGGCCTAATCTGCTGTCGAAAATTGGTTTTACTGAGCATGGATGGAGTCAGCTAATCTCTTCTCTCATATTGCCGAAGCGTTGCTACTGAGTATCAATGGGCCCAGCAAACTTTTTCCCTCATCTTGGGGAAGCGTTGTTACTGAGCTCAGACGGGGCTAGCTAATCTCTTCCCTCATCTTGGCGAAGCGTTGTTACTGAGCTCAGACGGGGCTAGCTAATCTCTTCTCTCAGCTTGGGGAAGCGTTGTTTCTGAGCATGAACGGGCCAGCTAACCTCTTTTCTCATCTTGGCGAAGCGTTGTTACCGAGCATGGACTGGGCCAGTTAATCTCCTCTCTCATATTGTCGAAACGTTGTTGCCGGGCATGAACTGGGCCAGTTTATCTCTTCTCTCATAATGTCGAAGCGTTGCTACTGAACATGGACGGGGTCAACCAATCTCGTCTCTCGTCTTGCCAAAGCGTTGTTACTGAGCATGAACGGTTCAGCTAATCTCTTCTCTCATATTGCCGAAGCGTTGTTACCGAGCATGAACTGGGCCACTTAATCTCTTCTCTCATATTATCGAGGCGTTGTTACCGAGCATGAACTGGGCCAGCTAATCTCTTCTCCCATATTGTCGAAGCGTTGTTACCGAGCATGAACTGGGTCACATAATTTATTCTCTCATATTGTCGAAGCGTTGTTACCGAGCGTGAACTGAGCCAGTTAACCTCTTCTCTCATGTTGTGAAAGCTTTGTTACGGAGCATGGACTGGGCCAGTCAATTTCTTCCCTCATATTGTCGAAGCGTTGCGTCCGAGCATGGATTGGGCTAGCTAATCTCTTCTCTGATACTGTCGAGGCGTTGTTATGAGCATGGACGGGGTCAGCCAATCTCGTCTCTCATCATGCCGAGGCGTTGTTACTGAACATGAACGGGCCAGCTAACCTCTTCTCTCATATTGTCGAAGCTTTGTTACCGAGCATGTAATGGGCCAGCTGATCTCTTTCTCATATTGTCGAAGCGTTTTTACCGAGCGTGGACTGGGCCAGCCAACCTTATCTCTCACATTGTAGAAGCGTTGTTAGCGAGTATGGACTGGACCAGCTAATCTCTTCTCTCATACTATCGAAGCGTTGTTACTGAGCATGGATGGGGTCAGTCAATCTCGTCTCTCATTTTACTGAAGCGCTGTTTGCTGACAACAACGTGACACGTTTCCACCAACTCCCTGCTATCGGCAGGCGGGCACATGCGGCGTGTCACCATCCGTTTGTGGTCGGCCGGCGCGGGGGCTTCCCACGTTCGCTGACGTGGCGAGCTCGGTGTACGTACACTGTGCGTACATTACGTGCATGTACGTACATCGCCGTCCGTTGTTCAGTGTGTGAGGCGCCAGCGGGCCCGAGTGGTCCGCCCGCAGACCCGGCAAGCTTGCGCGGTAGATCGCAGATGCAGACTGGCTGTTTCGGGTCGGGAGGGACGCACCGCGGTGACCTGTGTGACTGACGGCCGCGTCACCAAGCCAGCATGGCGTCGGGGCTCGCCAAAGTCTTGTGGCGAGCACGCCACATGGGAGCCGACACGTGCCTAGACTCCGAGGTCGGATCACGGAGTCCTGGAGGCATACACTGTGAGCTTGTGGCATTGTTCGAAGGCCTTTAAATACTGGTCCTGTCAAATGCCCAATGATGAGGAAATCGTCCATTTCTTGCTCTTGATTTGATATTTTTCCTACGTGCATTCCATTTTTATTCCCTCATTTTCGCAGGCGTCAATCATTGCGTTCTATCACACACTAACAGCAATATCCATCAGACATTGGCTTCCATTTTGTTATCGCACCAGCTCCTAGCAGTGTGTCATCCATGGACCCCAGCGTCGAGGCGTCCGGCAGTTCCGCTGTTCCCCTGCGAGCCGGCATGGTCAAGCCTGGCGGCCGGGCACGCATATCTGTTCGGACACAGCTGCCGCCGCTATCAGCAACCGTTTCCGTCACCGGATGTGTCGCGGTCCCACCGGCAGGAAATGTGCGTGACGTTGTGCGCGCACACGATCGTGATGCCGTGGGCCAGCGTGACGTGACCATGGGGTGTGCCCGGCCTCTTGCTGCACGGGCGGAGCTGTTGCTACTGCACCGAGGCCATTGCATTTGCCTTGGTGTTGATTTAGGAAATGAGAGCATTTCACACCTTGAACTTTCGGGGAATCATCCAAAAACGTGTCGGAACTGGATCAGGTGGCACCAGTTGAAACCCCAGGTGATAGTGGCACGACAACAGCACAGTTTCGGGAAGGTGCCATAGCACAAGCATACGCCATACGTTTACGCATAAGTTGTCTGTGTCGTTGTGTAGTAGGTCAGTGCCACCCCAGTAAAAACCACGGATTTTCTGCCTTTGAGCCGTGCGTTTTGGACCATGCCTTTTGAGTTGTGCCTTTTGAGCCGTGCCAATACTTACTATCGGATAGCGGCGGCCAGGTCAGAATGGCGATAAAATTCACTGAACGCGGTAGTGACTTCATTCCAATGGGCAATCATGCAGAACTTTTTTTTTTGCTCCTGCCACACGGGACTGCCAGGCATCGACCGCATAACCGCTGCAACAAATAGCCGCCTTATATGCACGCCTCTGGGGTGTATCCCGTTAGCGCCAGCTAAGGAGACGCCTGCGATTGCACAACCAGGGCACTGCTAACCACTACAACCCGAGGCGTGCGTTTTTGTGACGAATTGACTTACCAGCACAAGCGTGGTGTCTGTTACGTGCACTCAACGAATTCTCGAAATGTTCGCCCAGACAACTGTGTGCGCTGAAAACGACGCGCTGACGCGTGTGACTTGCAGGGCGGAACTGAACTGAAGCGCTACGTGATCTATTTCAATGCGTTCTATATTGTTCGCACCGCTCATAAAGAAAGAGGCGTTGTAGCCTTATGTACGGATTGAGACGAGACATTAGTATTACTGATGGAATAATTGTTCCGAGTATCGCCTGAACACACTAGAACAATATCACACCAGACGAGGGCAGAAGTTCGAACAAGTAGTCCATCCACAAACGAGGCATGCACGATTAGTTGTAAGACACTGAGATAGGCAGCAATTCTTAGAAAAAGATGGAATTTAAACTGCACCTACCTCATTTTGAAAGCTGAGCGTTGGCCACGGCAGCTTGTTTATTTTAAAGAAAATAACTTAATAAGAACAACCAAGTCAGTGAGTGCAGTTGATTGGGAGCGACGGGTCGGGCTAAAGCTGAATGATGACAAAACTTGTCTTTCTTGACACCCATTTTGCAACTAAACGTGAAAGGGTTACACTTGCTAAACTTTGCTAAGAATGTAGAAAGCATCTGTGCCACCAGATGTCTGGAGCAGCCATACCCTCCATTTGTTTAAAGATAGTGTTCCACATTTTTATGGGATGTTGAACTGAAATGGCCATCTTGAAGACCTTTCGGTGTTATTCACAATCCTGCCCTTCTTAATGCCTGAGCCCCTCTAGTTTCTGAGGCACACGCTCACGAAGATGGGAAGAAGTGTATCGGGGAGAGTATTTCAAAGACATCTTGGCATTCCCGACGTTATAATAACGTCATTCAAATCCTGCTATTCTATGAGCCACGCGGCGATCAAGGTCAAGAAAAATATAGTTGTCGAGGTGTTCATAACTGGCGTTTGTGTGCGCGATTTCCAGATATGATGCCGTCAATTTGTTCTTTATCATTATTGTGCAGGGTGCGATGACGCAATCAAACTATGACGCATTGAGGAGCATATTTTCTGAACCAAGAATTGTGCTGTCTAGAGCAGTCTTTCCCACTTAAAATTAAATGAACTCGTCTCATCATATCTGATGTTTGCTCCAATATCCTCAACTGAAGAACATTCCATTGAACATAGGACACATCAAGGGTTCAATTTCCTGTTCAGCTGGGCGCGGGAGGTGAGGTCCCGCAAACTTGCGCTCCAGCCACCCCCCTCCGGCAGCTTTGGGAAAAAGTGGACCAAATCTGGGGAGAAACTTATTTGTTGGCATATCTTGTGGTAGGTTGGGTAATTGTTCACTGTCCAGTCCCCTCCCCCGACTCATTTTGTGAAACTGTGCCCCTGAGGCATATTTTTATTGCAACAGGTATCCGCAAATGATAAAAGCACTGGCCGAGATCAACTCAGTCATGCTTCACCAAAAAAACAAAACAAAACAAAACAAAAACAAAGACAACGCCAAGAACAAACACACAAAACTACCCGTGAGCATTACTTGTCTGTGACGGGGCACTCCCTACGCGGAGCCAGCGAAATCACAAAAGGCTGATAGCACTCGTCTGAGGCTGAGAGCATTCGGCTGAGGCTGAGAGCATTCGGCTGAGGCTGAGAGCATTCGGCTGAGGCGAGATCACGCGGCCTTTGTAATTGGAGCTAAGCCAAGGGCGAAGTCTTTGCCCGAGAGGCTCCGTATTACCAGCGCGCATTGCAGTATACAGATAGTATTAGTGAATCACATTTCACCATGTGCTCCTCCCCCCGAATACTTTTCCAGTGCACCACCCATGTTTCCGGGTGACCTGAGGAGCCAAACATCTTGATTGACCCGAGCCCACACGCGCACGGATGCAAATATAGCACACCCGCCCGCCGATCCACGCAATACAGCGCGGTTTGGTACACCGTCAGGGTACTGGGGCCCTAGCCGATATCCATCGATGTGAGTGTTAGACATCACAAAAAGTGGTCTCGTCTCGTCCTGTAACATTGCAGTCTCGCGACAGTAGTACTTTGGGTGACAAAGAGGCAGTTCATCGGACGGTAACTGTGTCGTATTACAACGCAGACGTGGCGGTGGCGTGCTCGACCCGCGTCCTCACCTCGCACCTTTCTATGGAGCGCCAGCGCCTGCGACGGCCATCCGAACGTTGAAAGGTCATGGCACAGCTGGGACTTGAGCCCGGTCGTCCACATGGGCGTCACAATTTTGGGGAGGGCTCTAGTTATCGAAAAAAAGACTGCTCGCGTATCTGTTGATAGTAAATGTTGTCCTCGGCCATGCTCAGCGAGACAATGCCAATAACGCAGTTGTCAAGCTAATTATTTAGCGAGCTGATGACATGCGTGCCTGGGAAACCTCATTCTCCTTTCTGTTTTGGGCTATCTCAGGAAAATGTCTCAAAGTAGTTGCCTTCCTTCAGCGGCATCCAAAACGTTTTTTACCGCCGCCCCAGTTGATACCCTAACTGAGGCCCGCTCGCGCATTGTTTCCGGTGACACCAGTGTACCTCCAGAAGTGCCTATTGTTTCAGCGGAGCCGGCGGTGGAGCACGTGACCTTCAGCGCACACGGCCGCCGGCAGTCGTCACGCTGCGATGTCGGCGACGGTGCCGCGCAGCCGTCGGGCCGCGGCACAGGGCTGGTGGCGCCCCGGCTCGCTCGTGATGCGGCGTCGGGACGGCGTCGGGGGCAGCGCCGCCGCCATCGGATCAGTCACCGGCGCCATCGGGTCAGTCACCGGCGCACATGGGCTCCCTGCCTGCTCCACAGGCTGGTCGTGTAAATCGCTGCGAGTCCAAAAGTGGCTACTACGGGCATGTTACTAAGACGGTGAAATTGTAGAGCTCTTCTTCTCCTACGCTTGGCTTTCCGTATAATCACGTACAGCTCTCAGTGCGAGATTTGAAGTTAGTCCTTCATCAACTTTTATGATTTGCCCAGCGTGTGTGGCTATGTCGGAGAACGTTAATTAAATACTCACAGTCACATTCCGTCTCAGCACAAGGCTCTTTCGTGCCGTCTCCCCATTACTTGTGAGCTACTGGGACTAAGTCTCGGCATCCAGCACTTTGTTAAGCAGCTCAACAGGTGCAGACCACTTGAGAGCCTCACAGTGCGGGGCGAGACACACTACCTCCGTGCTGGGTCGCATGCAGACTGACAGTGCGGGGCGAGACACACTACCTCCGTGCTGGGTCGCATGCAGACTGACAGTGCGGGGCGAGACACACTACCTCCGTGCTGGGTCGCATGCAGACTGACAGTGCGGGGCGAGACACACTACCTCCGGGCTGGGTCACGTGCAGACTGACAGTGCGGGGCGAGACACACTAGCTCCGGGCTGGGTCGCATGCAGACTGACAGTGCGGGGCGAGACACACTACCTCCGTGCTGGGTCGCATGCAGACTGACAGTGCGGGGCGAGACACACTACCTCCGGGCTGGGTCGCATGCAGACTGACAGTGCGGGGCGAGACACACTAGCTCCGTGCTGGGTCGCATGCAGACTGACAGTGCGGGGCGAGACACACTAGCTCCGTGCTGGGTCGCATGCAGACTGACAGTGCGGGGCGAGACACACTACCTCCGGGCTGGGTCACGTGCAGACTGACAGTGCGGGGCGAGACACACTACCTCCGTGCTGGGTCGCATGCAGACTGACAGTGCGGGGCGAGACACACTACCTCCGTGCTGGGTCACGTGCAGACTGACAGTGCGGGGCGAGACACACTACCTCCGGGCTGGGTCGCATGCGGACTGACAGTGCGGGGCGAGACACACTACCTCCGTGCTGGGTCACGTGCAGACTGACAGTGCGGGGCGAGACACACTACCTCCGTGCTGGGTCACGTGCAGACTGACAGTGCGGGGAGAGACACACTACCTCCGTGCTGGGTCACGTGCAGACTGACAGTGCGGGGCGAGACACACTACCTCCGTGCTGGGTCACGTGCAGACTGACAGTGCGGGGCGAGACACACTACCTCCGGGCTGGGTCGCATGCAGACTGACAGTGCGGGGCGAGACACACTACCTCCGTGCTGGGTCACGTACAGACTGACAGTGCGGGGCGAGACACACTACCTCCGGGCTGGGTCGCATGCAGACTGACAGTGCGGGGCGAGACACTAGCTCCGTGCTGGGTCACGTGCAGACTGACAGTGCGGAGCGAGACACACTAGCTCCGTGCTGGGTCACGTGCAGACCGACAGTGCGGGGCGAGACACACTAGCTCCGTGCTGGGTCACGTGCAGACTGACAGTGCGGGGCGAGACACACTAGCTCCGTGCTGGGTCACGTGCAGACTGACAGTGCGGGGCGAGACACACTAGCTCCGTGCTGGGTCACGTGCAGACTGACAGTGCGGGGCGAGAGACACACTAGCTCCGTGCTGGGTCGCGCCTCACAGTGCGGGGCGAGACACACCAGCTCCGTGCTGGGTCGCGTGCAGACTGGCAGTGCGGGGCGAGACACACTAGCTCCGTGCTGGGTCGCATGCAGACTGACAGTGCGGGGCGAGACACACTAGCTCCGTGCTGGGTCGCATGCAGACTGACAGATGCATTCATCATATCACTAGAGAGCCTCACAGTGCTGGGCGAGACACACTAGCTCCGTGCTGGGTCGCATGCAGACTGGCAGTGCGGGGCGAGACACACTAGCTCCGTGCTGGGTCGCGTGCAGACTGACAGATGCATTCATCATATCACTAGAAGCCAGAATGTGGAGCTCGTCTGTCGTCTGGTAGATACCTGGATAGGGGAATATTCGCCCGGTCAGAAAGCTTTCCATCCATTTTTGCTTCGCATGCGTGCTGCCCTGGGGTCGATGTTTGTATGTAAGGTCGTATAGAGACCAATTGCTGTCATTTATTTTGATATTGACGTAGTTTTTTTCGCACAAGTTTTTCGGGCCTGCCAGTCGTGCCTGCTATTCAAGTGAATACATTTGGACCAGGCAGGACGAAATGTATGCTAAAAAATACCACCTAGCTGAACACCCAGTCTTATATCGTGTTCATTGTTTTAGGATCACCTTAGAATAACCTTGTGAAAATGCCATTTTTAGGTAGCTATATTTTTCACAGGCGCACTTGCTGCCGCGAGCCGAAATATATGAAAAAACTCATTCGTGGCCTTGTCGCGAATATATGTTCATATATTTCCCCAATAAATATAATTACTGTTTTCGATGCTGTGTGTTGTGAACGAGTGGTCCGTTATTGACGGATACAGCCATTCTGTGCTGGTCTGTCCCAAATGGGGCTGTTTCGATAAGGTCACCACTGTGACGTACCCCTGACTCGTAGGTCGAGCACTAGTCGCTCCCGCAAACCGTCCTGACGGCACTTGGCTTCGGGTGTAACCACCGTCTTCGGACACGATACCCTCTTTCCGTAGATCATGACCCCTACGAGAAGTCTCCGTGGAGCCTTTCCAGTAGTCACAGTCTTGTCTTATCAGGGTTGCCTCCACCTGATCAGAACAAAAACCCTAGACGGCGGGCGTGTTACTTATAGCATTCATGAAGGAGCGTTGGAGCTTTGTCCATCACTATATTTTGTTCTCAGCTGGCACTTAGCCATCAGCATCCCCTGCGTCTTGACTACTTAGTACTTACGTGTGGGACGTTCACTCTCGCACTTGATGTCCTCTTCTGCTAGAATTTCGAGCCCAGAGCTTCGGCTAATCCCGAATGTACGGGCCAGCAAACGGTTGAACGTCCCAACTGTGCACTTTGCGGCACGCGTTAGGTTACGTCTCATTCCTTCGGCCCCCTCCTCCTTCCTGCGGCCCCCTCCTCCTTCCTTCGGCCCCCTCCTCCTCCTTCGGCCCCCTCCTCCTTCCTTTGGCCCCTCCTCCTTCCTTCGGCCTCCTCCCCCTTCCCTCGGGTGAGGCCGATGTAACGTGCATGACTCGGGGCGCTTGGGATTCCCAAGTGATGGCACGTGCTGTCCATGACTTGGGCTTGTTTGAGATGTTTCAACGTAAACTTCGCCACCAAGTCTCGGACCGAGTTTTGGTTTAGATGAAGTCGCCGAGCTGACTAACGTCGGAAGCAGCGCCGGATTTTTTTTTTGCGTGGAGGCTAGACACGACGGAAAAAATCCTGTCGAAGCAATGTGTTTGCGTAAACAATAACAGATTAAATTTGTTGAAAACGGAAGTGCTCACCCTAAATAAGTGTGTAGAAGTTGTGATGGCCGAGCTGGGCCTGGCTGCACCAAACTGATTATTTTTCCTTGTTCGGGTACCTTTGTTAAGTTTACTTAAGACCGCTCACACTAAGTCACCCAATTGATGTTGAATGGCGGTTCGAAAGAAAGCATACACCTCTCCGTTCTTGTGTTTTTCGTTGCACGCAGACGTTTCATTTTTCAGTTGAAGCACATTTTTGAAACCTTTGTCGCATTTGTCGCATTTGACGTTTGACGTCCACGACGTGAAGACAGGATGTATAGCAAGCAAAAAAATCCCTGCAAAGCGAATTTGGCGCGCGGTAGGTGCGTGCAATGTCTTGCGTGTCGTGCAACATTGCATGCTCTCGATGTTCTCATTTTACGTGTCCTCCTGGAACTGTCAGCTGTCATCACTTAGTCACGCCTGCCGTCCAAAGGCAGAACCCAATACGCTCATTTTTGGCCATTATGAGTGTTTGAAATCGCTTGATTTGTCTTCTCGTGCTGAATTCAGTTATTTAAACCATCAGTTGAAGCCTTTTCTTTAGCTAAAAGCTTGCGAAAATTTCAGCTAAAAGTTAAAATTACGGACTTTAGTTTGAGAAGACCCATCATATGACGTCAAAGACACAGAATGGCCAAAAATAAGCTTATAAGGTCTTGCATTTGGTCCGCAGACGTACCTATTAAAGCACCATGAATTTAGTAAGGGGGGCCGGCAGCTACTCTGTGTGCACACTCTCTTTGACGTGCGCCCTCACGCCAGGGATCACTGTGGCAGTGACGTTAGCGCCGTTCCCGCGCGGGTCGACGACCAGGAGCCTCCGCTCTGTTTCTGCCCGGCGTCAGATGCCTCCGTTCGCCGCTCAAAAGGACCGACCGGCTTGCCATTGGTTGCTTTCTGTGGGCTGAGCTGTTTTGCAGGCCCGTTAAACACACAGATTGCGGTCTCCCGCAAACATCACAGGCATGTCGGAGCGACGCGTTAGTTACGTTAGTTACTGGGCTGTTTTGGCGCCAGAGCAATCCGAGCTCCAGGCGACCCGCTGTAATGTTTTGACAGCGGAACGCGTGCAGCGGCGGCGCATCTGCTTCTCCCTTGTCCCAGGCGTCTGCGTCTGCCCGCCTGCCGTCAGAGGGAGCGAATATGGAACTATTAGTTTCAGTCTGGCACGGTAGATGTCGACGCTTCCGGCCGTCGGTTCGTCTCACAGCGTGCAGCCGCGAATGATGACGCGTTATGCGAGTTTTATGCGCGGTTGCCAGCGCCGTCTGTCGCGGTCTGGCATTAGCGTTAAGTGAGTTAAGGGAGCCAGCAGGAATATGGGGTGTTTTCTCTGACGGCCCCACGGCCCACTCAACAAAAGGCGCTGTGTTCTCCGCTAGGTGATAGCCGTGTATTCGGCTCGGCGCGGACCGCCGTCGTACCCCGGTCCAGCGCGGTCCGGTCGTTCCGCTTCGCTCCCCTGCATTGCGCACGAGCACCGCACCGTGAGTAGCTGGGCGGCGCGCGCGCGTTGCCAGCGCCTGGCTTCAGCCCGCCGTGATTCGGCGTGGCCGGTACCCGACACCGACAGGATCCGAGCGCCGGCAGCCTCCGGAGGCGCCGCAGCCGGACCTCCCGGAGACCGTGACGAGGTGACGTCACGGGCGGTAGGTCCCGCGGCTCTGCTGACCGCTGACGGGCCTGGCTGAGACCTCATCAGAGGGTGGGGCCGCGGCCGTGACCCCGGGATGGTGACCTCTGCATGCCGTCACGCTCCGGCCCGCCGACGCCGGCGGCGGGAACTTCCGCCGACGTCGGTGAGCCGCAGCTCGGATGGGGAGGGGCACACCCGTTGGGACGTACGGTCGCCGCCGGGACCTCACGTCTGTCGACGGCGGCGACGAGTTGGGACGCGAGTGCGGGTTCATCGGAAACGACGCGGCTGCCAGGGCGGCCGCTGCTGGCAGAGCCCGGACACAGGCCGGCGGCGGGGCGGGGCGGGGCGGGGCGGCGGCGGGCCTGCCAGCGCCGGCCCACAGTCGCACGCGGCCGGCCGGGCGGCGGTGGCAGGCCGCGCCGACGACGACGTCCGACGGCGCAGTGTCGCGTCCGCGTTCCCTGAGCCGGTGTCGCGTGCGACGTGATGTGCGGTGCCGAGGCCTCATCGGCGAGGCGGTGACGGTACGTCTGGGTTTTGGCAGTTCCGCCATCCTTTTCGGGAGTTTTCTTTTTAATTATATTCTTTTGTAATACGCTTGGCTTGCTGGGGCCATTTGCCCTAGCACAGACCTAATAGGTCAATACTGAGTCTCTCGATTCAATTTTGGCTTACGTTTGCAGCGAGCTGCAGGCATGCAATAGCCTGAAGGTCAATACAAGGGCATGCAATTGTTTGAAGGTCAATACAAGGCATGCAGTGGCCTGAAAGGCCAATACAAAGTTTTCGCCCCAGTTTTAGTAAATATTTACAATTGTTTTAGCCTCTGGTTTTGAGCCTCTGGTTTTAATTGACGTCATGTGTTGGTACCATTCCTGAATGTTTTAACCGCCTTGCAAAGTGAAGCCAGTGATATGGTGTGGATGTGTGCCATTTGGCATTGGATGCCTAGCACTACGCCTTTTGACCGGGCAGTGGTCACCTCCATCAGTTTGGCAATGCTGGCCATTGCCGGGGTGCAGCTCGTCCATCAACGGGCTTCCGTCATCTGCGCCCTGCTCGCACCGCCCAGCCCCCCCCCCCTCCTCCTCCAGGGGGGTTCGGACACTGCGCCGCTGGCTGGCCGTGACTCACCATGCCTGCAGTCACATGTGGGAACTAACCAGCCTACTGCTCACCTCGCAGCACCGGCTCAAGGCCGCCACGCCGGCTGAAGCCCGAGGCGGTGCTCGGGCCACGGCCCCGGGAGACGTGCTCCGACGTACCGAGACGTGCCCGGTCACGGCCCCGGGAGAGGTGCTCGGACGTACCGAGACGTGCCCGGTCACGGCCCCGGGAGAGGTGCTCGGACGTACCGAGACGTGCCCGGTCACGGCCCCGGGAGAGGTGCTCCGACGTACCGAGACGTGCCCGGTCACGGCCCGGGGGAGGTGCTCCGACGTACCAAGACGTGCCGGTCACGGCCCGGGGGAGGTGCTCTGACGTACCGAGACGTGCCTGGTGACGGCCCCGGGAGACGTGCTCCGACGTACCGAGACGTGCCCGGTCACGGCCCCGGGAGACGTGCTCCGACGTACCGAGACGTGCCCGGTCACGGCCCCGGGAGACGTGCTCCGACGTACCGAGACGTGCCTGGTGACGGCCCCGGGAGACGTGCTCCGACGTACCAAGACGTGCCTGGTGACGGCCCCGGGAGACGTGCTCTGACGTACCGAGACGTGCCTGGTGACGGCCCCGGGAGACGTGCTCCGACGTACCGAGACGTGCCTGGTGACGGCCCCGGGAGACGTGCTCCGACGTACCGAGACGTGCCTGGTGACGGCCCGGGAGAGGTGCTCCGACGTACCGAGACGTGCCTGGTGACGGCCCCGGGAGAGGTGCTCCGACGTACCGAGACGTGCCTGGTGACGGCCCCGGGAGACGTGCTCCGACGTACCGAGACGTGCCTGGTGACGGCTCCGGGAGACGTGCTCCGACGTACCGAGACGTGCCTGATGACGGCCCCGGGAGACGTGCTCCGACGTACCGAGACGTGCCTGGTGACGGCTCTCGATCCCTTGGAGACAGGCCCATACGCATATTGTAACCTCCAGGGGCATGTGCTCTATACCGTTACCAAATTTCTCGTGCATTGGCATGTGTATTGATATTTAAATTGACCTTGATATTCGCAATGAACAGAAGTTTTCACCTGCGGGCCAGATGGCCTCGCTTCAGGGGAAATGCACGATTTATGTTGTTGTATTCCTTGTATATCACTAGGATGTACCAGAGTGTTACTTTCAGCAGCTAGTATTAGCGGCTGACATTTCTTAGAACACGACTCATCAACCCGTCAAGAGTATTGTGCTGCGATCGATTAATCAATCCGCCGCGCTGCAACGAATCAGAAAGCGCCACAGCCCTGAACTGCCCGACGACAGCGTGGATGTCATACCGCATGTTAATCTGCTCCAAGGCGGAAGCCAGGGGAGCTGTCGCACCGCAGGGAGTTGGAATACCGCTCGCCACCTGCCACCCCCCGCAGCAGGAGTCCGCCCAGCGCCTCGCCTAGTGTCGGGCCGCGGCCGGCCGCTGCTGCCGGAAGCGGTCGCTCTGACGCCACATCGATCCGCTGCGCGCGTGACCCGACGCGCCTGCGCGCTGACCCGACCGTTGGCCGCAGGGCATCGGAGCCGGGTCAGGCCGGGCTGATGTCGTATCACTCCGTCGACGGCAGCACTCAGCCGCGGCGGGCCCGGGAGCTGTCCAGTATCGACCCCGCCTACACGTCGCAGGTGAGCGCCCGATTTCCCGGTCGCAAGCCCGTGCTGCTGGCCTTCGTCGCCGAGACCACAGTCGCCTGCCCTGCATAACGCATCAGCTAAAGCCCTTAACCAGTGATCTCATCCACCGCTATGGATGAGTGTGCCGAAGGTGTCTGGCAGACCAGTGTACCAAAACGGAACTGACAAGACGTTAAAAAAATTGCATCGCGGCGTACTGGGGCCTGGGCTGATATGATCTCCAGCTATGCAGAAGCAACGTCTAAATGTAATATCCCTGTTGTCTCGCCACTGGTTATCATCTGCCTTCGTGGTTGTAGCGAGGTAGGTGATCAAATTTGAGAAAACAATTTGAAGCAGTGATGTGTTCGCGGTTACATTTAGGCCTTCCTATTTCTGTTGGCAGTATTGCACTATATGCGTCAATTAGCAACCCGTGCTGAAACACGCCGACAGTCAGGCCGCTTTATGCCTCGGGAGCCCGGACGTTAAGAGCAGCCGGCTCAGTTTACGAGCTCGTATCGGATGATGTCGACCTGGAATGACTTTACGGCTTGACTGTGGGTTCGACTGTGCTGCCACCTGCCCAGCATGTGACGCAGTTTGGAAGCGAAGTGGCAGAAAATGCTGGCCGTGTTGCTGCTGCTACCCGCCTGACCCGGAGCAGTGACTGTGTAGCGGCGTGCCTGGAATGTGGGAGGGCTGTGCTGTTATCGGGACATGTCAGCTGATGTGGAGCAGGGGGCGGCGTTGCAAGCGGGCATGGCCGGTGTCATCGACGCATATCGTATGCATGGGTAAATTCTCAAATTTGGGCTGTGTAACAACCAGAGTGCTTGTCAACGGTGTGCTTTGCCTCAGTGCCATGGCATGCTGTTCACCGTGAGCTCTTGGTTTCAGAGCGGACTCACAGCGTTTTCGGATCTAGCGACATCTCGTGGCAGTGTTCGGATTCAGCATTTCACGGGACAGGGGTGTGGTGGCGCCGGCAGCGGCGATCCGCGCATCTACCCTCTCGTGCAATGCGCCCACTTCCACTATGAGCACGTGGAGCTGTCCGAGGTTGAGGTCAGTGCTCGCGTGGCTTGCAATGCTGAGACCGGGGCTCAACCGCAAGCTCGTGCGCCATCCTATTTACCTGGCTAAGGAGCCCAGCGGTATCAAGTTTGCCGTTCTAAGGAGAATACGCCCTGGTAACACCCAGTACCCAGTTACGGGCCCGGGGGTATCAAATTTGCCGTTCTAAGCAGAATACGCCCTGGTAACACCCAGTACCCAACTACGGGCCCCAGCGGTATCAAATTTGCCGGTCTAAGCAGAATACGCCCTGGTAACACCCAGAGCCCAGCGTGACACCGCTACCCAGCCCACAACCACTGTTTGTATGTTCGCCAATAATGTGCGGGCGCAAGCCCCTGATTTTAATTAAAATGTAGCAAGGTGTTCGTGCAATTACATTTCTGTCCACCTTTTAGACCGTTCACATAGGTGCACGACGTACTACCGAACTACAAATGTACGCATACCGTGTCCTACCGCATACCGCTGAACCCCGACCCCGATCGGCGGCAGGTCCAGCTGCATGACGGCGAGCCGGGCGTCTCGTGCCGCGGCCAGGACCAGACCGCCGAATGGGCCGACTGTCTGGCTCTCCGCGTGGCTTCGCTCGGCCGCCACTGGGTCGTCATGCGCAGCCTGGACCACCTGCGCCTGCTGGACTCGCAGCTGCACACGTGCGTCTTCGACAGGAGGTACTCGCGCCTGCCGCTGCTGACGGCGGAGGAAGAAGTCACCGCGGAGGACGGCGCCTCTGAGGTCAGTATAGTGGTGGTCTGCCGGCATGCTTGTGGTGCTGAACTTATTCCAGGTGGATTCGGCTGCCGCCCCAAAAACCGGACGCAGAAACCAGACACGTCTGTACAGATGTGGAGGTTTCAAGTTTGTGCTATTCTTCTAGAAAATGAAGAAAGCTTAACCGTGATGATGGAATATTTTGATCGAAGAAGGATGTCTGCGCAAACGCCACAAAGCGGCAAAGGAGATGAATATTCTCTGTAAATTGACAGCTGTCTACGCTACATACCTTTGGAATTTATACCAAAAGGTTCCCAGGTTGAGACCGTTATGATTGTGAACGCGACGCACGTTCTCGAATGCCTTTTATGGGGGACCGGCGATTGCAGAGGTCATATAAGTATGGCGCAACCGGGCTTCGAACTCGGACTCCCCACGCAGAAGCCAAAGGCTGTTACTCACCGACTATTCTATGCTGCATTGCGGAATATATTGCGATGGTCCCAGTGATGTCTCCCAAGGACATTTTGAGGTTACGGAAGGTATATTTCAGGACTCAGCAATGCGAGAGTGCGCCTGTAAAAGTGGACCCAGCCTTCCGTTTGGCGACCAATTGGTTTCTGTTGGCAAACAGGATAAGTCGTGAGAACTTCATGACGTCATAGATCACTGAGTAGTACCATCACCACCGGCTGGCATTCTTAGGCCTGGCTCGACCGGCCGAACACCGGTCGACCACCGTTCTATTGCTGACTCCGTAGTCGCCGCACAGACTGCATAGATGAGCGAGCAGCCAGCTGACAGTCGGCAGCCGGCTGATGTCCACTGCGCTGCTGACCTCGGCTCCCTCGCGCCCCGCCTGATCTCTGCCCTGCCCGCCGGCGGGCTCAGACGTGGCCGGTCGGTCAGACGCCGCCGCCCCAGCCAGGACGTGCTCGGCGGCGGAGCCTGACCTCTGCCCCGCCCGCCGGGGGCTCAGACGTGGCCGGTCGGTCAGACGCGGCCGCCCCCAGCCGGGACGTGCTCGGCGGCGGAGCCTGACCTCTGCCCCGCCCGCCGGGGGCTCAGACGTGGCCGGTCGGTCAGACGCCGCCGCCCCCAGCCGGGACGTGCTCGGCGGCGGAGAAAGCCGGCGGCTGGAGTGCGCAGATTGCACGACCACTCTCACTCCGGCGGCGGGGAGCGGGCCGATGCGGCGCCGCTTCCGGACGGAGACCGCTCGCGCGCCGGCCCTGCGCGGTTACGCCACGACGGACAAGCGGGGAGAGGGGGGGGGGGATGCGCCGGGAGGGCACGAGCGCCAGGACCTGCCAGTCCTGTCGGCGGAGCGGCGGGCTACGGCGGGTGACGTCAGCGGCAGATGTGGATGCCTTTTCTATCGTTTTGGCTGGCTTAGCCGGATGACAGGCGGGATATGACAGGCAGCGGCGGTGGAAGATGAGGATGATGTCTGTTTCTGCTATTTTGCGCTGGCTTTGACTGGTGTGGTCATTGACAGCGTAATCGCGCAGGACGCTGCACGCACGCCTGCAGAGACGAAAGCAAAGTCGTGTGTGTTGATTGGCATGGTTCGACAACGGTGATGCATTGGCGCGGGGAGTAACAGTCTGGATTTCAGATTGTTATGAAATATCGGATGCCGTCTCTCACCATCTGCCTACCACGCAGTGAATAGCCCCCGCGTGGAGACATGCCTGATGAATGTGTTATGACACTTCTGATTTCGAGACTTTTGACTTAATGGGATAGCCTGGTCCACCCCAATCCATGGCTCTGTTAGAATGGGCGGAAGGAAGGTCTCACGCCTCTTGCCATTTGTGTATTCTGGACGAAGACGTGGTGTGTTTGGACAAAGTGCTGCGTGTCATGCTCTCTACACCAAATCTTTTCGGCGCCTAAGTTGGTCGTCTGTTGCCTTCCATGTAGAAGTCTTCATTTGTTCGCCATTTTTGTTGGCATATTACGACTTTCACTGAGAGATTGCTTATGTGGCCGTCTATCCAGAGTTTAAAAATACCTCAGCTTTTGTTCTGTTGGGTGCCCTTTGGCGGGAATGCGCTCGTTACAAAAAGGGCAACTACTCAGTTGCAGGCTGATAAAGGATGGCATGCCGCACTGCACCACCCTTGAGACCTCTGTCAGACGCTGTCCGCTGCAACACCCTTGAGACCTCTGTCAGACGCTGTCCGCTGCAACACCCTTGAGACCTCTGTCAGACGTTGCTCACTGCACCACTCTTCGGACATCTGTCAGACGTTGCTCACTGCACCACTCTTGAGACCTTTGTCAGACGTTGCTCACTGCACCACTCTGCAGACCTCTGTCAGACGTTGCTCACTGCACCGTTCTTGATACCTCTGTCAGACGCTGTCCACTGCAACACCCTTTTTACCTGTCAGACGCTGCTCAGTTCACCACCATCGCGGCCTCTGCCAGACGCTGCTCACTGCACCACCCCTGAGACCTCTGTCAGACGCTGCCCACATGCACGTTCCCCGTCTCAAGTTTGCGATGCGCTGGAAACCTCGGTTTTTGTCAGGTGTACTGGTGATTGACTTTCCTCGTACGCAGGAACATGCGTCGGTCGCGTACCCGAAGAAATGTGTATTTGGGTCAGTGTCAGCGAGTCGCTGGCCTCCGGAGTGGGAATTACTGAGCACACACGCATCCTTCCACCGCGGTCGCCGCGGTCCGAAGTCGCGGAGCGGGCTTCAGTGCGGCGGGGTTGTCATGCGCGGCGGTGACGTGACGCCACTGGCTGTGCTTCGTTGTCCCACACACCACGCCCTGTGTTTTGAACTGCCATCAGTCACTGGATGAGGATCAGTGATTCACTGGCTGCAGATTAGGAGTCTTCGGGATAATGCTGAGTTCATTATGTGACTGTCAGTGACGCGTTGGCTCCAGGTTCGGGAGTCACTGACGGTGAGGTATTGTTCTACTTCTACAATGGGGGTTTCATCTGGTAACGGTCAACGACTCATTGCCTCCATATTCAGGGCTCATTGGACTAGCACCTTGACTCGCTGCCCACAAGTGCGTGAGACATGGGCTGAGGGTCGGTGGGCCGCTGCCATGTTACCGCGGCGATGGCCCCATCAGCCAGCAACGCCAACGCATTGTCAATTAGCCTGACACAGTGAATGTCACTCGGGCAATGAACTAATCTCTCAGAACATGCGCTGATCAGACCGACCCACAGGCGGGCAATATTGTTGCCAAGTGTAGGCGATACACACTGGCTCCTTTGTCATGGCACATCGAGAGCTGAGGTGGAATGGAAGCCGGGTGTGCCCTTGAACCACGACAGAATGGTCTGGGAGAGATCTGGCATGTCACGCCTCAGTGGGCCTGTAGATCTCTCCCGTCCATGCAGCAATGCAGTCAGATAATCGCGCGCATCCTGTATATCACTGCTGCGAGGAGGTGGGCAAGGCTACCCCGGAGCACGATTCAGCTGAGTCATTTGACCTCAGTGATCCGTGGGCAGGGCGTGAACTTAATCACCCCTCCCTCAGCGGATAGCAATTTTCCAGCAATCATGGCTGACTTTCGTCCGGTGGCTGTGTCATGTGGTCGGATGTGAACTGTGTGGCTGTGTGTAGTGTCGACCCGGACGTGACTCCTTTTAGAAAAGTCCGTGCTTTTACCGCTATTAAGCTGCTAACCGTCCGCCGCTGCCGTCCTCCCCGTTTATGGGTTTTCGGCGTGACACTTTTCGCAAGTCTTCGTGCCGCAAATGGTTCGCAGCTGTACGAAAAGTTCCTCAGTGTTCATTTGATCGGATGCGCTATGGCTTATCACCTGAAGAACTTCATGGGCTTTTAATAGTTCGTGGAGGAACCATTATTTTGTCAAGGACACTGCCCGTCACCTTTTATCTCACTTCACGTGAAAAAGAGGTCCGATCACGTTCAAACGGCGGGCAAAAAAGCGGGGAATATTGGCGTAACTAGCAGTGCCAATATTTCCAACATCGAGAGCTTCCTGTCAGCACTCAACCGTTTTCATAAGCAGTTTTGTTATTACTGAACTTCAAACCTTGCTTTGTGCATCTTTCAAGCCATAGCTCGATTTATAGAGAGAGACTTGAACGGTGCCTTCAAGTCGCGCCAATATGCTCGTCTTTACAGGAGGTTGCGTCGACCTGTTTCAAGATATGATTTGTGTAGCTCTTCAGTGTGTTAATTAATTGGTTTGCCCCTGTGAAAACGAAAGCGCAGTCCCTCTCTTAGCTACGGCTTTACCGAGCTTTGTCTTGAGTGACGAGGCTTATATGTTTTCAGTGAAGCTTGACAATGAATTATGGTAACCTTGGCCCTGCCACTCAGCCCCACATAGCCGTCTTCACACACGTTGAGAACCCCGTTCTCATCCACGCCAGCCACAGAGGGAGGGAGAGAGCGGGAGGGGGCAGCGAGTTGCACCAGCCAGCGGCCGCGATGGCTGTGGTGAGAGAACGACTGCCATCTGCTGACGCCTCGCGCGGCTATAAACACGTCACGTGCCGCGTCACTGCGCGACACGCCGGCCGTGACCAGGCCGTGCAACGGGCGGTTTATCATAGCGAGGACGTGTTACCCACACTCAACCCGGACATCACCGTCCATGACTTGTACTTCACCAGCGGACAGAAGCCGCCGGAGTCCTCTGGCCTGTGACCCTCTGGCTGCATACCGAGTCAGGCACCGCTGACCCGCCTCTGGCACCAGGTGAGGGGTGGGGGGGGGGGGGGAGGGCACAGCGACTGACTTCGATCCAAGCCTACCGTTCACTGACCCGTGCGGCGGCGTGTCAGTGTTTTGGTGATGCCCCCAGTGCCCTCAGTCGCATACGGTGCCACCAAGCAACTGGAACGCGGCGCGATCCAGGTGGCGTCTCTGGTCCGCCGGGCCGATTGTTTGGCGTCGTTCGATCGAGGCGGGGGACGATCGGCGATCTGGTGGTACGGCCCAGTGCAGGGCACAGAGAGCGCTGTCAAGGCTGTGAGTGCGATGCTGATGCGGTCTAGCACTTCAGGCTGTTGAGCTTAGGTGAACAGCTCTGTACGTCCAGCCGGTCAGTGAACGGCCGGAAAAGCAGAGTTTTCTGTGAGGTGATGGTGCGAAGCCAAGAGCGGATCCAATATTTTCTCGAGGGAGGGGCAATGCTTTATTGTGGTAGCCCCTGGAACTTGGTGCAACGCCCCTCCCCCCCCCCCCCCTCCGCTCACAATGAAGTCCTCGGGTTTCGGTCACTTTGTGCTCAGATAAGTACATTTTAGCGGTAAAAATAAATGTCTTCCGCCGGAATTTTCCCCCAGATTTAGTTCACTTATTTCTAGATGTCAATTGTATTTGATTTTTCATGTTGAACTTCAAAAGTTGAGGCCGTTTGTGGTGACCCTGAACATAGGTGCGTCTTAAAAATTAGAGGTTATGTGTGACCGAAATAAGCATTATGGTCTCCCTTCTGTCCAATGCGAGGAGAAGGGGTATGGTCCTACGCCCCTCTCCCCCCTGGGTCGGCCACTGTGTGAGGCCTATAGGAGATGCGTCGCGTCTCTGCATGATGTGAGCCGTCGTTCTCTGCGGACTGATTTGACGCGGGGCGGGTTTCCCTCTGCCGCCGATGACGGAAGCAGGGGAGAGAGAACAAGACAAGACGGACAACGGCAGCACGGTAAAGGAACGTGAACCGGCGGTGTGTCACCAGGGATCGTACAAACCGTCACGTTCTAGGTTCCGCCCTCGTGCCAGAACGCCGCCCATCAAAGTGCGAGCACTGCTGCCGGCGGACCTGTGTCACAGCTACACACAAGCGGTCCATCATTTGAGAACAGCGACGGACGCATTGGGCCCGGGCAACTACACGTGAAGCCCTCTTCGCTGGAGCCCCGCCCCAGCGAAGACGCTGCATCAGAGCCGTCTGAAGAGGCCTTCGGACCATCGAGTGGTACTCCGTTACCGAGTCAACACGAGCCCTTCACCTGCACCGAGGCCCGCCGGGCATCGCCCACTCTGATTGGCTGGCGCTGACGTCACATCAGTGAACGGTCACCCCTGATTAGCGGGTCGTCACGCCCAGGGCACCAGCCGTCTCCGTGCGCCGCGCACGGCTGGTCGGGCCACGCTCGGCCGGCTGGTTCGTCCGCGCACAGCTGGTCAGGCCGCGCTCGGCCGGCTGGTTCGTCCGCGCACAGCTGGTCAGGCGCGCTCGGCCGGCTGGTTTTTCCGTGCACATCTGGTCGGGCTGCGCTCGGCCGGCTGGTTCGTCCGCACTGGCGAGAGTCACAGACCGTGCAGACAATGGGCGCTAATCCACGTCACGGGAGGTGTAGCCGTGGCGTGACGTCTTTTCCCCGGGGACCACTGGTCCAACAAATCGGTCCGTACCGTCACGAAATGTGGGTGGCTGACCCCCTCCCCCCCCGCCCAGGAAGTATTGCAGGCCTACGTCGGCCTTCGCCTCCACGAGAGTTGGGAGGCTGACGGCCCCCTTCCCTGCCCTGGGGACATCGGTCTCGTCTCACCGCCCGTACCGGCGGGCGACCGAAGGCGCCAGGTGCTATGTGGCCCACTGTGCGTGAATGCTATACGCATGTAGACTCAGCCCGGGTAGCAACAAGGTAACAAATGTGTGGGGATGATTGGAAATTAACAATGATTCTGCGATGCTGAAGCAGACTTCTCAAGGGGTGCCGAGCGGAGACTGTGCGGCATCACTCCAGGAAGATCAAATTCAATGAGGAAGATTTGAGACAAAGGGCTAACCCAGTACACCCAAATCCAAACCAAATGCTTCACTACTGGTATTTCCATCAGCGACTCCCCTGCCCGTCTCGGCGGCTTCCTTCCGCATATCTGTGGCGTGGACGGCCACGTGCGTGCGACACGCCGTTGCTCCGTCACGCCGACGTCACGCATTCGTCACGCGGGCACGACACGGCGTCGGCGCCGGCTCACGCACGAGCTCCCGCCGCGCCCGCTGCCATGGCAACCAGGGCGGCAGCGGAGTAAATCTTGGCGGCTCCGGCGCCGTAAATCCCGACATTACTTCCCGGCTGCAGCGGACGGGAGAGGTGCAAGCAGCCTCGAAGCAGGGTCTCGGAAGGCCATCAGCTTCGGACGAGCCGTAGAACTGGCCGTCGTGCCTGCAAGGAGGGATCCATCCAGAGACGATCATTGACGACTTGCTGTTGTCTGCATGATCCAGCAACCAACACTTGCTGTTTAGTGGTCAAGTTCGCGTTCCTCAATCTATCAGAGGATTGATATAAAACTGCCAGGTCGGTGCAACGGGGCGTCCGATTTTGAGGTGGGATTTTGCGTAACTTCCAAGTCGCAAGGCTCGTAAGCATTATCAATTTGATATTGTGGGGCGTGTTGACAGCCGCCAACTTAGAAGGGCGTGGTCTTCTCGGCACGTCCGTTCCAAAAATCACTAGATCAGGTTTTATGGCGGGGTTTTGCGTATCTTTCTGTTTCTAGCGCACGTAAACTCGCCAATTTGGTGCCGCGAAGTGTCCGGACGGGCGGCGTTGACGGCGAGTCGCTCTCCTCGCCATGACCGCTCACGAGGGCCGTGTGGTGTCCGCTTCCCCGACGGCCTCCGTACTCCACTACACGCACCGCTGGCGGTCACGAGGGCCGTGTGGTGTCCGCTTCCCCGACGGCCTCCGTACTCCACTACACGCACCGCTGGCGGTCACGCTTCCGCCGCAGGTCCTGGCAGGGTCAGGATCGAAGCGGCACCAGGCCCAGCCGCTCGCTGAGCCGCGCGTGTCGGGTGACGCTCGGCAGGCTGCAGCTGGGCACCTCGAACCGCGCCAGGTGCGCGGCACGGGAGGCGTGCGGGGCTGGACACCAGCAGCTGCCTGCTGGTGTTGCTGTGGACAGTGTCGCCGCCGACTCCCTGTTCGCAGTGCTCTTGCTGGGTTGGTTGGTCGCGAGCCGGCGGCTATGCAGGGCCGTTGCACTGCTCGTAGCAGGACTGGTGCAATGCTTACAGCAGGACCGGTACAGTGATCGCAACAGGGCCGGTGCAGTGCCCGCAGCAGGACTGGTGCAGTGCTCGCAGCAGGTCTGGTGCAGTGCTCACAGCAGGACTGGTGCAGTGCTCGCAGCAGGGCCGGTGCAGCGCTCGCAGCAGGACTGGTGCAGTACTCGCAGCAGGACTGGTGCAGTGTTCACAGCAGGGCCGGTACAGTGCCCACAGCAGGGCCGGTACAGTGCTCGCAGCAGGACTGCTGCAGTACTCGCAGCAGGACTGGTGCAGTGCTCGCGGCAGGACTGGTGCAGTACTCGCAGCAGGACTGGTGCAGTGCTCGCAGCAGGGCCGGTGCAGTGCTCGCGGGAGGACTGGTGGCTGCTGGCAGTGAGCAGCTCGGGTGCCGTGGTGAGCAGGCTACACCCGCAGGGTGCCGTGCACTGGCTCAGGCTGGTGAGCAGGCTACACCCGCAGGGACCGTGCACTGCCTCAGGCTGGTGAGCAGGTTACACCCGCAGGGCGCTCGGGTGCCGTGCACTGCCTCAGGCTGGTAAGCAGGCTACACCCGCAGGGTGCTCGGGTGCCGTGCACTAGCTCAGGCTGATGAGCAGACTACACACGCAGGGCGCCGCCTGGTATCGTGCCGACAGCGTAGCCAGCGCTCGGCTTACCCACTCGGGAGGCGCCGGCGTCCGGAGGGTCTGACGCCGCTGCCCAATCATGATAAGCTCTAAATCATGAATCATGATAAGCTCGTCCCAAGTACTGAATGAGCCCATCTGAGGTGCAGAAGAGTGCTCTCAAGTCTGGAGGGGACCTATGGTAGAGTCAGCAAGGGACGGAAAATGGCAATGGCTAAGAAGCTTTTAACTCGAACGTTGCGCAGAATACAACCTTCAGACCTCTGATTTTCAGATGCAGCGTGTCGATAGTCCCTAAGCACCAAATTTCGTGGTAATCGGGGCACACCGTGACGTCAAACTGACAGTTCGATATCGATCTGCAGCAAGGATGAGAAATGTTAGCTCGCTACCCATAGAAAAAAAAAACGGGAGCGGAATATGGATCACATCACGAATCAAGACTCTGTGACATCGGTCCCACAGTATGGCTCACGCTCACCATTGCTGGGACTCCATCGCGCACTACGACGAACATGGCGGAGTAATGACAACGCAACTCTCTGGTTTGCATAGGCTGTGTACTCTTTCCATATTTACTCGCCGAGATGCCTGTATACCATTCAAGACCTGACCCCGTCTTCCCCTACAATGAAACCTTATGTATGCCGTTGGTACAGTAATTAAGCAGAGTTCGTGAGGATTTGGCCTCAAATCGCCATACATTATGAATTTCATGTGCCTTGCCATTTCTTTTCATACACTATTTTTACCTTGACTTGTCATTCTGTATGCATGCTCGTGCCATCTTTAAGTTGTCCCAAGCAAAACGATATGTTTTCATTTGGATGTTGGCAAAAGTCACATGTGTATGTGTCTTTGTCGTGGATATGTTTAGGAAATGACAGAACGAGCGGTTGTGACCTCCCTCCGCGGCGCGTTTTAAATTGTTATAAAATTTGTCTTTACTAATTGCTTTGCAATGTTTGGTGCATTGGCTCTGAGGCTGTGCTGTGATCATATGTACCATGGTTTGTAACGAATTATTCAGACCGGCCAAAATGTTTGTCCGCAATATTCAAAGTGAAAACACCTACAGCGTTGTCGGATGTCTCACGCCCCATGGGTACATCTTATATGATCCCGAATGCCGATGCAGGCTGGCTGGCAGGCTGTGCATACGGCACACGGCTGTGCATACGGTACAGCCTGCCTGTGATCAACCAACGCTGGCGTAGCTCTGAATGTCTGTATATTTATTGCATTTTGGTCGAAAAGTGATCAGTCAGGAACACGCATTTCACGCATGCAACTGCTCTGACATCCATCTCTACTCTACAGAGGTGATAATACTCTACTCAAGCGCGTCATCCCAGGCTGGTCATCAATAGCTGACCCAGGTTTGAGGGTTTCTGGACGGCCCTATAAGCTAACGTATCATCCCAGGCTGATAATCCATAACTGGCCGGGGTTTAACGGTTTATAGGCGTCCTAATAAATCCAGACAAGCTGGCCTCTGGCGCCAGACATTGAATGCGCTCGTGTGTTGCGTTGCTATGGTCTTCTCTCACACCTTTCGAAGGAGGTGAGGTCCTTTTTCTTCTGTTTCTCTAAAAAAAAGAAATATATTTGGGCTCTTACACTTCGCCGTTCCTACATTCCATTTTCCTCTTTTGTCAAACAACGCATGCCTTTAAAGGAGAAATGACATTGAACGGTGCGGTGGTGGTGACTAATAACACAACCCCGCCGTGTCAGAATCACACCATCTTATTGCATATGACAAGCACAAGCTGATCGTCTTGTAGATGCCCGTCACTTCTGACAGCTGACGAGGTCCCGTCCACTGTTTCAGGTCGCCTCTGTCGCTACCTGCCCCCCCCCCCTCTCTCTCTGTCTCTCTCTCTTCTCCCCCCCCCCCCCCCTCTCTCTCTCTCTCTCTCTCTCTCTCTCTCTCTCTTTCTCTCTCTCTCTCTCTTTATTGCCATTTCCTTCTCTCCTATCTAGAAATGCGCTTGATTCTGCTTGGGTCTAATCGATTCTGAATTCAAATAGAAGCGATTAGAGATGCTGTCGAATCTGACTCCGGCGCGGCTGAGACTCATGAGTCTGATTTCGAATCCGAATCAAGTGTTAGGTTGTAAAAAGAGAGCAGTAAGTCAACATGCTGGTACTGCTATTAGTGTGCATACTGATGTCCAACAAGACAAATGTTGGCACATTACGAGTACATTTCACATAACTTACAGGCACAGATCAGCGTAGTGCAAACACACAAACCAGTCCGCCTTTCAAACGGGGTAATTATTGTTGTCTCGACGCTTTCATTATCCCGAAAACATCCACTGCATTTTTGTGGCCCAAATCTTTTCAAGACAGGATCGCATCCATTCTGATTTTGTCACCAACCATGTGAAACAATGCCGCATCCGATCCAATAAAATTACCAGTAAAGCGGAATCCGAATCTGATTCCGGCCAAAACAAAATCAATTTGCAAACCATACTAGATTGGTTCCCCTTGTGTGGAGCGCAAATCTGCTCGTAACTTCCTGGAAGTGCTCTGCAAGCCATTATTACCACGGGAGGTGTTTAATTAACTGCAGCTCAGTTCAGACTGTTTCCAGTTACGCAGGTTATGTTACTTTTGTTGCATTCCCCCCACCCCCACCCCCGCCCCAGAACGTGAATTACCGGCTTACCCGAGCCATCCTTTTTTAGAAATGTTGATCGGCTTAACATACATCCTGCGAGTCCGATTCCGAGTCAGGGCCCGGCGAATTACTCAAGGACGAGTCCCGAGTCAGCCACGCTTGTCACATGGCTCAAGAAGGAGCTCAAGCATCGGCATCTTATGAGTCTTAGTCCGCGCCCTTGAATATCAAGTCCAGGTTTGAGTCCGTGCCTGAGTTATGGATACTGACTTTATCAGTCTCACAAGCTCTTACAAGGTTGCGCAAGGTAAAAGAAGTTGATTAATTGATGTGGAATCGTGAGTGGGCAAAAATCGTCGAGGACAACAGTTGTGACAGCGCATATTGGCAGGTGAACCGAGCTGATCTTATGTTGAAATAACCATACATTTGCAAAATGGCTTGTTAGGTCAGCAATGTAATGACTCATTGAAGTGTGGGAATCATCGATATGTTTTCCAAAGTTTTAATGGTCTGTGTCCAATTTTAGGTGTCCTACCAACCTAGATCCAACTAATACAACCCAACCAAACTCAAGCATTGTCAACCGAAACAAACCTTGGTACCTACGTTGGTACCTACGTATTGTACCTACGCCACCCTTGGGACGTCCGAGCATCCCACCTACCCATTAAGCTCGGTTATTATCCGATACGAAAATAAGGGTGTATTCTTAGCGAAGAGCACATTTTTACAGCAAAACAGACGTTGGGGCATTTCAGAGCACCTGCGCAGGTTGGACTCTTCAAAGAGCCGCGGACCGTGTCACACACAAGAGCCGCAAGCCGGGTCACACACGAGGATCACACACAAGAGCTGCGAGTCAGGTCATATGGAAGGGTGATACACAAGAGCTACGAGCTGGGTCACAGACAAGGATCACACGCAAGAGCCGCGACTCAGGTCATATGGAAGGGTGACACACAGGAGCTACGAGCCGCGTTATATACAAAGGTGCTACACAGGAGCTACGAGCCGGGTCACACACAAGAGCCGCAAGCCGGGCCACACACAAGGATCACACACAAGAGCTGCGAGTCAGGTCATATACAAGGTTCGCATACAGGAGCTACGAGCTGGGTCACACAAACACCACACACAAGAGCCGCGAGTCGGTTCATATACAAGGGTCACACATCGGAGCTATAAGTCGGGTCACACGCAAGGATCACACACAAAGCTACGAGCCGGGCCACACATAAGGATCACACACAAAAGCCGCAAGCCGGGCCATAAACAAGGGTCATACACAGGAGCCGCGAGCCGGGTCACACACAGGGGACACGAGCTGGGTCACACAAGGATCACATACAGGAGCCGCGAGCCGGGTCATATAGAAGGGTCACACGCACGAGTTACGAGCCGGGTCATATACAAGGGTCACACACAGGAGCTACGAGCCGGGTCACGCACAAGCACCTGTCTGTGTGTGGCCTTCGGCCTCTGTCGAGCCCGTTGTGACGTCACGTGTCAGGTCAGGGCGAGTTGGCTGCGTCGACAGGGGTCGCACGCCAGCTCGGACTCAGACTGCGGCCGTACGTCCGCAGCACGTACCTGCCAGGCGCCGCGTGACAGGTCACGTGACCCGTCACGCCGGCCATTGTGGCGGCTGATGACGCCCCGTGTGGCGACCTCATAATGGCGACAACATAAATGGCGGGCGGCGCCATTTATCGTCATCAGCGGTGCCGAGAGGGTCGTTGAACTGCGCTCAACACAACCAGCGCATACGTAAGCAGTGTGCACTGCATATACGCGGGTATGGAACATTAAAGGCCAGCGGGACGCCCGCATACCCGACAAGCGTGGTGGCCGGACCTGTCGGAAAAAGCATATCTGAGAATGCATCTGTGGAAGAAATTAAGGCCTTTTCGGCAATCGGGTGTGACAAACAGTTGAATTTTGGTAGCGGGACAATGTACGCCCCAATATGCATTCTCATGTTCTAGTTTAACAACACGTTAGTTCGTTACTTTTGGGATGTTATATTTTCCTAGTTTTGTGCCATCGTGCTTGTTAAGCAATGAGACGGCCGTCATTATGGCCTTACATGTTAAATAGGAAGACTTAGAATAATTTGCGTCCAAACCATTTAATTGAAAGCCACCTCACGTGCTTACCAGTACGAGGACATGTCACTATATGCCGTTGCTGGCCGACTGCAGCAACGCATACTTCCACGATTGACATGTTATCGAATTCGATCACACAAATGTCATCGTTTGAACTGCTTCACTCCATTGAACTGCGTCACGTCACAAGACCAGTGATGCGAGCGTTTCGACATGGTGAAGCTGACACAGCCACGCGGTGACGGTGGGGGCCCAGTCGGCCCAGAAGCTCGCTCGACCCAACACCGCGTGTTGCTGACTCCGTGCGGACGACGCCCCTTTCGGCCCGATTTCCACCCCCGTAAATAACCGTGTCGCTAACCGATGAGGCAACGGTTCCGGCGCCGTTGCGTCCCCGAGTCGGCGCGCTCTCCCGGCCGCTGCCACGGTTTGCCGCGCCGGGCGCTGAACCGGGCGGCGAGGCCGCTAAATTCGTCGGCGGGTTTCTCCGCCGGTGACGTGCGGCCATCTGGTGGCGTTCTGATTCAGTTGTGGGCCGCGGGCGCACTAATCGCTGGTAATTGTGTGCCCGTCGACACCGATATTACGATCCAATTCGATTTCTTCTGCCGCCGGCACGTGGCGTACTACTACTGGAGTGCCTCTGCCATGCGGCAGGTGCGGCGTACGGCTATCAAGGCTCGGCCGGTCCTGTCCACACGGGCAGGCAATGGTAGCGCATGTAAAGCTCTCGGCGTGCTGGATTTGCAGATCGCTGGCTGACTCCAGCAGGGGTGTCCAAACGCAGGCTGGTTGACTGACGTTCGTGTGGCGGGCGTGTGACGGTTGTGTGACGGTCATGTGACGTTCGTGTGACGGATGTGTGACGGTTGTGTGACAGCCATGTGACGGTTGTGTGAAGACCGCGAGACAGACATGTGACGGTTATGTGACGGCCGTGTGACGGATATGTGACAGTTGAGTGACGGTCGTGTGACGGTTGCGTGATATGCGCCAGCTGCTGCGGCTCAGTCACAGCTGCCAGCCACAGCAGTGAGGTTGTGCGCTGTGCAGAGCTAAAATATGCCGAGTCCGAGCTGTTTCCGAGGCACCGTCGCAGACGCCGGCCGGAGTTCACAAGCGTAAGCTTGCTTGGAATTTTTGGAACAGCCAGGCTCAGTGGCTTGTCACATGCGGCATGGCGTTGAGGGGTGGGCTACGTGCAGGGGTGGGTGGACCAAGGCAGAAGATTGTAACTGGAAATCTACAGAGGCTATCAAAATTGTCGTGTGGTTCTTTATCAGGACTTTGTTGTGGCACCATGTTCACCGTATCTCCTTTTATTCGGGTCACTTGGGTGCGATTAAAAAAACAAAAAACAAACAACAACAATTGGAGCATCGCGAAACAATCGTCTTCAAAATGGTATTCGGACGTATTGTGCAAGTTTGATTAAAACGATTCCAAATGACGTCCAAAGGGAACATATCTGCGACAACGCCGCACGCAGTCGTTTCGTTTTCTGGGCTCATCGTTGCCCTCCATGACGGCGGTAGCTTGCGATACAGTGGCGCGCGAAACAGCCGGCACACAGGAGGGGAGGACAAGTGTGCATGTACCACGTATCTGTTTTGCAAGGTGCAGTCAGTCAGGTCGGCCGCAGGCAACACATGCACCGCTGGGCCGGGGGTTTCTGCCGACCCACACTGCTGATCTTCACTAGCTGCTTCCCCGAGGTGCTGGTTCCGGCGTTATGCCAGTACCGTCCACCGTAGCCCGTATCCGCGTGTTATCCCGTCACTTTTCCAAACACCAGCGCTTAACGCTTTTATCCGGGCAGGCTCATCGATTGTAATAGAAACTTGGCTCATGAACGATGGTTTTCTTTAATATACGAGATTTATGATCCGAAAAACACAGACATGATTAATGACACGCAGCGGAACATCATCCGAGGCGTCCTACAAGCGGAACCGCTGTCACGCATCCAGTAACTCTTGATGCGGAAAACGCTATTGGTCTCTGACCATCAGTACACCGGGGGCCTCGGTTCGACCCTGGATATGATATGTGTCTGCGTCTTCACGGCAGTGGTCCGTCTACTCAGTTTTTTCCGCACGATGTTTGCCTCCTTCGCGCCGCCGCATTACGTTTGGAAGTCTTCCTGTTGTTAGTATGTACCCATCACTTATCCCCAGTGGTTGTACAGTAATTGATAATTATGACAGCGACGGTAACACCACCCGTTGGTGATGACAGCTACCGTCCCAGCTGGTGGAGTCATTAACGGCAGCCGCCGGTGATGATGGTAGCGTTTCCAGTAGGTGATGACGGCCTCTTCCTACTCTGGTGCCTGCGGCAACGTTCTCTGCTGGTGGCGACGGCCGCCGTACGTCCTGGTGGCGGCGGTGCCGATGGTTACGTTACCTTCCCGCCGGCAGTGGTGACGGCTAGCTCTCGGTGATGGGGACGGTAACACCCCACCCCGCCGGCAGTGGTGACGGCTAGCTCTCGGTGATGGGGACGGTAACACTCCGCCCCGCCGGCAGTGCTGGCGGCTAGTTCCCGGTGATGGGGACGGTAACATTCCGCCCCGCCGGCAGTGCTGGCGGCTAGTTCCCGGTGATGGAGACGGCAACACCCCGCCCCGCCGGCAGTGCCGGCGGCTAGTTCCCGGTGATGGGGGCGGTAACATTCCGCCCCGCCGGCAGTGCTGGCGGCTAGTTCCCGGTGATGGGGCGGTAACATTCCGCCCCGCCGGCAGTGCTGGCGGCTAGTTCCCGGTGATGGGACGGTAACATTCCGCCCCGCCGGCGGCGGTAACGCTTCCTTTGGGTGATGGGGGCGATACTTCTCGGTGATGGGGATGGTGATGCTAACTATTGATGGTGACAACGACCGTGCGGCTGTTGGTGATGATGACTGCTGGTAATGTTCAGGTTGATGATGGTGCAACGCTTCCCACGCGGCGGTGGAAGCGTTCACCACCGCTGGTGGCGGTGACGTACCACTGGTGATGACAGCGACATACTACCGGTAACGCTCGCGCCCGTGCGCCGGTGACGGTCCGGTCCGCGCGGCCGCGTGCAGTGAGGCCGCGGCCGCCGGGGACCAGTCGGCCTGGCGGCGGGGACCGGCAGCCGAGCCGGGCCGCCAGTACCCGCTCTCCGCCGCGCCGGGCCGGCCGTCCCGCTGCTCACTCGGAGGCGCCGCGCCGCCCGCGCTGGAGGCGACGCCGGCAGACCGGGCCCGCCTGGTGTCGGCGGCGAGACCCGGGGCTCATCCGAGCAGTGTCGGGTGCAGTGGCAGTGACCGCGCCGGTATTGATGTGGAGCAGCGACGGGCCGCTGGTCCTGCTGCCGGGGTCAGCAGCCAGTCGGTGAGGTGGACCTGTCGTGGTGACCACGCCGGGGTGTACCCCTGACCCCGGGTCAAACTGAGCCGGATCCCAGCTGGCGAGGCGAACCTTGTCGAGACTGTACCTCTGACCCCGGGTCAGACTGATCGGGATCCCGCTGGTAGAGCGGGCCTCCCGTATCGACGCTGTCGTGAACTGCTGACCTTGGGTCAAGCTGGAGGTGGTGTCAACCATGCCGCCCGTGGAGCAAGCCGCCGCCGTGTACCACAACTCGGCCGGCGCGCTCTTCAGCTCCTGGGAGAAGGACCGGCTGCAGGCGATCCAGCAGGTGAGCACGACGTGACCCGACGGCAGCCCCTAACCGCAGAGTGCGGCCACGTGACGTGCACAAGCGTCACCCGCGAGAGAAACCGGCCGTTCGTCATGCACCTGAGCTCTGCATGCAGAAGTCAAGCTTTAGAGGGAGCATGGCGAGCACAGAACACATTCTCTGCAGATGAAACGGAACCGCAGCATGTGCGTGAGAAGAGAATGCAGTGCTCTGACTGGAAAGAGCGGTCGACGGTCCATTTTTGGGTACTGCAGCCGATCGAAGGCATCCCAGCGTCACCACTGGCCTTTGTTCGTGCTCTCCCGCCGCACCGCTACTCTGTCACCCCTTCGTTCCATCGTATTGTGGGATTATCGTCGCCAGAAATGGCGAGTTTGCCGGCAGTGCACCGCTCAACCCGCAGCTGCAAGTATAGCTGGTCCAGCAGAAAGCATGCGATCTTCGGGGATGAGCCTTTCTGTGCTTGGTTTATCTCCACAGACAGCGTTAGAAAGTCTGGGCGTGTCGGAGATGTGGTGCAGCATTTAGCGGTTCACCAAAGTCGTCAACTGTCATCTGCTTACGGGACCTAAAGAAGAGAATGCTGTTCACAACCACGCAGCCGTACCCCAGCCACGGTTCGGACTCGCCGCGCGTCTCTGGCCCCATGTTCGCCGCTATCTGAGGTCGCGTCGCGCCCGCCCATTTGTCACGCAGCCTTTGATAAGGTCTCAGGTCAGGTGCTAATAGGAGAATCTGTAGTTGTATTAACGCTTGATGTCGATGATCTGATGTCTGTTTCAGCGCATGCTTAAACCTATGCTAGTTATCCAGGTTAGCTGGATTGCCTAAATCTGGGTGTGGGTGTCGGCGTTTTTGGCGACCAAGGAAGAAATTCCGGGGAATCAGCACTTGCATGCATGCTGTTGTACTGCACGGCATCGGTCTTGCGACACAGGGACCTTGATTTAATCCTTGGAACTTCAGGCTGAATTCTGTTGTGCAGAACCTCCACATGACTGACGTTTGGAGGATTTATTGCAATCCGTCGATGGGTTAGCCCGTCTGGCTGGTGGTACTGTGCGGCCGAGCTGGCCGGCTTTAGACGCATTCGGGCTGCGCTGGTGGCTCTCCGTTAAGCCGCCGTTGACATGCGATCGAGGCTCGGTCTGACCTGTTAGTTCACTGGGTGTGGTCTGACCTGTAAGATCACCGGGTGCGGTCTGACCTGCGGGATCACCGTGTGCGGTCTGACCTGTGAGGTTACCGGGCGCAGTCTGACCTGTGAGATCACCGGGTGCGGTCTGACCGGCGGGATCACCGTGTGCGGTCTGACCTGTGAGATCACCGGCACCGGGTATGGTCTGACCTGCGGGATCACCATGTGCGGTCTGACCTGTGAGATCATCAACACCGGGTGTGGTCTGACCTGCGAGATTACTGGGTGCAGTCTGACCTGTGAGGTCACCGGGTGAGGTCTCCGGCCAGCAACACGGCGCTCCGATGCTCCAGAACAACAGTCGGTGGGACCGAGCTCTATCATGCGCCCGGTCTTCGTAACCTGGGGTTCCCCCTCCCCCCCCCCCCTAGGTCCCCTTACCTACAGTTGGTAGTGAGGATGTTACAAGCGCATCCTCCTGAGGACGGTAGTGACCAACAGTGTTACTAGAGAGGAATCCACAGAGGTCAATGCGGGTTTTAAAAAGAGTGAATTGAGCGGAATCAGCATGTTCCAGCCGATGCACGCGCTTGGTACATGGTACTGCGCCACCAGTAACGGCGCCCCCTCCTCCCTGCAATGTCAGGTATGCCCAACGCATGCGCGAGGCGAGAGAAACGCAGATTAGCCCGCATGGCCGCTCTTTATGTCACATAATTTATGCGTTGATGTCAGATCATTTTGCACAAAAAGTTGCGTTTTAGACCGCTCTGCAGCCAGCCTCGACGTTGATTTTTATGGTCTTCGTGATCGGCTGTCACTTTCAAGGTCCTTGTGATTTTTTTTATTCATTGCCCGTTGACTGTGCCTACTTTC
The DNA here is from genome assembly GCF_011947565.3 of Pollicipes pollicipes. Lineage (NCBI taxonomy): Eukaryota > Metazoa > Arthropoda > Thecostraca > Pollicipedomorpha > Pollicipedidae > Pollicipes > Pollicipes pollicipes. Next base: position 20,229,688 of record NW_023596136.1, on the reverse strand, counting down.
TTCACAGCACTGTTAACATTGTGTCATCCTGATCAAGGTTCTTGACAGTATGCATTATGCGTTGGGCTGGCTCACTCAGTGCTTTGCAGACATTTTACAGCTGATGGATTATGAGTTAAGGCAATCCTTTATCTGTCCTTTTTACTTTGCACGAAAAAATGTGTTACTTCTTACCTACACTGGACTCCTTATGTGTCACTTGCAGGTTCTATACCACGAGAGGGCGTAGTATTCAGGTAAAACCTGATTTGCAGCGTTGCAGGTCTACTCTCTCTCCACCAGTCTGACAACTTCCGTATCCGGCGTGATTCGGCTTCAACTAGATTCTCACTCTCACTCGACAAAGCGTTGCGCACCTGTCTCTCAATTTTCAAACGCAGTTACGCAAGGAGCACCGGGGTTCTTCTCGTTTCCTTTCGCTACCATCGCAGATGAAGAAGCACCTGCTCTACAACAGACCTCCCTTCGGCATAGTAAAGCAGTCACGCAGTAGACCGAGCACGGCGGGACACGGCCACTCGGTGGCAGATACGAGCCGTGCCGTGTCTCGAGCCTATATCACCACGATCAGTCGCGTCACCGACCACTGTGTGTGCCGGTAACGCCCTTGACCGAGTGGTCAGCTCGGCGACCGCCCGCCGCGTTCGCCGCAGCGGCAGGAGCGAGCCACAGCAGCGCCACGGTCGCCGCACGCCGTGGGCGGCGGTCGCTGGCCCGCCGACGGCCGGAGGCGAGGGGTGTCTCAGGGATGCGGCTCGTGGCTGCGTGCAGCGCTGCCCGCAGCCCAACAGGGTCAGTCTACCGTGATCTGAGAGCCTCTCGGGTCACGAGAAGCTGCGTCTTAGCGTTCAGCAAACCACGGCCAGTCGCCCTGAGTTCCGTTTAAGACGTTGCCTGGGCAGCTGACGGACACCTGCTGAGAGACGGGTTTTCAGCCGCGGCGTGTCACCAGGCAGCCCTGCCGGCGGCGCCACTCGGCCGTCAGGTTCGCCGCTGCTCAATCCGCTCGCCAGAGCGGCCGGTCCAGTCGGGCGCCGCGCTGAGCCCGGCGCTCCAGCCGGACCGCGGCGAAAGTGAGCGCCGCGGGCGGGCGTGTGTCCAGCGCTGCCGGACGGGTCGACGCCGTCCTCTCGGCGCCGCGGGCGGGCGTGTGTCCAGCGCTGCCGGACGGGTCGGCGCCGTCTCCTCGGCGCCGCGGGGATCTGCCGGCGGTGTGGCCAGGCAGCTGCTGGGGCGGTCAGCCAGGCCGTGATGGCGGCTGCCGGCGACGAGGGCGTGGGCGCGCCCGGCCAGCAGCCGGCCGAGTTCAGCGATGACGCGGGCTCGGGCGTCGCCACCGGAGGCCCAAGCCGTCCTACAGGTTATCTGTGACGAGACTGATGGGACTCCTGCGTGGGCTCGGCCCGGCTCGCTTGGCGAAACTGTTACTGATTGCGTCACTACGCCCGGCCCGGTGCGTAACGGGGGCGCGCCTGATCATAACAGGCACACGCCTGACCATAATAGGGGCACGCCTGATCATAACAGGCACACGCCTGACCATAACAGGGGCACGCCTGATCGTAACAGGGGCACGTCTGATCATAGCAGGTACACGCCTGACCATAGCAGGGCACTCCTGATCATAACAGGGGTACGCCTGACCAACAGGAGCACACCTGACCTATGAGGGACGTCACAGGACACGTCTCCGGTTGTGGCAAGCCTGCCCACCTGCGCCTAGCCCAACTGGGGCGGTGTCTACCGATGGCCGGCGGCGGCGTGTTTACGCCCGGCCGACGGGCTATCTGCGGCGCGTTGGCAGATCGCTCGGCTGTATCTGGACGCCGGTCGGTCGGTCCGTTTGTTTGGGCGCTGTGCTGCCGACGGAGTGGGCCGGGGAGGGGCGGAAGTGGAGCTCTGATGGCTTTACTCTGGATGTTTGTGCTCCAGCGATATAGATGATCGGATGTCGTCATCACAGTGTGAAAGAAGTGTACCAGTGGCCGGGGACCTCGGGACAACTCGCAGCGTTGTTTGCTCTGCGACGCCTGCCGTCTGTGACGAGCGGTGATGTTATGCTCCGCAGGCCGTGGATTGGAAGCTCAGCAAGTGGCGGCTGCTGCTGAGGCACCTTGGTTGTAAGGGGCTTATGCTGTTAGTGGCTTGTGGTGCCTTTAAGGGTCTGATGCTATGAGTGGCTATAAGTACCTTACGCTATAAGTGGTTATTAGTGGTTCAGTACCGCACGGGACGTGGCACGCGTGCAATCCTGGGCAAGGGGCCCCGTCTGTGGGCATGACAATATAGAGGCCTTGCGTTTGTATACCGCATGTTACTAACTGCCTCCATTGCTTCATTCCCCACGAAAACTTATGATGACGCAAACCAATACATCCTACACCTGGATTGTTCAGAACCGTGGACGGCGTGATGGTCATCACTGGTCATTTACTCCAAGCCAGTGTTGCTTCCTTGACAGACTTTCGTTACCGAGAGCCTTCCAGCGTGAATGGACATGGGTCGCTCGGTTTAGGTTATAGCACATTAGCCGTCATATTTTTTGACTAGATAAGGTTTTACAACCACATGCCGATTTCCTTTTACAGCTGTTATTCAAATGTGTCCTGAAAGCATCGCGATGATTGTAGTTTCTCAGTAGCAGGCGTCCCGTCCGCCCGCCACACATCTACGTCATAAATGGTGTGCTCCCACTTGTCAAGGGCCTAGTCTGTCCATTCACATCCCTCCTTAGGCTCTGGAATGCACATAGCCGGCAGCTATTGCCACTGTCGGAGCATTTTCTCCATTTACGCACGTCTCCCACATTGTCAGTACGCGGTGCCATCTCTCTCTTTCCGTCACGCTAATTTCCCCTGACGTTTCACTCGCGAGGCCGTCGCATTGTGTGTTCGTTTCTCTCTTGCTCTCCGCCCACTGTCTCCCACGTGTCCTGGCACGGGCGTCTGCCGCTGTTTTTTCCGCAGCACTTCCTCGCTGTTCACGGACGGGGCAACGGGCGTGGGGATTCTGACTCAACTTCTGGCTTTTACATTCGAAAATTTCACGTACGCCGAAATTCTAGCTCCGTCGATTTCCTCTGCATGGCTGGCCACGCTCGGTGGCGCAGCCAGGACAGTGACCAATGCAGGGTCCGGTTCAACGTTAGACAGAAGCTGCATATGAATCGCAGTTCTTAGACTAGAATATCGTCTTCTAGTGACTGAACCCGACTCCATGATATCATCGCGGAAAGCTATTCGCACAGCCACTCGTGGTAAAACATCCGCCGCTGAAAGCTGGCTTTGCAGTGAGTGAGGATCAAACGTCACGTCATGACGATTGCCGGCCGGTCGAGTATCAGCGGTGGCCGACGCTCAAGTCGTCAGTGTCAAAGTACTCAGTTTGGCAATGTCAGACACATCAAGCGACGTGCTTTATTGTTGCATCGCCACTACAAAAACATTGAAGTGATGTGTTGTTGATCTGAGGAGCAATGGCGCTGTTTATATGCCGCTGTACTGTCCCACAGGATTGTGCTCGAGCGAAAAAGCTATTTCAACTGTGACTCATAGCGCTTGGAGTAAGCGTGCGTAAGCCCTTTATGTGGGAGCGCACGACGTGCGTGGCCCCATGCAACGCGGTCCTGGATGTGGGACACGTTTGTTCCTGCTAAAGTGGTTGTCCATGTAGCATCGCGATCTGTCATCTGTTCATTTTACTGCACTGGTGTACTTCACTGCACTGGCCAGATGAACACCATCCTCTGCTCTTGGTATAACATTTGATCCGCTGATAAGTGATTCCAGGCAGTAACCTCGGCTCCGCTTCGACTCACGCACAATCGTTCGAAACGAATCTACTCGCCTATGACTCGGCGAAAATGTAGCTGCTTGTGAAGTCCATTCCAACCCCTCACGGAATCGAGCCAGAGTCTGCGGTGCAGCGGCCAGTTCGTGACATCATCTAGCCAGGTGTTGTCCATGTAGCAGGCTGGATTACGGCGGAAACAAAAGAAAGTTTTAGTTTCTACAGCCGAGACCGGCCGGATTTCCAACCGCAGAGGAAAGCTCACCTGTTTGGAGCAGCAGGGTTCCGCCCAGATGCTCGTCGCCAACCATCGCTCAGTCAACAACGCGTGACGCGAACTCGTCGTTCGTGACCCGTGGGCAGTCACGCTCACGAAGAACTCTTACCACTTAGCCGCACCCTCAGAAACAGTTGAATCGCTTGGTTGAATGCTCGGCATGTGACCGGCCACTCGTGAGCTGAGCACTTACACCAGCTGTGTTTTTCTCTCACTGCAGGCGGCATGAGGGACTGCGACATCTGTCACCGACCGCGACAGTTACACTCGTCGTTAAAGACGAAAAACATTGGACCACCGTTCGGTGTACGTAGCTGCTAGGAAAAGTTGCATGTCGGAGAGCGTTCGAGGGCGCACACTCCCATCGCGTCATCCATGACCATGGGGTTACCATTACACCGGCATGGCAGCGTGACGTCACGCGAACCAGGGCGGCGCCTGGCTGCTCGGCCGTCCCAGCCGGCGGCAGCTGACGGATGTGGACGGCGCCTTTGATGCGTCGATCCGGCGGCGGACGGCGACGGGTCGGCCAGGCGTGCGGGTGTGCGTGCGGCGGCTGGGGAGAGCTCCAGCCGCCGCCGGCCCTGCGGCGACGGGTCGGCCAGGCGTCCGGGTGTGCGTGCGGCGGCTGGGGAGAGCTCCAGCCGCCATCGGTCCTGCGGCGACGGGTCGGCCAGGCGTGCGGGTGTGCGTGCGGCGGCTGGGGAGAGCTTCAGCCGCCGCCAGCCGCCGCCGGCCCTGCGGCGCGCACGTGCGCCGGGGAATACCGGCGCCGGAGGGGGGGGGGGGGGGGGGGGAGGCGTACTTGTCATACGTGTCAAAAAGCTTGGAGCTTCAGGAGTTTTATTAGGGTAACTGTGATCTCGGAGGCGTGCCGACCGGCCACTCCCGTGGTGTCAGCGCGTGCCGACCGGCCACTCCCGTGGTGTCAGCGCGTGCCGACCGGCCACTCCCGTGGTGTCAGTGCGTGCCGACCTGGCCACCCTGCGGTGTCAGGGCATGGGGCTGCCCACCGGTGATGTGTGCTTACTTACATACCTTGCGTGCACGTTTTCGGCGGGAGCTTTGTCAGTAAGATGTGCTCGTCGCCAACACGTCCGTTTCATGAAGCCAAACCGCAGCTTATGGCCCGTTCCCGTAGCATGGCCATCAGACCATATGAACTGTTTGGTCTCGCTCCAGCGGCTTAGAGAAAATAACTGACATTGAAACTTTTCCAGTTTAAAAATGTGTTAATGTAGCGTCATCTAAAAATACTCATCGCATTTTCGTTTCATATCAAAGGCGACGTTTCGAATCGCTACAGTGGTTAGCGATGAACTCGGAGCGATCGAGGCTGACAGAGCTGACTCGCATCGCATGTGGATTTAGATAATCTGTAACCAACACCAACCATGATTTGTTTCAAGCTTCCACACATCACGAATTTGATAATGCTAACTGAGGCTTTACACCTCATTACCAAACACATTATTATTAATAGTTACATTGTTACATTCAGGGTCAGCCAGATATCTATCAAAAATGCCGAGATGACGTTTCGTAGTCAGCGTTGATAATATATCCAACAGCTGTTTGTATCAGTTGTTCAAAAATTAATCAGCTATTTTCATTCCTATCCGAATGGAGCCAGGTGGGCGAGTGCCTTTTAGTTGGAACGTTGCCCACGTTACCGAGCCGTTTGTCTCACGGTTTGGCCGCTTTAAATCCCTAGTCTGTGCTATTGTGCGCTATCCTTGGAAATAAATGAAATCACCGCCTGGTTCCTGATAGCATGGGCTTATATGGCAAGGTGTGATGAATAATCGACATATCTTTCGCTGAATAAAGCGCCAGAGCCAAGGATACTGTATCGGCATATATCTATTTTTGTCGATTGTCTTTTTGTGTTCGTGGGTGTTAATTATCCGCTAAACAGGGACGCTGCTGTGCTGATGCCAAGTTGTTAGCCGGCGCAGACGCTCTTCCATGGGCTCAGCTTACTTCCGCGTTGTGCCCCGACCACGTTTCATGACAGGGGATGAAACGACGAAGAAATTCACTCATCTTGCTTGGAGCCAACTCCGGACCCGCGTGTACGAGAATCAGCGGTGTCAAGTGCGCGTCTGACAATTAGGCCGCGACTCCAGTTGTTATGAAAACCTGGCACCAGCTCAGCCTTCGGTAGCACAGTTTTTACGTGCCGTACAACTATGGGCGTGTGCTGGTCGCATTGTTTTGTGTCGAGAACAGCCCACAGTTTTTGTTCCAAATTTAGCTGACATCTAGTGAGGTGTCAGCTTGTAAAAGCATGCGCTTGCTTGCAAGGTCGACACCACCGGACTCTTATTGCATGCGCCGGCGCGCACAATAGGTTCGTATTGTTGTCCTCTTTGTCCACGTCAGCAGTCGGGACAGGCGGGTCAGTGGTAGGCGCCTCGCGGAGGGATGCGCCCATTACTATTCATCCGCGCCTGCACGGCCCTTCAGCCCGTGACGTTGGCGGCCCGACAGCGGCGCGCAGGTCAGCCGTCTGACCCCGACTCGCGCCGACGGCCGGCCTTGACCAGGGTCACGCGCGTCGCCAGGGCCCGCAGTCGGGCGCTCACACGCGGGCCGGGTCGGCGCGCGGCAGGTGTGGGAAGATCGTGCCGCCGCTGACGCCACTCGGCCTTCGGCTGGTCAGTGGGGTGTGCCGCATGCGTGCTGTCCCGCTCGGCTGGCTGCGACCGCCGCGCCCCCGGGCAACGCCGCGGACGGTGCCCCCCCCCCCCCCCCTCCTCCCTCCCCCGGACCTGCAGCCGGCGTCTGAGCAGCGCCTGACTTACCGCCCCTGAGGTCACAGCTCGTGGGTCCGGCTCCGGCAGGGCGCGGGCATGTCATGAAGGCACCTGAGTAGCCTTGGCGGCGGCCGGCCGGGATGTGTCGGGGCTGTGACCTGCAGGGGGATGTCTCGTGCCTCCGAAGCATGAGAAGCACGGCTGTCGTGTTGGAAAGTGCTGGCCCTGTTGTGGCATGTCTGGGAGTTGCCTGCGCCGCTCCCATCATTGCACAACAATGAGAATGAAATGATTACTGAAGTGTTTATAATGGCCGGCGTAGTTTCATTTATCTGACTTGGCAACGTATAATTCTGACCTGACCGTAGCTAAGAACAGCCGGGAACCATAAATTGTGCACTTAATGTCGTGGGTAAGACGTCAAGATGCCACAAATGTCCGCGTGCAGTGGCACACTCAAGGTCAGATAAGAACCAGTCCTTGTTCAGCGGTTGCAGCTCTGAGATCGTCTACATTGCCATACCACATCACCATACGTTCTCAGCCAGCAACAAACAGCCATCACATGTGGTCACAGTGGCCAGCTATCCTCGCATCCTGATCGGTGAATGACATTAACCACTGATCGATGGCAGGATTGTTCTCCTCCACGACACGCTCGAACATAACCGTGTGTGAGATCACTCATGCATCAACGACCTGACCCGAGACCACAGCCTGGCCCGAGGTTACGGCCTAAGCCGGGGCCACAGCCTGACTAGAGGTCACAACCTGACCCGAGGTCACGTCTGAACCAGAGGTCACGGCTTGACCCAGTCACGTCCTGACCCAAGGTCACAACCTGACCCAAGGCAAAGCCTGACCCGATTTCACAGCCTGACTCGAGGTCACGACATTACCTGAGGCTACGTGCTGATCCGAAGCCTCGACCTGACCAAAGGTTACACGCTGACCCGAGGTCTCGCCCTGGCCCAACGTCACAATCCACCGTCCGGCTGCCAGTCAGCCGGACCGATCACCATACGCGGGGGCGGCGGCGGCCCTGGAGCGGAAGGCCAGGCGGCCCCGCGCCACTCCTGGGCGTCCCTCGCACGCATTCCCGGCCGCGACGTCGCGCCCGCCGCCCGCACGTGCCACGAGCGCCGACACGTGTGCCTCGGCGCCGGCGGGACCCGCTCCGGACGGGATGGTCCCGGACCGGTCTGAGCTGCGGCGGGACCTGGCCTTGGTCGGGTCGGGCCGGGTCGGGTACGGGAGCAGTTGGGAGGAGTCGGCTGTGGGGACGGGAGTGGTGCCTGTTGATCCAGCGCGTAGCAGAACGACTCCCCTAGCTCTGGTCTGAGCTGGCGGTTTTGTGTGGCCAAGGGCGTAACCAGCCCCCGTCGTCCGGCGCCATCGCTGCAGGTTTGTCAGCCGCTGAGCGCGTTGTATTTGACATGCTGTTAGACAACGTGTGCATGGTCCGACTCTGGGATGTCCCGATATGATTTCTGCGAGCAATGATCAAAATGATTGGATTATTCGCGCAAATCGTCACGCTATGTAGCGGTTGGATTGTGATCATGGCCTAAATGTACAGTGGTTTTTGAAGTTGTTTTTCAGCCATGAGAAGCGTATTGGCCTGAAAGCCATGGTTCATGTTGATAAATCTGTTTCCCGTGCTAAAATGAAAGTGAACAATCTTGCTTGCTTATATCATTATATCCATTCGTCTTCGTGATATTTTTAATATTTATAAAACATGTAATCGTAGGTAGGAATTCAGGGCTTCACCTTCGTCGCTGTCATGTCGTCTCTGACCCGTACGTATGTACAAGGGCCAACCGAGTATATTTAGATAGCCATGTTTAACCTCCCCCTCTCGCCCAGCGTATCTAACAGAGGCCATTTTGTGTTGCAGGTACGTCTGTGCGCGCATGCGTGCGATGGGCGGGAGGCGACGGACGATCGCGATAAGTACCCAGTTAGCGCCGAGGGTCGCGGCGGTCGTTTGAAAACATTCTGAGGCCTTTCGACATCACGCTTAAGTACACTGCTTGCGCGAGATCCGGCCACTTTTCCCACCATTGTGGTGTTGAAAATTGGAATGACCAGGTGGCGCCTGCGTCAACGTAAGGGTTGGTCGGCCCAAAGTCATGGTGGGAGCTGAGTTACGGAAGTCTTGAATCATGTTCGTCTCAGAGGCGGACTTTTGGCTGATTCCGTTTCGGTGGAATTGTTTCCGATTCCGCCCCGCAACGATATGGAGCTGATTTCGACTTTGACTATGAGTAGGACTACACAATCTTGGTCAGACTCTGATTCCGAGCCAAGGAAAATGTCTGAATTCCGGAACTGATTCCACTGCAGTCAATTCAAGTGACGACGTTGTTGGACATATTGCGTGCTTTGGGCTTCATGAAAGTGTGCATGAGACATTGAACGTAATAGCAAGACTGCTATAGACGCCTGTGTTTCATTCCATTCGGTCCGCATATATCACCAAACTATCTTATGTTGCCACTTACATTACTATCTAATCCGAGTTACTTATCATTGGGTTGACTCAGTTCTGGCTGGGACTCGCCACGTATCTTTGCAACGACTTATTCTACCCCGACTCAACGAATATGTAGTTGATTCCGTGATGGAAATATGGTTGATCCCGGACTCGATTCCGAATTCATCCGAGCCTCACAACTCATACATAAACACCACAAGAAATCTCGAAAGCGTCATGAGTAAAAAAGTGCATTAATCAGTAAAGGTTATATGAAGATATATATGGGAGTCTCAAATCAAAATCAGAATACACCTACGCCAGGACTGGAATGACGGACCGCTGCGGGCCGTCAGAGCTGTAGCCCGGCCCCTGGCTCTGTGACCTCGTGAGAGGCGCGGGCCCGGTGGGTGGGCCCGCCTCAGCAGGGGAGGGGCGCGCCACAGGCACGAGCCAGCCCCTGGCGTGGTGGTCAGCGTGGGAAGGACTGAAGCACGGATTCAGTCCATGCTTGAGGCAACTGCCGGACGGCTGTCGCGTGTCAGTCCCCTGGATGCGGCTTGTGAGCAACCCCCCCCCCCCCCTAACAAGTTCTGGGGCCGGGCGCGAAGGGGCCTCTCCGCAAGACAGCTCTGCACTTTTGCTGCGGCTTGTAGCTCGACGCTTTCGAAGAACATCTTTATCTAACTAGTACATAGGTTTCAGAGCGCACATGCGATGTTTATTCCGTGCACGCGCCACGAAAATTCCGTCCTGGTGTCCCGATCATTGGTCGAACACGTTAGCTTGACACGTGTCTGAGCCCGTGCTATCCCCCGGAAGCACAAGTGGGTGACTGCCGCCCGGTTCGCACTGCACACGTGCTCCTGGCAGACCACGTGGTCCCAACGTTTCAGCGCCTGCCCTGAGACGTCACACACTTGTCCTGCCAGCCGGTCGCAGTCAGCGCCTTCAGTCGTTCGCCGCTGACGAAGGTCACGCGGATCTTAACGGCCGGAAGTCGATTTGCATCTGGGCTCGCGGCGGCCACGCGTGCAGAGGCGCGCACCGCCGACTCGTTAATTAATGAGCTGCGCGCGCCCGGAGCCGCCGGGGCCGGGGTCACGGTCGGGGTCAGGCGGCACGCGGCGCGCGCCGCAGCGTGTCTCATGGGCGCCGCGTCGTCCGCGCCTGATGCCTGGGACCGGGTGTGTTCTGCGGAGGCGATCCGTCGCCCCTCTCACGGCGCTTCCACGCCGGCTTTATCGGCGAGGTCTGCTGCCGTGTTCGGCTGTGGGGGCGCCGCCGGCGGTCGCGGGCCGAGAGGAGCGCTTCCAGATGGCCGCTTTATTATGCTGATGACATACGGACGGGGCGATCCGTCTTCAGCTGGCGCCGGTGAATCTGTCTGGGCTTGCTGGCCATTTGTCACGCTTATTGGCTAATTTCCTGGCCGATCTGGCGGCGTCTTATGTTTTGTTTGTTTGGTCGCGCTGTGACAGCGTCACACCACGCTGTTTTGGGATGTTGCAGTATAATAAATCGCAAATCATTTCCTCTGGCCTTGCTCATGTCACCGATTCTCTGATGATACACCGTAAATTATGCAGCAATGGCACTGCGCATTTGCGGTTGGTGTTTTACAGCTGTTACCATCATCCCAGTGCTCTGCCCCTCGCTGTCACTCACTGTCGTCTCTGGTCCGGGGTCTCGTGCGCAGTTGGTCGCTCCTGGGACGCCTCTGGTCCGGGGTCCCGAGCGCAGCTGCTCCGGAGACGCCTCTGGTGCGGGGTCCCGTGTGCAGCTGCTTCGAGGACATCTCTGGTCCAGGGTCCCGTGCGCAGCTGCTCCGGAGACGTCTCTGGTCCGGGGTTCCAAGCGCAGCTGCTCCGGAGAGGTCCCGGAGAGGGGTCCCGTTTGCAGCTGCTTCGAGGACATCTCTGGTTCAGGGTCCCGTGTGCAGCTGCTCAGGGGATGCCTCTGGCCCGGGGTCCGCCACCCGCACGGCCCAACTTTCTCGTGACTGTGAGTGTGCGTGTATCTGTACCGGTGTCGCGTGCCCTATCACTTACAGGGGTGGGGCCGGTGACTCCTCTCTCTCTCTCCCCCCTCTCTCTCTCCCCGAGCGCTGTCTTGCGGAGTGCTGCCGCTCAAATGCTGGCCCGCTGACCCGCTGGTCCGCTGGAGCCGCCGTGACAACGGACCCGACAGCATTAATGACAGCGGCAGTGTCTCTGACATCGTCCGTACCACCATCACTGTCATTGACACCAGTACCGCCAACATCTCTGCTGGTCTGATTATTTTTACGCGTTGCCAGTTTTAAACAATGGCCCTGTGGTTTACTACGGAGATTTTGCAGCGACGGTATCGCTTTGCAAGTCCTTGCATCATGGGAATTCGCGCGCTGGTTTCGCCGTTACCAAAGGAGAAACGATTTTTCCAAATAAATTGTCTTTGTCCCATCTAGGCAACGCCCACGTTACACAAAGCCCAAGCCTCAAGTTAAAACTTAGAAACATTAGAAGAATTGAATCCCTCGTGACACATCGCGAGGACCGCCCACGATTGGTTCAACAACAATTGTGCAACACGTACTCTACACGTGAGTCCCCGCCGCAGCTTACAGCAGCGATGCCTAGTGCGTCAGTGTCTGCATTAGGAGCGGTGTGGTGGGCGATCATGCCAGAGGACCAGTCGGGCGCAGTGTTAGGCGGGTCCTGTCGCCGCACTTACCGTGCTACCTCGCCTTCCCCGCCTGCGGTCATTATGGCCTGATTACGTCGGCCCGGCCGCGTATTGCCGTAATTGATTACCGTACGCGAGCGGCCCAAGCGACGAAAGTGATGCGGTGGTGGCGGCGGCGGCGGCAGCGCGTGCTTCCCGTGTGACCAGCGGCGCTTGCACCGGCTGGCGGCGTGACAGCACGGATGGGAGCCGGACGCCGACTGTAGGCCGGTGGGACTGCTGATCACACGCCGAATGCAGCACAACCTTGCGTATCTCTCGCATGATGTGAGGTGTCATGACTCAACGTCACCGCCGACCCAACGGAGGAAGACGTGATCGTGAGGAAGCAGAACATCTTGGTGATGATCATGTTGCTGGCAAGGGCTGGGAAAACGAGACACACGTGGAAAGCTCGTTGCAAAGCTCTTCCTTACCAAAAATTGACACCTGCGTCACTCAGTGTGTCGATTTCACGAGCGCCTCCCCCATCTGTCTGTATGGAAGCCTGCCCTGGCCTCAGTGACTGCCGTTGGTCTGACGCGTGACCGTATGGAAGCCTGCCCTGGCCTCAGTGACTGCCGTTGGTCTGGCGCGTGACCGGGTGGAAGCCTGCCCTGGCCTCAGTGACTGCCGTTGGTCTGACGCGTGACCGGGTGGAAGCCTGCCCTGACCTCAGTAGCTGCTGTCAGTCTGATGCGTGACCGTATGGAAGTCTGCCCTGGCCTCAGTGACTGCCGTTGGTCTGACGCGTGACCGTATGGAAGCCTGCCCTGGCCTCAGTGGCTGCCGTTGGCCTGACACGTGACCGTGCGCCTCGTCGGCGGCCCGGGCCCTCCGCCGTACCCCTGTTCTCCCCGTGCCGCGGAGGCGGCGGCCTCTCTCCACAGACAGCCATGACACCTAGCCGGCAGCACGGCCGACGTTTTTGCCGCGGCGCGCCGTATTTGGTGGCCTCGTGCCGCGCCGGCGGCGTTTTTCTCGCGATCTCAGCCGTATTTGTTTTTGGCGGTGATAGGCGGCCGCCATTGCCGCCGGCGCCGTCAGCGCCCCGTGCTGGCGAGACGTGACGCGCCGCATTTGTCTCCGCCGCGCAGAACGCGGCATCGGCTTTTAAGCGAGCCGGGGCAGATGTGCGCTGAAGACGGGCCTGGCGTGGGCAGCCGCGTGGGATGTCCACGCCTTGGCTGGAGTGGTTACAAAAGAGATGACGCTGATCTGGACGGTGACGCGGCGAGACGGACGGATTACACTGGCGAGACTAATCCGCGGTGAGCTGGTGACGGGCCCCTAGAATAGACGAGGTGGATGCTTTTTTGTCCTCCTACATGCATTTGTACCAACAAGCATAACTGGCAAAGCTTAAAATAATGATCACAGATATTCCAATTATGGTATGCCACCTAAGCACTGCGGAAAAAAACTCGAGGAAAACATGCGAGCGCATCACATATATTTCGCGAGGAGAAAAGAAAGAGGTCTTGGACAGCGTGCGACAGAGGCTGGGGACTCATTGACATCCATTTCGCCCGGTGTGGCGGCACCGAAGGACGAGCAGACACCATTCGAGCTATTTCTAACAGGGCTTTCACAAAAATGGGCAGCTTTCGCAGCCAGCGCGGTCAGGCGCCAATGGTCACGGACATAGTTTGATTCAATCGGGTCCTCTGGTCGGAAACTTACCTTCCACCACCGCTGACCTTCCCTCGCTCTTCAGTGTGTACATTGCATGCATAGTGTAAACCGAAATATACTTTCTTAGAACAGCAACATAACGCACCCGTGCATGTTCGGCATACATTTGTCAAAAGCCATTGGTTTTAATGTGCTCAAAACAGGGAAACCTGGTGCGTCACTGAAGGAGACGCGGATCATCGTGCTCGCGCAGTGTGGCCTTTTGGTGCTCATTTTTCAAAACCAACGCAATGTTTGTGTTGCATCAGTCAGATAAAGTACATCGTACTGCATCTCCACAAGAATGGCGACAAGAGGCGACATTTTAAGCTCATTACTGTAGCCTCGTACTAAACGACAAGCTTAGCATGCACTATGGTCCGTGATGGACGGGATGTTATGGGCTATTCGGCCACTTGATCAGCTGCCTGGCGATCGCAATAACCAGCCCGGTTTGCCACACAAATTCTGATGTGTACGTTTTCCCCCCAACCCTTGAACTAGAACCGTGGCGTGGCGTGGATCTTTGTGGTGCTGTGCCATTTCCGGGAGCGGCCACCGGTGATGAACGTTTGATTGCCGTCTGATTACCGCGACAAGATCGATGGCGTTGATTGTCAATGCTTTGTCAACTACCACGCCAGCTTGTAAGCTTCTTCATATTTAGCGCCGTCCTAGCAGCTGGGTCCACACTACGTACGTTTGATATCTCCGTGTTGTGCGGTGTAGCCAGGGCGCATTTAAACGTCACACTCGCAACGAAAGCCGTGGCACGTCGGCCAGATTGCTCTCGCTCACGCCGGCGGGGCTGCCGAGCACGCTTCCCCGCGGTGTCAGCAGCCGGCGGTCGGTCCCAGCCAGCGCCGTCCAGCACCGGCTGGGGGCCGCCGCTCCCTCCGCCGCGACCACTGCGCGTTCGCTAGTAAGCGCGCGCCCCGCGGGCTCGGCTGCCGCTTGACGCTGATGATTGGGGGCATGGCATGGGCCGTTTTTCGCGCACCGTTCGCTGCGCGGCGTTTTACCGGGGTTTTTAGCGGCCGCCACCAAAAAGCACACAGAAGAAGGCAAAGTCAATATGGGCTCTGTAGCGGTGCGCTCCATTAATCACGGCGCGGCTTCGACGAGTCACGGGGCCGACCATAGCTCGGGAGGCTTCGCGGACCCGTCGATGCTAAATTCGGCGGCACGTTCGTGTTCCTGCTGTCGCATGAACAAAGCAGCCGTGTGTTAATGCCGCTGACGGCTGTGCCGTGCCCAGTGGGAGGTGACTGAGGAGTGTGACTGCTGATTGACGTAGACGTGGGCGTGGGCGCTTGTTTCTTCCGGGAGATAGACAGCTTCTGTATTGAGAAATCGTTATCCTGGGAGCAATCCTAATTTTCAATATTATTACAGGAGCATGTCCTCCACGCCCCTCCCCCCCCCCCCGAGTTAGCATCACCCATGGTGGTGGTGGGGGGGGGGGGAGGGGAGGGGGATGGCGGCCTAGCCGGCACGCTCGGGTCATGGATCAAGATCCAGAGCCACGGCGCGGATGTTCACGTCCTGACGGTCTGGAGAGGGAGGCGACCCGGCGCAGCTTATGTCGTCACTCATCAGATGGCGTGCCGGCTGGCGGCGGCGCCCTGTGCCGCGTCAACAGCGGCTCCGCCGGCGGGTCAGCCGCCGGAGCCGTCATCACCGGGGCTGACGCGCTGAGAGCGATCCGACGCGGGAGAGGAGCGCGGCGGGGGGGGGGGGGGCTGCCGCTCACTGCCGTCCCGTGGTGGCCGGCTGAATCAGACACGTGACCTGATCCTGGCAGTCCTCGCCGGTCTCTGACCGAACCCGTCCGACCTAACCAGCCCCACAGGCCCTTTGCTACAACCTGTACCTCTCACGCGCGCAGCGCTCTAGCGCGAGAGGGCCGTGCCGCGTCGCCACCACCCACCGGCGTCAACGAGCGCCGTGAGGCCACGCCGGGGCCGCCGGGGAGGTCCGCGTCGGTCGCCGGCGCGTCGGTCGGCGCTCCCGCCGCGCCGCCAACGTCGGGTAAACAGAGCCGCTGCCGGGTGCGCTGCCCCGGTTCCGCATGGTCCCGATGCGCCGCATTCGCCGCGTGCCAGGCGCGCGACACAATGCGGCGCGGCGCGGCTGTGTCGCAGGCTGAATGACGCTGGTGGCAGCGCGGCTGTCGCGGGAGATTAGCGCGCGCCCCGGCTGACAGCGCGGGGATGGAGCCGTCGCCGTCTGCGCTAGGATTGAGATGCCTCTCCGGCTGGCCCGTCAGATGTGAACAACCGCAGGTGGAGACGGCGTTCCGGATGGTGACGAGGGGTCTCTTGAGTTCCATGAGCTACCGTAGCAGCTCTATGCAAGGGGCCGAGACATTTCAGAAGTGCCGGACAAAGTGAGCTGATCTGTCTGTTGGCGTGTGGCGGTGGGTGGCACTCCGCAATGCGTCTGCTGCTGCGAGACATGACAAACGCACCAGCCCACAACGCATGCTGCCACCACGTGTCAAAACCGAAGCCAACACCGCCCGGCTGCGCGCAGGAATGTCCGTCGTAACACGGTCCGTGATCCGCCCGCCGCCGGTCCGCGGTCACGTGACCCAGCATCGGCGCCGACGGTGGCGCTCGTCGCGGCCGACGCTGCGGCGCCGGCGGCGGCAGTCGACGGGCGGTGGAGGTGGAGGAGCCACGACCGGGTCGGCGCCGGGCCAGCGGGCCGCGCTGCTGGCGGGCGGGGGCCGGCGGCGGCTGGATCGCGGTCGGCGGGATCAGTGCTGCTGTGAGCCGGGGAGGCCGCGGTGAGGCCGACGGACCGGCGGCGCGCGAACGCTCCATCAGCCAGCGAAGCTCCGCCCGCGCCGGCCCGAGCCCTCCCCGGCCGCGCTCGGGTCCGCCTCCTCCCACCTGGTCCTCCGGGCCATGGTGGTGGCGGCGGACGACGCCTGGCCCGCCCAGTTGATGGCCTCGCTGCGCCTGCCGAGCTGCGACCAGGCGCGCCACCGCCTGCAGCGCGCCTGCGACGCCTGCCGCCGCTCGCCGGCGCCCGCGCCGCCTGCCGAGCCGGCCGCGCCGGCCGCGCTGGACGGGGTGGTGCTGCGCCAGCGGCCGGGCCGCGCCGGCCGCGCCCGCTCCCAGCCCGGCACGCTGGTCGGCACGGACGGCTACGTGCGCTACCGCACGCCCGACCGCTGCAGCGCGCCCATCGCCGCCGCCGAGGAGGTCGGCGGCGGCCGCCTTTGGGGCCGGCTGGGCTCGCCGGGCCCCGGCGGCGGCGGTGGCAAGCTCTGGGGCCGGCTGGGCTCGCCGGGCCCTGGCGGCGGCGGCGGCGGCGGCGGCGGTGGGCTTTGGGGTCGGCTGAGCAGGCTACGTTCGCCGCGGCCTCCCCGTCCGCGGCACCGGCGCTCGTGCGGCGCAGCCCCGCAGACGCCCGAGGAGATGGCGGCAGAGTTCCAGCGCGAGTTGACCGCCTGCAGCTCCGAGGTACGCCCCGAGGGAAGGGTCAACATTCCAGGGGACGGGCAGGGCAGGCATCCCGAAAGTAGAGGAGGAAGGCTCGGCTTGCCGGCCTGGGCGGAAATGATCGCGTCCATTTGCCAGAGGGGGTGAAGGAAGAACGGCACGTCCGTCACCGTCACTTCACGTCCAGGAAGTGACGTCACCCATCACGTTACATCACATCTGTCACGTTGACCTCCGACACGCCCGGGACGAAAGTCGGGTCAAGTATTTGATCAGGTCGGTGTCGAGGTCAGGTCACAGAATGGCCTGTTATGGGCTCACAGATCCTGCTATTTATGACCGCACTCTACCAGAGCGGATTGACTCGGTTGTCCGAACACCTCTCTAACCCTTGATCGTGGAGTGATGTGATAGTATCGCCCGACTATGAGGCACTGCTCGTTCATCGAGTTTCTTGTGGCATGTCGTCATCTCTAAACGAGACATAACCGCCCCATTAAATTACATCGGTCGAAAGCATTTCTTTGGAAAAGCCCCTCCCCCGAGCCGTGGACGCGGGAACCATGTCAATGCCGCTCCTGTGATTAGTCATCCACCTGGTCCTCCCAGCCTCCTTCGCCGAGGCGGCCCTCATTCGGCGCACCCCACGCGTGACATCGCGATGCGGCATCGTTTTAGGACTGCTGGCGCGCCTCGGCTAACAGCGTCCGTTTATCCGCCTCGCTCCACCCGCTGTCTCGACGGAACGCCGCGGGCGTGCGACTCGGCCCGGCCGCTCGCTGAGCTGTGTCTGTCCTCATCCGCCCCCGCCGCGGCCCACTGGACCGCACGCGGCGCCGGACGCCGCTCTGAGCCGGCAGTGGCCTGAATCGGCTCTCTGTGTGCCCCTGCGGCCGAGATGAACTATCCCAGGCTGCAGATCAGGCGCGCGCCGGAGGCGTACAACCGCGGCAGCATACAGGGCAGCTCTGCGGCTGTCCGTAAGGTCCGGCGCCGACTTTGTTCAACGCGGCTTCGCGTGTCCGGAGCGCGTTAATGCGACCATGGGGTGCCAGCGGTCCAGTCACCCTGCCCGTCCGGCCGGCCGATCTCCGCCTCTCGCGGAGTCACCGCAGGATGCGACCGGGCCTCGTCCGACCGCCGGAAGTGGACCGGAAGTGAACCGGAAGTGTTTGGGAAGTGGTGCGGAAGCGATCGGAAGGGGTCCGCCTGGCTGCGGCGGCGTGTGGTCAGATCGATGCCCGGCGCTGCGGGCTCAGGTGGCGGCGCGCCCGGCGTGACCGACGGCCCGCCGCCGCACCATTGATGACCCAGCTCACGCACGCCGCTGCTCGGCGACAGGGGGGCGCTGATTAGCGCACCGCCGGGGGGGGGGGGGGGGGAGCTGAAGCGGGTGCGCGTGCCACACGAGCCCGGAGTGGGGTGCGGCGGAGGGACCCAATATTTAAAGATACCAGTTAGGCCTGCTTGAAAAATATTTTGAGTTGAAGATGTAGAAAGTTGGGACACACGTTCACGACTCATTTACTGTTATTGTCTTCAGCTGGGGCACTCTCTTTGCGCTGTAATTTGCCTGCAAAGTTTTGGCAATGGCGCAGACGTCAAGGGAGTTCAGCATGCCGTTATGCATGCTGGTTTGGTCATGGTTTTGTTTGGTACATAATGTAGGCCGAACACAAAGCATCATTTATCAATATTTCAGCTGTTCGAGATTTGCTGCCACAGAAAAGCTTCTCTCTGGGATCAGGATTATCTACTGGAAGAAAAACGCATTTGGAGGATATTTAGTATGTCCTGCTCCTGCCGTGTTTTCTCCGCCCCGTTTTGTATCACATGCACGTAACAAATGGCTGACCGCTTTCATCAACAATTTGATGTTCGCAGCCAACATACGATCATCAACGTGTCGCAGACATATTCGCCCGCGCACACCTCGTATCCGTCTATACCGACGTTTCACTGCAGGTTTTCCCACCACCGTCGTCAATGTCGTTGGCTTGAGCCTTTCTATGATTACAGGGCAAGGTAATAAGGCAGTGTTTAATAGCTCCATTAGTACTGAGGTGTAACTCTTCATGATTTAAAACATGCCTTTTAACGTCAGAGTATATGTAAAGGAAAACTGCTGGATGTGCGAGGCCGACGATAGTGGTTCAGACTGGTCAGTCACTTCGTGCGATGTCTTCAGACAGCCGACAACACCCACTCATCACGGAGGTCAATGTCCGTGACATCACATCATCACGTGAAACGGCAGTCGTCTTCCACTGGCCTTCTTAGCCCCGGCAGCAGGTGTTTTTCCGTCTCTGGATTCCGGGCTGGATCACGGCACGCCTCCGGACGCCGGCGATCTGCAGCCCGCGCGGGACGCACGAGCCTGTTTGTCACCGGATGCCTCCCGGTCGTGACCGTGAAGCTGCCCTGTCCGGACGAGCGACAGGTGCCGCGGTCTCGGGGCTGGTTTGACGGTGCGTCGCCGGCCGATCGAGAGGGTCCTTGGCGCCGGCGAGGCCTTGAGGCCAGACTGCGCTGGTCTGTCGGATCCCGGCCGAGCTGAGTCCCGAGTCTGCGCCGCGTGGCTGGGGCTGCGGATCAGGCTGCTAGCGTAGTTGGTGTCGTCATCTTCAGAGCTTCAGCTGGCGGCTGGACATCGGTCGGACGACCCACCGGCTGGGCAAGCTCTCGAAAGGTCAGTCGAGATAAGTCCGGCAGCCTGAGCTCTGGGACTGGCCTGTGCGGACGATGAAAGACATTCTGTATACGGCGTGGCCTTGGCGGCTCGGGTTGGCCGTGAATCCTCGCCTCCACCAACACACGGCATTAGCTGAGAGCAGCTGTGACGTATGTGCGCTGCTCGGCCACTCCCAAGCGCGTTCGTTACGCACGAGTATGCAGCTGAGCTCCTTCCTGCGTACAGAACATCAACCATGCAATCTGGGTGCACAAGGCCTACGCAGTTCGTGCGCCCAGCAATGCATGATCTATCGGGATTCAGGACCCAAAGTCTCACGCCGGTACTAGGATACTTTCCTGCGATACAACGTCCTCGCCACAAGTCGAGCGAGCCGACATTGACGCCGGGTGTCGATCAGCCGACGCCTGCCCCGGCTGACCGAGTCCCACCCGCGCCGCAGGTGCGCCCGCCCCCGCCGCCAGTCCCCGGCGCCGTGCCGGGCGGGGCGCAGTGTTAACTGAGGGCGGGAACACTCCTCCCCGAGCGTGACTCAGCCGTCCGGTCTCGGTCGAGGGGCCGGCGGCCAGACGCCGCTCCTGCCGCTGAGGTGCGGCACCGCTCGGTGGGCGAGCGCCGAGGGCGGCTGGCCAGGTACAGCGGCCGCGGTCCTGGTCCCGTCTGGACAGTAACCCTACCGGCATGGCATGCAACTTCACAGGCTTTTCTGGAAGGGATTTATTTAAGCTGTTGTTCAGGCTCATCGCTTTGGCTAATGAAATAATGTAACATACAAATCAGCATACTTCTGCATGCACGGTAACTCATGCACTCTTCATTTGCTATCAATAACATTTAACTAATACATTAAGAGCAGAGAAATAAGGCATATGCAAGCCAAACTAGTATTACCTAGATCTTTGTCTTCCTACTTTCTGTATTGACCGCCTTATGAGGCCCGGCCGGTACCTTGTTTATTCAGCAGTATTGATTATTCATCAGTGGATTATTAAGAGGCGGAGGCGGAGTGTGGTCCCAGCCAGCGGATGGGCCGCAGCCCGTCCAGTATGCAGCGCTCTTCCAGCGAAGCTGTGCCCGGCGCCGCTGATACCAGTGACGTCACCGCTCCACCTTGGCACCCTGAACTGGAGCTGGTGGGTCTCGGCCGGACATTCCAAACAGCCGACGGTGGTGTTTGATTATCTCGTGAAGCCGACGGAGTGCTGCGATGAGTGAGGAGGCTCCGGCGGCGGTATGCGGCCCGGCTCCAGTCTGCTGCAGGACCCGGACCCGACCTCGGGCCGAGAGTCTGTAGTCAGCGTCGCCCGGGGAGCCTGCTGGCAGCTGGTGCTGACCTACCAAACCGACAGGCGCCGCAGGGATTCAGCCCGTGTCGGGCGGCGTTGAGGCTGCGGAGGTGTGGCGGTTTCGCCAGCGGTAACACTGAGAGTGCGGCATTGTGTCTAAATCATAGACATGCACCGTGACAGGGTGTATATCTTGCAGATGGAACATTCATGCAGCGCGATAGAGGGTTGACGGGGTCAAGGGGTCGCCGCAAAGACCATGCATGGGAAGCTGGTCTCGCCTCACGCCGCTTTAAGTTTCTTGTTTGCAGCTGAGCCGCGTCAGTAATCCAAAGATGATTACGACGTGGCCGACCGTTCTTTCTCATTGGCCCGGCGCATGCCAGACGCCGCTGTCTCTCCACGCCGGCCTTGGCCTCAAATGGCGACCCGTGACTATCCCGCCGAATGTGACCTGGCTGCCACTGCATCTCATTCCCCGGCGTGGCAACCACGGCGCCTCGTCCCCGGGTCTGGCAACCACTGCATCCTGTCCTCCGACCTGGCAACCACTGCACATCGTTCCCCGACCTGGCAATCACTACACGTCACCCCGGCCGACGGGTTGCCTTAGCACCGGCGATACTTCAGCGGGCATCGATGAGTCGTCACTTTATCGCTACTGCTCAGATGTGAAGTGGAATTGCTGTAGATGTATTCGTTTGCTTGAGTGATCACGTGGAAGCGGAACTGACCTTCAGTGCTCGAGGCATCACTCCACGTGGGGACGAAAACTGGATGGTGATGCGGTGAAAACGATTATGTCAATTTGATGAAGGAGATTTTCCGATCTCCCTCCTCCCTTCAAGAGCTCGTGAAAGATCAAGACGATCATATTAAACGTCTGATGGATGTTTCAGCGTGTCTGTAATCCAATCGCCTTCCAGTGCGGCAAAGTAAGTGAGAAGGATCCCCGCCTGTCCGTGTGGCTGTGCGTTGCCGTGACCCCGTGCGCCACTCGCTCTGCTGCAGGAGGCGGTGGAGGCGCTGGTGGCGGACTACCTGCACCGGTTCTCGCAGATCGCCGGGCCGCTCATCAACTGCGCGCCGATCCTCAACTGGTTCGAGCTCGACGGTCGCGGCCACCGGCTTCTGGTCGGAGACGACTCGGACATCAACACGCCGGCCGTGGCCGCCGCGCTCGTCGGCAAGCGCTACGTGGCGCAGGCCAGCGACGAGATCAGCCTGGAGGTGAGATCCTCTCAGCTGCCGCTCCCCAGCCGGCCGGGAGCTGGTCTGGGGAGCGGGACGCTGAGCGAGGGCGGCCCTCTGGGGAGGCCTGTGGGACGACATCGGTCTGGAGGTGACACCCGCGAGGGGGGACCGCTCTAGAGGTGACACTCGCGAAGAGAGACCGCTCTGAATGGGACACTCGCGAGGGGAGATCGCTCTGGAGGTGACACTCGCGAGGGGAGACCGCTCTAGAGGTGACACCCGCGAGGGAAGACCGCTCTAGAGGTGACACTCGCGAAGGGAGATCGCTCTGAAGGGACACTCGCGAGGAGAGATCGCTCTGGAGGTGACACCCGCGAGGGGAGACCGCACTGGAGGTGACACTCGCGAGAGGAGGTCGTTCTGGAGGTGACACTCGCGAAGAGAGACCGCTCTAGAGGTGGCACTCACGAAGAGAGACCGCTCTGAATGGGACACTCGCGAGGAGAGATCGCCCTGGAGGTGACACTCGCGAGGGGAGACCGCTCTGGAGGTGACACTCGCGAGGAGAGATCGCTCTGGAGGTGATACTCGCGAGGGGAGATCGCTCTGGAGGTGACGCTCGCGAGAGGAGGTCGTTCTGGAGGTGACACTCGCGAAGAGAGACCGCCCTAGAGGTGGCACTCGCGAAGAGAGACCGCTCTGAATGGGACACTGGCGAGGGGAGATCGCTCTGGAGGTGACACTCGCGAGGGGAGACCCCTCTGTAGGTAACAGTCACGAGTTGGGATCGCTCTGGAGGCGACACCCGCGAGCTGAGATCGCTCTGGAGGTAACACTCTTGGGCCGAGGTCAGTGTGGGGGCTAGACCTGCGGCAAGATCCGCGGAGAAGGTGGGCCTGGAGAGAAGACCCACGGGAAGAGACCGGTCTGGTGGAGAGATCCGCCGGCCAAGATCGGCCCGGCGAAACCCGCCAGCCAAACTCAGCCAGGAGAAACCTGCCAGCCAAATTGGGCCGGGAATCCCGCCAGCCAAGATAAGCCAGGGGAAACACGTCAGCCAAGATCGGCCCGGGGAAACCCGCCAGCCAAATTCAGCCAGGGGAAACCCGCCAGCCGAGATCAACCAGGGGAGACCGGCAGGGAGAGGTCGGTCTGGAGGGAGACCGATCAGCTGAGGTCGGCTAGAGCTGAGAGCATCCGGATAAGATTAGTCTGGAAGGGAGACAATTAGGACGAGATCCATGTGAGGTCGAGATCTGAAGAGATCGGGACAGATATATGCAGCAGCTGCATAGAGTGGTTATCAAGTATTTTATGTTATGTTAGTGTACCATTCACACTATATAAACTACCATTCAGTGGTGATGAACAAATCAAGTTCGTCTACTTTTTCATCTGCCCATTTTTCTGCTTGTCTCCGGTTCCGATGTTTATCGCCGTTGTCGCCGGCTGACCTTCCACCACCAGCGGCCGTGCCCCGAATAGATCGACTCGCAGGTGAGGAATGCCAGATCAGTTTGACGCCGCGCAGACACGCCTGGCTGGGCTGGAGGTGACCTGGCCAGCTGGTCAGCAGAGGTGTCCGTCCGGGTCATACAGGTGGCGTGCTTTATCAGCAGCAACGCCGTGCCATCGGTCACAATGTGCGGCCGAGGCCAGGTCTCTCGTAAAGAAGGGGCAATAGGACAGATAGAAAGTCGAAATAAGGCGACCCGATTGATCCTGGCCACTCTGACCACGGTGGAGGTGAGACCATGACGGGGGGCTGAGTCCGATCAACGGCGCGGGACGACGGCCGCTCAGACCAGCGTTGGCTGACGCTCGGCCGATGAGATCTGCTTGAAACGAAAACATCCGGCTTTTGGGAGGATTGGCGCATCAAGTACGCTTTTTATTTTTTGTTTTTGTTTTACGGGATGAGTAGAAAGCTCTGGTTCTAAAAGCAGATTTTCAACCCCAGCGAATTCCCAACAACTCCAATATTGTCCCCTGGTGTTTCGTCTCCGACTGTAAAGGTTTTGGACGAGGTGCCGTCTCTGCGGGAGAACTACTAGCGTACATTATCAAATAGTGCCCATATCTAGAGATGACAGCGTAACGTTGGGGACTTCCGCCAAAAAAAGCAACAATAACATACCGAATGAATCGGGAAGGCTTAATGCAGCTTTCTGTGTGTTTCATTCAGCCACATTTTTGCCGTAAGCCTACTCCCTCAAAGCTTACATCTTTTTTCCCTGCGCGTTTTACCTGCTGGCGCTGTGAACGACCCAAAAATCCTCCAAAAGCTCGAGTTAATCCCATCAGGCCTGGCGCCGTTCATCTAATCGGACCGGTCCTCGCGCTCGGAGGCACTCTCGCCCAGGTCCCAGTGGCCGCCCCTCTTAATTCTTCGGGGCGCTTCCTCTGTAGTCCAGGTGTTCGCGCCGCTGTGGTCCTGGGGATCCCCGCTATAGCCGTGGGGCCTCCCCGCCCTCATTCCGGGCGCTGCTCTCCTGCAATGACCTCGTTGTGGCCCCCTGATCCGCACGAAAAACTGACCCACTTCTGTCCGGCGGTAATTGACAAGTACATCTTTGAACAATACCGGTGTGGGTTGGACAGGCCGTCGGGTGGGTTTTTGCAGTTCCTGCGCTGTGCGGGATGGGTGTCCGTCCTGGGTCGGCGATGTTTGGGGGTAAGCCGACGCGAAAAGCTAGGTGGGGCGGGCGGCCTTCCGTTCCTTTACTTGTTGCACTTCTTCACTCGGTTATTTATGACGGGTGTTTGCAATAAATCAGAAGCCTTCCTCAGTGGTCTCCTTGCTGCGTGGACGAATCCTTGTTGCTCGCGTGGTGTTTGTGCGACCCCTCCCGCGGTGTGTGGCGGCCTCCCTTCGGCTCGCGCCCGACCAATCCTTCGGCGGGGGCTGCTCTCACCGGCCGCTCGTATTTTCGGCTACTAGCCGGCCCTCACTGCCTCACGGGGACACTGAACGCCGCTGCGCAATCCCCGGGGAAATTCCCGTCAAAGTTCGCCGGGCGGACGGCCGGTCTGAAAGGGAGCGGAGCGTGGGCCGGGTCGCTGGGCCCGGGGCGAAGCGCCGGACGACGGCCGGTCCGGGGGGAGCGGAGCGTGAGCCGGGTCGCTGGGCTCCGGGCGGAGTGTCGCACGACGGCCGGTATGAAGGGGAGCGGGGTGTGGGCCGGGTCGCTGGGCTCCGGGCGGAGTGTCGCGCGACGGCTGGTCTGAAGGGGAGCGGGGCGTGGGCTGGGTCGCTGAACTGTGCCCGTCAGGCCAGGCCGCCGGCCCAGCGATGCCGCACGTCCTGCCACGCGTCTGGCTGTCATGGCTGACTCACCGTTCCCAAAGGTGGCACGCGTTCGCCATCAGCAGTCCGGGGCTGGAGGGGTGACTGGAATAGAGCCAGCGGTGGCTGCGGTGGAGGTTTGGGACAGAGGTGGTAACGGCAGGTTTGACAGAGGTGGCAGCGATGGATCAGCTCAACCTGTGCAAATTCCAAGATGCCGATTAAGACCTTAGAGGCTGTGTAATAGTGTCAATCACAGAGACAACGGCGATGCAGATTCCGGCAATCTCTGAATAAGTATAACAAGCCTCCACTGGTGACAATAACTGGTGGTGAATACCGTGGCCTTGTGGCTGATAACAGTACAAAGGACTTCTTTTAGGGGGATGCATATGCAGACCTCTGACGGCCGCTCCTGCCGCCCCTTGCGCCCCGTAGATGCTCCCTGTCCCATCACCTGACGGTGGTACACCCTGGGCTGGTGGCTTCGGTCAACTCCATCGCAGGACGGTCCACTCCATCGCATGTCCCACCACCTGGCGGCCGTACACCCTGGGCCGGCCGGTCCTGCCCACGCCATTGCTGTGTCGCTCTGCGGTATCACATCAGAGGGGGTCGGATCGAGGACCCTTCTCGGCCTGCAGGGGAGTTATCGGTCCGATAGAGCGACTGGTCGATGGGGCGTGCTAGCCGCTGCTCTGTTGAGCGGCCTAGGTTGCTAGCCGTTGCCCTGTTGAGCGGCCTGGGTTGTCAGCCGCTGCCCCGTTGGGCGACCCGGATTGCCAGCCGCTGCCCTGTTGGGAGGCCCAGGTTGCCAGCCGCTGCCCTGTTGGGCGGCCCGGGTTGCCAGCCGCTGCCCTGTTGGGCGACCCGGGTTGCCACCCGCTGCCCTGTTGGGCGGCCCGGGTTGCCACCCGCTGCCCTGTTGGGCGGCCCGGGTTGCCAGCCGCTGCCTTGTTGGGCGACCCGGGTTGCCAGCCGCTGCCCTGTTGGGCACCCCGGGCGCTTCGGGCTGGAGCGTCGCTGGTCGATGCAGGGCCTGAACGCTGCCGACGCACTCGACGAATGTGGTTAGAGGGCGACGGCCCCGGCTGCTGTGGTGAGAACGGAGGGAAGCTGTCGCTATATCCGCGCTGCTTCCATCGAAGGTCATTGGTGTCACTTGTGACCGGTTGGAAATTGAACTCCAGTCCTTGTGGTTAATTGAATTAAGGAATGCGGTTAATTGAATCCGTTCATCACTAGTGCGACGTTTTGTGGGTTACGTGGTAGATAAGATGACGCATAATTTGTATGTCGTTTTCAATCATCGCTTTAAACGACTATACTCTCATGCAAACGTGGCATTTATCATGCGGACTCTCTTGCAAAGGTAATCTTTGGCATGTGCCTGGCATGTCCGATGCATTTGGCATTCCCATGCATCATGACAACCATGTCGAATCCCAAATCAACTGCGCCCGGCCTCCAGAAACAGACAATGGCCCTGTGCGACAGGGCGTGACGCGGTTCACGTACCGGTTGGAGGTGTCTTACTTATAGACCACAGCTTGATCCGGGTGCATGACAGGGATTCGCTCGGCGCAGACGTGCGGAACGGCGCCTGCCAACAGATTCACGGCGTGTCCGGTTCCTGCCGGCTCGTCATGGCGTAAACACGCCCTCTGTCAGCTCGGGACAGCCGTCATGACCAATGAATGCCTCCAGCTCCATTTTGGGCGCTGCCGAGACTCCACCGCTGGCAGCATCATACATGAGGCCACATATTCATGCGGAGCGAACCGAAGCCGACTGCTTAAGGATCTGAGCATTTCGAACCTGGACGATCGTCAGGCGCGTCGGCGCCCAGACAGCACGGTGTGCGGTGACCTTAGCCGGACTTCGGCAACGGCCGGGGCGCGGGACGGCCACGGGTGTGACCAGGTGACCTGGGTCCACATCAGGCCGCTGGCTGCCGGACCTAGGGGTCTGCTGCGCCACAGCATGCCCCGCAGTAATATCACTCAGTGCCGGAGCCCGAACGCCAGCCGGCTCTGCGCTTTGGACCAATAGCTTACCGCTTGCCTCTAAGTGAGTGAGAGTGTCCCCTAGCGAACGCCACTCCGGCGCAGGCTCGGCTGTAACTTTATTTGAAGCAGACAAGAGGGACCCTCTCCCCCTTCCCTCCCGCCTTACCTAGTCCAGGAGAGTAGGCGGCAGCAGCTGGGATCCCCGTATTGTTGCTGCAGCCAGCCATACGGCCCCGCTTACCGTCACGAACGAGCCGTGCTCGGGGCATCAAAGAGGCCGAATGGCTGTTTTAGTGGGTTTGCGTCAAATAAGTGCGCACAAAATTATAGGCCGTTGTAGGAGCAGCTGCCGTGCCGGCCTTTGGCACCCCTCTGCTTCGCCCGGCACCGAAACAGGCCGTGCCACGTGTTGTTGCGGGGGAGGGGGAGGGGGAGGGGCTGCTGAATCCGGCGTGACGGCTTGCCATCGTCCGTCACCGGCGCTAACGGAGACACCTGACGGCATCACAGGCCGACAGCGGCCGGCAGCGACCGTCTCGGCGGCACGAGGGTCCGCTGACGGTGCAGACCGCGCTGCTGACGGTCCCAACTGCATCACTGGTGGTCCCAACTGCAGCACTGGTGATCCCGACTGCATCAGTGGTGGTTCTGATGCTTCGCTTCACCATTCACATACTGCTGCTACCTGTGTTGTTCCGCGTGCACCACTGAAGTTAGTGAATTTGCGCTGGTCGTAAGGACAGCACCAACGGCGGTTGCTGCTAGTATTCCACTAATAGTGCTTGCAACGGCATCTTTGACGGCACGGATTGTACTGCTGACGGTACTGACCGCACCAGTGACGGCACTGACTGCACCACTGGCGTCGCCGACTGCATTGCAGGCAATATCTGTTGCACTGCGGGTTGCACCGTTTAAACAAGTGGCGATCGATTGGATGACAGCGCGTTTTGCACAATTTAACGGGGGACGAGCGAGGCACGGTGCAGCCAATGGACGATTGGATAGGAAAGGTATGGTGAGGCGAGGGACTATCGAGCAGCGAGAGCTAGATTGGTTAGGAAAGGTATGGTGAGGCGAGGGACTATCGAGCAGCGAGAGCTAGATTGGTTAGGAAAGGTATGGTGAGGCGAGGGACTGTCGAGCAGCGAGAGCTAGATTGGTTAGGAAAGGTATGGTGAGGCGAGGGACTATCGAGCAGCGAGAGCTAGATTGGATAGGAAGGGTATGGTGAGGCGAGGGACTATCGAGCAGCGAGAGCTGGATTGGTTAGGAAAGGTATGGCGAGGCGAGGGACTATCGAGCAGCGAGAGCTAGATTGGATAGGAAAGGTATGGTGAGGCGGGGGACTATCGAGCAGCGAGAGTTAGATTGGATAGGAAGGGTATGGTGAGGCGAGGGACTATCGAGCAGCGAGAGTTAGATTGGATAGGAAGGGTATGGTGAGGCGGGGGACTATCGAGCAGCGAGAGCTAGATTGGATAAGAAAGGTATGGTGAGGCGGGGGACTATCGAGCAGCGAGAGTTAGATTGGATAGGAAAGGTATGGTGAGGCGGGGGACTATCGAGCAGCGAGAGCTAGATTGGATAGGAAAGGTATGGTGAGGCGGGGGACTATCGAGCAGCGAGAGCTAGATTGGATAGGAAAGGTATGGTGAGGCGGGGGACTATCGAGCAGCGAGAGCTAGATTGGATAGGAAAGGTATGGTGAGGCGGGGGACTATCGAGCAGCGAGAGCTAGATTGGATAGGAAAGGTATGGTGAGGCGAGGGACTATCGAGCAGCGAGAGCTAGATTTCCCCCTCACATCACGAGGATAAACCGCAGCGCCGCACCGGCAGTCAGCCGAGCTGGGCGGCAGCTGTCAGATCGCAGCCATCGCTGCGGACGAGCTGGAGGACTTGGCAGCCAGATTCGAGCAGATCCGCGTCTCAGTCAGCCACGCGGAAGTGACGGAATTGCAGTGACTCTTCGTCCCATTTATCGTGCAGACGGTGCCGCCTCTTCAAGTGCCACTATTGTTGAAACCGAACCGACGAACCCATACGGTGCCTGTCAGGGTGCGATGGCTGCAAATCACTCAGGAGTTGGCCGGGCGGCCGGAGCGGCCCCGACGGGCGCGGGTCCATCGACCGCGCGTCTGCCGCCGCCGCCGGCCCGCCGCCGGCCAGCTGGAGCTACGTCTGCACTCGACCGACCTCTCAGTCAGACGCTCTGCCCATCACGCGATCCAGTGCTCAGCCCACCGTTCAGTCTAATGTTCAATCAGACACCCAGGCATGCTCAGACGCAGACTCAGACACTCGGGTAGATCCAGACTCAGTCAGACACTTGGGGAGACTCGGACTCAGTCAAACACTGCCCGTCACGTGGTCTAGTGCCCAGCCCACCACTCAGCCCACCACTCAGCCCACCACTCAGCCCACCATTCAGCCCACCACTCAGCCCACCACTCGGTACTTTGCTCGGTTCACCTCTCTTTCCATCACTCAGGCTACCCCTTAGTCCACGGCTCAATCAGATACGCAGACCGATTCGGACTCAGCCAGACGAACTGCCCAGCTCTCAGTCCGCCAATCAGTTCACCACTCAGTCCACCATTCAGTCAATTCAGTCTACCATACCATTTACCACTTAGCTCACCACTAAAATCCCCATTCGGTTCCGCTTGGCCACCACTCTGTTCATCACTCTATCCACAACTCAGTCTAACCACCATTCGGTCCAACACGCAGTCCATTATTCAGCCCACCACCTCCTCCACCACATGCTCACCACTCAGTCCACCACTCAGTCCACCACTCAGTCCACCGTCCGCCCGGCTCCGGGGGCCATGTCCACACTCCGACGCCGTACCGGCAGGGCTGCGTGCGGACACGTCCGCCTAAATAATGGCGGGGTTGGGCGTTCAATATTCATCGGCGGCGTGCCCAGCTCGCGCCGGCTTTGGGGGCGGGCTGGCTCGCGTCGCGGCCGTGCCTGAGTTGGGCTGCTGGGCTCTGCCTCTCAGCCCCCCGCCCCTTGCCCCCCCCCCCTTCCCGCTCCTAGCCCCATAACGGATCGAAGCTAATAACCTATCGCAATCGACTTGTACTGTTATTCGCAATACAAGCTGGGGTCAGCACTAGCCAATCAGCGTCCGGGAGTGGATTTACTCTATCGTCGTTTCATGCAAAGTCGCCGGCCGGCCCCCTCAGGATTGACCCGCGTTCTGTCCGCTTCCCCCGGGGCGGTGATGGTACCGATATTGCATGCAGGCGGCAGCGGCGATTTGTGGACGAAAGGGCTGGACTGCCACGTGCCAACAGCGGGCTAGTGGGGAACGGGGAGGGGATGTCAGGAAGCCGGGAGGGGTGCAGGGTCGGCGGCTGGAGGTGGTAGTGTCCCAGCTTTGCCGAGGCAGGCGGGGTCACTGCATCGCAAACTGTCTTCAGATTAGTGCTGCCGTTGGGAAGACTGCCGTCAGACTAACTGTCTATTATGTCTGACTGACTAACTGTGTCGTATTATGACTGCTGCCAGAAGCGTTCTACGAAATGGCAGACTGTCTTCAGAGGGGGCTTAGCTCCTGCGGGCTGCGGTCCGACGAGCTGCATTGTATGGCGCGCTGCCGTCAGACGAGTGCCGCTAGTGGCGGCCGACAAACCAGCTCCGCTGTATGGCATACCTCTATTAAACCAGCTCTACTGTATGGCATACCGCCGTCAACCCAGCTGTAACGTACTGGTGCGCTGTGGTCAGATTAGTTTTACTGTATGGCATACCGCCGTCAGCCCAGCTCCACTGTACGGTGTGCTGTGGTCAGACCGGTTCTACTGTGTGGCATACCGTCATCAGCCCAACTCCACGGTATGGTGTGTTGTGGTCAGATCAGTTCCAATATATGGCATACCACCGTCAGCCCAGCTCCACGGTACGGTGTGCTGTGGTCAGATCAGTTCCAATATATGGCATACCACCGTCAGCCCAGCTCCACGGTATGGTGTGCTGTGGTCAGATCAGTTCCAATATATGGCATACCCCCGTCAGCCCAGCTCCACGGTACGGTGTGCTGTGGTCAGATCAGTTCCAATATATGGCATACCACCGTCAGCCCAGCTCCACGGTATGGTGTGCTGTGGTCAGATCAGTTCCAATATATGGCATAACCCCGTCAGCCCAGCTCCACGGTATGGTGTGTTGTGGTCAGATCAGTTCCAATATATGGCATACCACCGTCAGCCCAGCTCCACTGTACGGTGTGTTGTGGTCAGATCAGTTCCAATATATGGCATACCCCCGTCAGCCCAGCTCCACGGTACGGTGTGCTGTGGTCAGATCAGTTCCAATATATGGCATACCCCCGTCAGCCCAGCTCCACGGTACGGTGTGCTGTGGTCAGATCAGTTCCAATATATGGCATACCCCCGTCAGCCCAGCTCCACGGTATGGTGTGTTGTGGTCAGATCAGTTCCAATATATGGCATACCCCCGTCAGCCCAGCTCCACGGTACGGTGTGCTGTGGTCAGATCAGTTCCAATATATGGCATACCCCCGTCAGCCCAGCTCCACGGTATGGTGTGTTGTGGTCAGATCAGTTCCAATATATGGCATACCCCCGTCAGCCCAGCTCCACGGTACGGTGTGCTGTGGTCAGATCAGTTCCAATATATGGCATACCCCCGTCAGCCCAGCTCCACGGTACGGTGTGCTGTGGTCAGATCAGTTCCAATATATGGCATACCCCCGTCAGCCCAGCTCCACGGTACGGTGTGCTGTGGTCAGATCAGTTCCAATATATGGCATACCCCCGTCAGCCCAGCTCCACGGTATGGTGTGTTGTGGTCAGATCAGTTCCAATATATGGCATACCCCCGTCAGCCCAGCTCCACGGTACGGTGTGCTGTGGTCAGATCAGTTCCAATATATGGCATACCACCGTCAGCCCAGCTCCACTGTACGGTGTGCTGTGGTCAGACTGGTTCTACTGTGTGGCATACCGTCATCAGCCCAGCTCCACGGTATGGTGTGCTGTGGTTAGATCAGTTCCAATATATGGCATACCACCGTCAGCCCAGCTCCACGGTACGGTGTGCTGTGGTTAGATCAGTTCCAATATATGGCATACCACCGTCAGCCCAGCTCCACTGTATGTGAGACCGCCGCGCTGTTGCTGAGCTCCACTCTGTGACAGATTACCGACAAGCCTGAGTAATCCCGGCTTGGTTTAATCTCTTGGGAGAAATCCTCCATGCTCCGGACTCACGGATTTGTCGAAGCCATGAGCTGGGGCCTTCGGATGGCATCTTACTCGTCCCAGATGCCAGCCAAACATGGTTATCTTGCTATAGTGCCTTAGGGATCTGAACGTGCCAGGACTGCCGCGATAATAGGACGCGTCAGGGTAATTAATTATGTTGTTACGTCCGATCTCTGGACATGTAATGATGTCGGTCGTCACGACTTGACTGCGATTGGTCCTGGTAAAGCTGTAGCAGTAGCTGATCCCGCCTCCCTTCTCACCAAGCCCCTGCAGCTGCGTCGGCTGGTAACGTCGTCCCGGCCTGTTTTCTCTGTCCGCCGTCCTCGATCGATCTTTCTGTGGAGCATGTTATTATGACCCCGACGACTTTCCCCGTCCGTGGCCGTGCCCAGATGTCCGGATGGCCTAGGGGCTGGGCCGTCCCGACCTCCGTGACCCCGTGACCCGCGGGATCTGGTCGCCGAGGCCGGGCCGTCCCTCAGTTGAGAGATCTCCCGGTGGTTCTCGCCGCGCGGCCCGGACCGCCGGCGGACACGGGGTGTATTTTTACGCACGGCCCGCCTACCTGCCCGGCCCACCGGTCCGCCCCGGGTGATCTGCGGGGTCATTGACCGCGCCTCCGCCGTCGGGCTACCTCCCAGCAGCCCCGGGTCAGTCCGGCCAGCCGGCCATGTCCTGCGGTACCCTCTGGGCTGTGTTGTCCGCCGCGTGTTCTGGGATGTGTTGTCCACCTGGTGCCCTGGTGCCGTATGATAACCTCGCCAGCGTTTCTGTTATTACAGATGTAACTTCTTACTTACTGTAACAAATGTGGACCCTTTCGGAGGGAAACATTTCTCTTTATAGTTGACTCAATCATGAATAACGTGGCGCCACATCTGCCGCTGAGCCACAAGAGAACTGATTTGTTTGGACTCAGCTGCGCGCCGGATCCCTTCTGCGGCTCACGGCGGCCGCCCGGCTCAGGGAGGGACATTGCCGGCCGGCGCCGCCGCGACCGCGGCCGTTTAGAGCGGCGGCTAACAGGCGGCGTTGGCTCAGCGACACTGATTAATGCGCGGGCCCGGACACGGCGAACCAAACCAGATGTCGTCTCCCCGCTACTGCGCGGTGGCGACGCGCCGTCCGCCCGGGAGACGTGAACAACAGATGGGACAGCGAACCGCCTTTTTTGCCGGCCGGGATTCGGGACGAAGCCTCACCACTCGCCATCTGAAGGGGCCGCTTGCTGACGGAACGACATGTCTCTCCCGCTCTTTGAACAACTGTTGGAGTGCGGCCTGTGGAGTCTTTGATCTCGTGCACTGAACCCATTGTGCAATCGTTTCACGCATTGTCTCGGGTGCTCTCATCGCGAAATTCCGCGTCGCTCTAACCGCTCAGCCGCGCGGCGCGAGCCGGCCGCCGGCAAAGCTTGTGTGCGCCACAACGTCGCCACATCCGCGTCGGAATTGTCGGAATTGGACCGCGGAGTAGGGCCGCACCGCAGCGGCTCGGCCGTGCCAAGCCACCGGCCTGGCGCACCCCCGCCCCGCCGAAATACCACACCGTCTGCAGGGAGTGACCGGCCGGCCACGCCCGTCGTCCTGCGGTGGCAGAGCGCATGGGGGGGGGGGGGGGACGGTGGTCAGTGACGCCGCACGCCCGCGCGGCGCCCTCTTTGTCCGGAAACTGTCCTCGCATCGGACCGACGTGACGCGCCAGACGGGGCGCGTTGCCGTCGACGCAGGACGGCCGTTGGTGGACACGGTGGACCGACGTGGCACGCCGGACGAGGAGCACCACTATCGACGCCGGACGGCCGTTGGTGGACACGTCGAGCGAACTCGCCGGGAGCAGAGCGGTGGCTCGGCCCGGCTTCTGACAGTGCCGCGGCGGCATCTCATTGGCTTACTTCGGCGCTGGAGTCCAGCCCGCGTCACCGGCCGCACGCGCTGCCGCTGATCCCGCGATCGCTGCGCGCGGGCGGGCGTCCGCCGTCCGCCTGCAGAGCGCTGCTCAGCGGCCCGCTCTCGGCATTTGGCCACCGATGGCGGCCGAGGCCGAGTGGAAAATCTGTGCTGACGCACGCGGGGTCACTGCGAGGCGGCTGAACTGCGAGCGTGTTCTTTCCAGGCTTGCGGAGGGGTGCTGGCACCATCGAATACCGGCTGTCAGTGCAGAGGGCGTATGGATAGTACCTGCCTGGCGGCTTCTTGGATGGTGCCGGTGGACAGACGCTCATAAAATAAAAAATGACGTTGCTGGTCTGACGCCATAGCTCTATCGGACCGCTCGTGTGGGCTGTTCATCCCCAAGAACCACGGTCTCCGGCGGGTCAAGATTTGGCGCTTTTCTTGCTTTTGCAATGCAAGATGGGCTTTTCAAGAATTTGAAAGTGTTCCCGCAAAATGTCGGCTCCCGTGCGGCCCATCCCCCTCCCCCCCATGCCAGGAAACCACAGTAAATCGCTAGCCTGGCATCGCTAGCTGGCGTGCCTAGTCATTTCCACTCTCCACCATGACGCTGATCCGCGGTGGACAGGTGTCCGCCGTGGGGCGTTTTTGATCGGTGTGTCGCTCGATTTGACTGGCACATGTTGTGGGGACCAGCCCTGGCTTCGAGAAATAGCTTAAATGTGGCCCGTTACTGGACTCGACCAGACAGCGGCCCGTCTGGGCCTGTGGACCTGACCTCGGTTCACTGTCATTGTATCGCACTGTAACGCTAATTCAGGTTCCGTTGCTTTTCATCAGGCCAGGTCAGGCTGACCTGACGGTGGCGACAGTCTGGCGACAGCTGGGTGACATATCCTCCAGGACTCGTA
Source organism: Pollicipes pollicipes (assembly GCF_011947565.3). NCBI lineage: Eukaryota > Metazoa > Arthropoda > Thecostraca > Pollicipedomorpha > Pollicipedidae > Pollicipes > Pollicipes pollicipes. The sequence goes on along the minus strand of NW_023596136.1, from coordinate 20,194,036 downwards.
TTTCTTTTAACGCATCGACCTCTTGTCATCTGAGCTTGTCTCCTCCCTGACCCCTGCGTCTGGAAAAGCTGGACAAGCCGACCTAACCTGACTGAGCCCTGTCTTCGTGTTGTCCTGTCATTCCACGACGTGGCCCGGCTCGTCTGACCTGACCTGACCCGACCTGACCTGACCTGACCTCTCCGCGTCCGCAGGTGGGCGACATGATCTCCGTGATCGACATGGCGCCGCCGGACGAGTCGGCCTGGTGGCGCGGCAAGCGCGGCTTCGAGGTCGGCTTCTTCCCGTGCGAGTGCGTCCAGCTGATCGGGGACCAGGCGCCGCCGCAGGTGGGGCCGCCGTCCGGCCGTCACCGGCGCGCCGCCACGCTCCAGCCCGGTCAGCCGGCGCTCAGCAGACAGGGCAAGCTCACCGCCTTTTTCAGGTGAGAACGACAGAGCAAACTCACCGCCTTCCTCAGGTGGCGACGGCAGGGTGAACGCACTGCGTTTCTCAGGTGAGGGTCTGAGGACGAACTCTTCGCCTTCTTGTGGGACAGAAGCCGTGGAAACCACCGGCTGCCTAGGTTCGGGGGAGGGCAGACCACTCTGGCTTTCCGGGCACTCACTAGGCTTTTCAGTTGAGTTGACGGGCTAACTGATCGCCTGCTTCAGGTGAAGAGCGGGGTGATCCTATTTAGAGGGCTGTTTCTCTCACCCCATCATCGACACAACTCGCAGCAATGTTGCTGGACAGCGTACAGCTCAAGCTGTCATGAAAAAGTAAACCAGCACAAAAATAGAGATAGAAGCAAAAGGGAATGATCCGTCGCTGTGCAGGCTACTCATGACATCGTGTGGCTGTCTCAGTATGCACACATTTCGTGGCGACGTGTTCGTGTTTGAAACGGTTTGTTTGAATGATTGCCAGAGTTTGAATGTTTTCTCTCCCCTTTGAACGGTTACCCGAGTGGCGGGCATGACCGCGATTGGCACGAGTTGGCGTGGTCACCGGCGGCCTGTCAAGGCTCCGGATGCGAGCGACGGGCTGGCGTGGTGACCAGTCACCCGCCGGGCATCAGTCACCTGTCAGCGCCGGGGAAGTCCGGACCAGTCACCCGCCGGGCATCAATCACCTTCCGTCAGTGCCGGGGTAGTCCGGACCAGTCACCCACCGGGCATCAGTCACCTGCCGTCAGCGCCGGGGTAGTCCGGACCAGTCACCCGCCGGGCATCAGTCACCTGTCAGCGCCGGGATAGTCCGAACCAGTCACCCGCCGGGCATCAGTCACCTTCCGTCAGTGCCGGGGTAGTCCGGACCAGTGACCCGCCGGGCATCAGTCACCTTCCGTCAGTGCCGGGGTAGTCCGGACCAGTGACCCGCCGGGCATCAGTCACCTTCCGTCAGTGCCGGGGTAGTCCGGACCAGTCACCCGCCGGGCATCAGTCACCTTCCGTCAGTGCCGGGGTAGTCCGGACCAGTGACCCGCCGGGCATCAGTCACCTGTCAGTGCCGGGGTAGTCCGGACCAGTGACCCGCCGGGCATCAGTCACCTTCCGTCAGTGCCGGGGTAGTCCGGACCAGTGACCCGCCGGGCATCAGTCACCTTCCGTCAGTGCCGGGGTAGTCCGGACCAGTGACCCGCCGGGCATCAGTCACCTTCCGTCAGTGCCGGGGTAGTCCGGCCTCTTAACCCGGCTCCGCTCGGCTGGTTTTGTGTACTTCGGCAGCGCGTCGAAAATAGGCTTGGCTATCGTCCTGGCGGTCGCCCCCCCCCCCTCCCGCCCCCCCCCCCCCCCCCAGCCCGTTGCCAGGTGCTTAGCGCTCCGCGCCGTTCGCCAGTCTGACCCCTTTCCCGGGTCGCGTCAGGGCTGCAGGGACCCTGAGTGGCTTGAATACCCTTGCCTCAGGCACGCGTTTATCGGGCTCAGCCAGTGCGTGTCATGGCTCCGTTTTTACGCCGGTGAAATTATTTTTAACTGACCCGACTGCGTCACTAACAGTTAAGTTTGCATCATCTCGCTATTTCGCTGACGCCTACGCGCTACGGATGGAGACACGTGTCCATCCTATCTGTGTCAGATGCTTCCAGCCGTTTAGCCGACATGTTCGATTGACGTCTGGACGGTCTGGCGTAAGCAGCCGCATGTTACGTGCCGTCGGACGCGTTTGACGCATATTTGTTTGGATAGCTCGTCAGCCGGTGTCCTCGACGTCGGACACTCTGGCTAACGTTCCTCACGTGTGCGGCGGCGCGAGCGTGAGCGGCGGTCGCGCGGAGTGAAGAGTATGGTCGGCAGACTGGTTCTGACGGAACTGGACCGGGTACGTTCGCTCGCCGGAACCGGTGGGCGGGCCGCCAGCTCCCGTTGACCGCGGCCCCGGCACGTACCGACGGCCAGATTACTCACGGGGCGCCGTGTTTGTTTTTGCGTGTCCGGCCGGCCTTGTCTTCGCTAATGGGGTGGCCAGCTGTCTCCGGGCGAGTGTGAGGCCACGCGCGGCGCGGCTTGAGGGGGGCATGGCCATCTCACCGGTTACCTGCGCTCGGACCGCCAGGCCCCGCCTGGCCGTCTTTACGGGGAGTAGCGGGCGAGACAGGCTGTCTCGAAATCCGCTGTTTGTTAAATTGTATATGGCGTAACGTACCCGATGACTAAACGTCTCTGAGTGGCTGCGGATTGTCCAACAATCGCTCCAGAGCTCTCCCTGAAGCTGGCGCGGCCACCGACAGGCAGCCAGGGTGTACCGCGGTGCTGAAGTGCGGTGTTGACCTGGTCCATGGCGCCCCGCGGCGCGGGCCGGGGTATTGCTCGTCTCAGGCCGACACGAATGACTCCGTTGTGGGAATACGACTCTGCCAAACATTCCATGAACGGAGGTATCTGTCCAGCTGACTGGCTGGCTGGGGGCCGGCTCAGGGTGAGCTGGCCGACGTCCTTTGGGCGCTGGATTGGGGCCGCGCCAGACGGGATCGAGGTGCGGGGCGCGATTGCCCAAGCGCCGCCGGCGCTGGCCGCCGCCGTGGGAAGCCCGGGGCGCGACGCCGGCGCCGCTTCGTTTCGGTCACGGCGCCCACTAAGTGCCGGCTGGGACGGCAGCGGCCGCTCCCAGCGCACACGGGGCGCGCCGCCGCCGCCGCCGCCGCCGGGGGCGTCGATGGTCCGGCGCGCCGAGGTGACGGCCCCAGCGAGCCCCAGCCCGGCGGCGCGCCGGGGCGCTCGGGCGCGAGCCGCCGTCGACCGGGGTCTCAAGCTGCCCCGACTCTAGATCCAGGGCTAGGACGGGCTGCCGACGGTACCGCCGCCGCCGGCGTCGATGGTCCGGCGCGCCGAGGTGACGGCCCCGGCGAGCCCCAGCTCGGCGGCGCGCCGGGGCGCTCAGGCACGAGCCGCCGTCGACCGGGGTCTCAAGCTGCCCCGACTCTAGATCCGGGGCCAGGACAGGCCGCCGACGGTCCCGGTGCCAAGTAATGCCCATAGACGACTCGCCAGAGAGCGGAACTCGGAACGATGCGTGACACGGCGTCATCGACGGGATGGATCAGGGCGTGTGTGTATGTGGGTGTGTACGAGCCGGCGGTCTGAGTTCCCAGCCCGTGACGGACTGGCGTGCCCTATGAACCTTGTACATACACACAGTTTGACAGCTCCAACGGCCTGTGAATACAAGCGAACGGACCGTGCTGCTGTGTGCCCTGATTGTTGTTTATTTGATGTATGTCTTTGTTTGTTTGGCTCTGGAAAGCAACACAAGGAAGGACACGTGGAATCCTTTTAAGCTTCCGTCTGCTTTTTGGCTACGGAGACAGACCTCCCGCGCTTGAGTTAGTTATACTGCCGTCACGTGCATGCTACGAGAGTGGAAGATACTGGAAGATCTGGAATGAATGGGTCTAGGACGCGTAGCATGGGTTTCTTCTATTCCTGTAGATTTACGACGACAGCATTTTCTATAATCCTCGGCAAGCATTGCTAACCACGGTCTTCTATGGACCTTGTGACCCCATGATTGCCACTTACCGCTCTTCAATACGCCTAAAGCTCTGTGCAGATTATGACGAACGACCACTCGTTTTTTACACCCACTTTTTGGCAGGATTCACAGTTATAAATGGTCTTGATTTCCTTTTTGTTCCGCGCTATTAGTTCCGTTTTTAGTCGACCAGCATCGCACCTGAAGTCCATGGTGTCCCAGACAATCCCAGACACCATTCGAGCACCGCCTCACGCCCGGAGCGCCTGGCTTTCCAGCCGGTGCCCCTCTCCGCGGGGCACCAGGCGAGGGCCGGCGGGATCGGTCTCCCAGCACCGATGGCTGGTTCAGGTCAGCGGTCTGGAGCCTGGGCGGTGTGCTCCAATAGCGCAGCTTAGCCGGGATCGAGATACTCCGCTTCAGGTCCTCCTCCCCCATTGCACTACGCACTTCAACTGTCTGATTCTGATTCTGACTGCGACAGCCCGGGTGAGGTTGCGACGTCAGTGAATAGAACTTCCACTTCCACTTCCACTTCCACTTTCAGGCTGCGTGTCGCGGAAACGATCTGGGACGTATGTACATGCTTCGACACTCGCGCCAGCGTGTGCCAAACTCAGAAATGTCCCGCTTTAGCCGGAGTATTCGACAGACACCAAAAAGTTCCGGTCGCTGCCCTGTCGGGTGCCGCCTCCGGGAGACCGCACTGTCCATCACCGGCTGGCGTAGCTACTGACAGCAGCGATTGACCAATCAGCGTCGGACTAGCGGCCGGATTCGGCCGGCGCTCGTTACCCGCCGGAGTAATGGCAGTCGTGTTCAGCTGGCCGGCACCGACGACGGTCGCCCCCGCTGACTCACCGGGCCAAGCGGCGCTCGAGCCTGTCGATGCGGGTGCCGCTCGACGGTCGGCGGGCCCGCCAGCCGAGGGAGTCCAGGGACTGCTGTGGGGACGGACCAGGCTGGCAGGTGGGATGACTGGCGAGATGACAGCGTTGAAGACCGGGCGGACCGCTTGTTCCGAGGTCCTCACTGCTCCAGATTCGCTTGGAAGCACGCTGTCCTTTCATTTGGCCAACTGCTGAAGGCGGCTGTGAGCCGCGCGTTTTCGACACAAAGCCGCGGTTCGACATCGGTGGATTCACGCAGAAAGTCGACAGACACGCGGCATGGTGACGGAGTGCACGCGTGGATGGTCGCGTGTCGCTTTGCCCCGTTCCACACAGAGCCCCTTTGTTTTATGGGCTGTTCGGTTGCGTGCCCGGCTATTGTTTAGCTTTCCTTTAATTGTAGTGTACTCTCTCTCTGAATCTGCTTGGGTGCGTTTGTACGGTAAGCTTTGTTTTCTCGTACCCAATCGTGTTTTTGTTATCCAGTCGGTTTGGTGCTTGTTAGTGGCGCGCCTGTTTATGGCTATGTTCTCCCGTTCCGTCCTTGTATGGCGGCATGATCTGGACTGGCTTTGGTGGTGTTTCTGCACCCAGACTTTCAATTTAGGTGCACCCCAGTTGGAACCAGAATACCGTCCGCGACCCGTCTTACATCACACCGATATAAAATACCGGGCTACGCTGTTCGACTAGTGCGATAATCAGCTGTGAGCGTGATGCGGACATGTTTTACCTCTGGCGTGCACTAGCGATGGTCAGCTTATGGTCTGCAGGCCTTATCAGTCAAGTTTAACCGTAAACATATTGTAAGTTAAATTCAGCGCACAACTGCGATGCGGATGCCAAAAAGGGAAAACACAATTATCAATTATGTTTAACATAGAGGGCCTGTGCATACCGCGATCCTCGTCAAACATCCAAGTCTGAAGTATAAAGGACGAGGCTGGGCTTAGGGAAGTACGCGATGCGCGGTGTGGATGAGTTTGCAGAACACGACAATGCAGGTGTCATTCAGGTGTTGACGCTGCGCCTCAGAGTTCCCATCTAAAAATCAGATTAGGGGGAGTGCTCAATGCGTGGTCAGTACCGAAGCTGTGACAGAAGATCGGGGTTCTGTCCTTGAACAGGCCCAATATATGGATGATGACACCACCATGAGTGTTATATTGCCTGATAGGAAGAAGCTGTTTCGCGATATCGGCGGGCGTTTCTGAAAGGAGCTAGGACTGGAAAATTTCGGCATCTGTTAGGAAGCAGGACAATGCCAGTCCTTGCATTCTCCTGAAACAGCATCCGTAGCCATGGCTGAATGTTTCGTGTCGATGCATTAGTCACCCCCCTTTACAAATTCCGTTACGCCATGACCATTCTTGTCCGCTTGCTTTTCACCTCGTTTTATGGTGACAGCGCACGTAAAAAATGAGCTTCACATTGCACGTAACTGACAAATGGCGTCAGTAAAACACGTGCAACCGCCACACAATATTTGAATCTACGTTATAATCATCATGACCATGGGTCTCAGTTTGGCGTGTGTTTACATGTGTAAACACACCATGTCTTTGTTTACATGCAACCAAATGTCTCTTAACAGACCAGAAGTCGTTGAGTAATGAATTCTGATATGAACGGACGGGCCACGAGCTTTAGACGCTTCCGCGTGCAATTTTAAACATGGTGGACGCGGACGGCTGGTGTTTGGACCGCGCAGTATGCGAACATTTCCAGCGATTGTTTTTCCTCAGTCCGTAATCAAGTTCTCAAGGTGGCTTTTCGGCGAAGCTCTTCGACAGCGGACCTCATTTATCGCCTGGACTGCGCTAAATTGGCTTCGGGTATGGATCATACGAAAAGGAATCAATGCGTCACCAGCGGAAGCCAGGGGCGTCACCAGCAGCGAGTACGGGGGGGGGGGAGGGGAGGGAAGAGACTGTAGTCATGTGTTCCTGGTCAGCCTCACCCCCATCAAACGTCGTCGCCGCCTGGAGTCATCCCCAGCGAGTGCGCCGCGCACCCCTCCCTCCCGCCGCTGAGTGCGCCCCTGGCGTCAGCGCCGCCGTCCGTGTCGACGCCGTTCCGGGCGGCGTGCCGTGTCGTGTCGCGCCATGCCGTGCCGTGCCGTGTCGGCGGCCGGCCTGGACTGACGGCGGCGTGATGACGTGCTGCAGGAGCTTCATCCAGACGCGGCCGTCGCGGCGCCGCCTCAAGCAGTCGGGGATCCTGCGTGAGCGCGTGTTCGGCTGCGACCTGGGCGAGCATCTGTTCAACTCGGGACACGACAGTGAGTGAGCCGCTGCCACCGCTGTGTGACGCCGTGCTGTCCGGTGCGCAGCCGCCACCGCCGCTATGTCACGCCGCGCTGTCCTGTACGGATGAGGCTGCCACTCTTCCCAGTGCCAACTTGATGACGACTGTGCTTCCGTTTGGATGTTGACGTTGCCTGTTGCCGAGCTGTTCTGTCCCGGGTCGTGCCACATGTTCGCCTTGCCTGGGTGCCTGAGTGCAGTTGTCACCGTGTTGGTCATATGAAGTGCAGCGACAGTGAGTGCTGGCGGCCGTGTACAGTCGTGAAGTGTGGTGGTGAACTGTCCGAAAACGATCATCAAAGCATTCTTTAAAAACGCTGTTTGAGTACACCATCATGGTCGTGTGCGAGGCCGCGCAACATCCGTAAACTGCTATGATCATGTAAGAAAATGTACTATTTTACACTAACATAAGCATGCACGTGACTGTGATCACGCCCATATCACGATCACGCACGCCCAGCTGCCGGTCGTGTCCATGATTGGGCACGGCTCGCGTCTGGTCGTGGCTGTGAGCCCATGTGCTGGAGGGGCCCCGCCGCCGACGCTGATCCGGCGTCGACCGCTCCGCAGTCCCGGTGGTGCTGAAGAGCTGCGCCGAGTTCATCGAGGCGCACGGCATCGTGGACGGCATCTACACGGCTCTCAGGCGTCACGTCCACATCCAGCGCTCAGGTGCGTACCGCCCATCATGTCCGACATCCGGCGGCTCAGGTGCGTACTGCCCATCTGACGCGTCACGTCCAGCTTCCAGCGGCTCAGGTGCGTACCGCCCATCACGTCCAATATCCGGCGGCTCAGGTGTGTACCGCCCATCTGATGCGTCACATCCAGCTTCCAGCGGCTCAGGTGCGTACCGCCCATCACGTCCAATATCCGGCGGCTCAAGTGTGTACCGCCCATCTGTCGCGTCACGTCCAGCTTCCAGCGGCTCAGGTGCGTACCGCACGTCACGTCCAACATCCGGCGGTTCAGGTGCGTACCGCCCGTCCTACGCGTCACGTCCAACATCCGGCGGTTCAGGTGCGTACCCATCTGACGCGTCACGTCACACATCCGGCGGCTCAGGTGTGTACCGCCCATCTGACACGTCACGTCCAGCTTCCAGCGGCTCAGGTGCGTACCGCCCGTCACGTCCAACATCCAGCAGCTCAGGTGCGTACCGCCCGTCACGTCCAACATCCGGCGGTTCAGGTGCGTACCGCCCGTCCCACGCGTCACGGTGGGGCGGATGTCCCAGGATGGCATCCCAGGTGCCTGACGCCGCGCTTTTCGTCGCGCGTCGGCCTGCGCCGTTTTCATGCATTCAGCGTCCTGAGGCTCTAATACCAGCGAACAAAGCGACAGGATCATGACGAGAAATACCCGTAAGAGGCCGTGGCTTAGAGTACAAGGCTCGCACTGGCACTCAGGCTCCGAATGGAGCGCTTCATCAATCATGATAATTTGGTGATTGTCTAAGAAGGCTGCTTGTGACGGTCTCACAGGAGCTTAGCTGCTTTGTTACTTCGTGCTCTCTCCCACGCTGGCTGACTCGCTAGATACGACGCCCAGCTTGGACGCGGTTGGTTCCGAACAGCGATCGATGCTTGGAGATGCACCCCTGACCCAGCTTAGCTCTCATTGTCGCGTCAATTTATTGTTATTTTTACATTTTCGGAATCGCTTCCATGAGTGGTTCTAGATTGAGAGCACTAGACAAATACAGATTCTAAGCTGTGGCTTTTAGTTGAACGGATTATCTCGTCCCACTCCTTTACGTGTTAGGACCGCGAAGGGTTTTTCGTGCAGCACATTGGTGCTGCGCGGCCGCACTGGCCTGTGTTGACCTTCGTTGGCCATTGTGAGCTGACATTTCCTGTCGTTCGAACAAAACAATGCGCTTGCCATGGAGCTTGTATGTAAATGTTCTCTCCTGGCTGACTGGTGTAACGCTGACCAGAGTTTCCACCAAACCGCGAGCCTGCAGAGAATGCAACGCGGTGTGGGCTCCATCCCAGGGTGGTCAGGATCGAATGCGGGCTTTTTGAACACGCGGGATGACCCTGAGCCGGCGGCGGGCTCGCACGAACATCTCTGTTTACGCGGTCTCCATCACGCTCTGGCTGAGTTATTGCTGGGCGACAGACGGCTGTCGGCGGCAGCGGCAGACGCGCTGTGCAGCTGGGCCGCCAACAGACGGCGACCTTGACCCTGCGGCTCCGCGGGACACGGCGGCGATGGCGTCACACCTGCAGCTCGGCGGGGACGCCCGGGACGCGATGAACAGACTTACAGATAGACTGACTGACTGGCAGGCAAACGCAACTGACAGACCAGTTCAGGTGGCAGACTGGCACGGGTGACAGACCTATACGTTCAAGAGACTAACGCAACTGACAGATTAAAGTGGCTGGCAAATTAACGCGACTAACAGACTGAAGTGGCTGGCAGACTAACACAGCTGACAGACTTAAGTGACTGACAGACCAACGCACTGAATATTGACAGGCTCAGTGGAGACCTCGCTGCTAGCGACTGCCCGTTTGATTGTCTGTTGTCTGGAGAGACGGGTGGCTCGTCGTACAGCGACGAATGACGGACGTATGTGCTACCCCTCGGCGTAAGCTTTTCTGATCCGATGCTGATTCAGAACACTCTCCGGGACGCATACACGTGTATACATGCCTGGTCCATGACAAAGGCAATGTTCTCGGCACGTCCATGAGACGGTTTTGACCTCTCGTTTGTTGACTGGATCGCCGCCGACGCAAGCGTCCTATCAGAAGACCTGTCTAGATATACCGGTCCGGTAGCCAGAGGATCGCTCCGTCGACGCAGGGAAAGGCGGGGTCTCGGGAGGGCTCACCGAACCGGAGTCTCTTCAAAGGCAGACCATGCTCACAAACCCACTGCCGCGGACGCTGGTTTGTACAGTTCGACGCCGTAACGGCGGCCAATCCCCAGCTTTGTCTGCTGGGCTGAAGAGCCGGCGAGGCGAGCCAGCCCTGAACAAAACCCGTCCCGCGTGCTGTGACACGCGCATCAGTCAGCTGCGGCATCGCGGCGGCGGTCCTGGGCGATCGACTTACTGACGGGCCAGCGGCAGGGAGAGACCGGAGATCACGGACCAACAGACAGGCTGTCCGCCAGCGGGCGATGACAGCACCCGGTGTCGTGCGGATTGTGACGGTATCTTTGAAGATCTCGTACCGGTATCTGGCGGCTGGACTTAAGAGAAAATATTTTGTCTTTTTGGGGTCTGCCCGACAGACACGCGGAATGAAATCACGCCCAGTTGTTCCGCGTGTGACCGCCCGGAAACCGCATTTTGCGTAAGATGCAGACTGCGAACGGACCATACGTGCACGTGGCGATATGTGATATGTGACGATACGCGACGACGCGTCTCTCGAAAACTTTTGCGTGACGCGTGATGAGCTCATACGGCCAGCTGTGTGGCGGGTCAGCTGTCACTCACCGGCCTGACCCGTTCGCCACCAGTCTGTTGGCCCAATTGTTGTACAAATATTATATTGTATTATTATATGTTGTATTGTGTATATATATATATATATATATATATATATATATATATATATATATATATGTTGTATTATATATTGCATTTAATGTATATATTGTAAATATTATATAAATTACCGCAAATATTCGCCTGAAATGAACACGTCCTTCGCTGAGAATGCGCTCTGAAGGTCGTGGCGCAAGGCCGCTTTGCCGCTCAGCTCGTACCAAGTATTCTGCTTGGATTGGATGGTTGATCTTAAATCACGTGACGGCCAGACGCGCGATCTCCTCTGAAGATTGATGACGTCATCCGCCCGCCGTCTGTGTTGACCGCTGCGTGACGTCTCCCCCCCCCCCCCCCACAGGAACACGTTCGACGAGGACCGGGTGCCAGACCTGACGGAGCCTAGCGTGCGCCAGGACATCCACAGCGTCTCCTGCCTGCTGAAGCAGTACCTGCGCGAGCTGCCCAACCCGCTGCTCACCTACCAGCTGTACGACAAGTTCGTGGCCGCCGTTCAGAGCAGCGACGACCAGCGACTGCTGCGCATGCGCGACGTGGTTCAGCAGCTGCCGCCGCCCCACTACAGGTCAGCGGGGCGGGGGCGGGTACGGCCTCTGCCTGCAGCCTGTGGGACTGAATGTAGCAGCAGAACTCCACGGTTATCTCGTTCGCAGTAGACACTACGGCTTCTGCCGTGCGTTGACGCGTTTATAACTAAAGAGGAACTGCACTTAGAACCCTTGCGATTTGGCGCGGTCACTCGCTTAGCGGGCGATTGTGCACCATTGCAGGACGCTTCGACTCACATATTTACCAAGCGGCATTTGGTGTTCACTCAGCTACCGTCGGTGCTATGGCGGGTCTCCGGTAACAACACGAGTACTGCCACAACCAGGTACCATCTTCCACACTGCTACGGTCACGGCAACATCAAATATCGCGATCTGTGCGCAAGGAAATCCAAAACACAGAGATCTCTGCCGCGTGTGACCCCCTCGACCGTTGCCACAGGACGCTGGAGTACCTGGTCCGGCACCTGGCGCGGGTCTCCACCCACTCGCACAGCACCGGCATGACGGCCAAAAACCTGGCCATAGTCTGGGCACCAAACCTGGTGCGAAGCCAGGAGCTCGAGGCCGGCGGCGTGGCCGCGCTACAGGTCGGTGGCGTCGCCAGCTGGCGTCATGACGTCATTGGATCACAGCCGCAGTCAGCGTGTCTGCATGGTGTGTCGGTGTGGTTTTAATAGGTGAACATTCCTTGCTCGGCATTTGGTATTATTGGAGTACGGCACATATCCACCCTGTATTATGCCAACTGGAACATTGATAACCTGGTCGGCACAGTCTGGTGGAGTACCTGACCCCTGACCCCTGCCCTCTGGCAACAGGGTATTGGGGTGCAGGCGGTGCTGGTAGAGTACCTGATCCGGTACAGCGAGCTGATCTTCAGCGACAAGCTGCCGGCCTTCGCTCCGGATCAGCCGTCGCTGCCGCGCGCCACCAAGCGCTCGCGTCCGCGCTCACTGGCCATCTCCACACCGACCAAGTTACTCAGCCTGGAGGAGGCCCGCGCGCGCGCGCTCGGCTCGCCCGCCAAGGCCGACCAGAACTACATTGAAGTCGGTGAGTGCATGAAGGGACGGAGGAGGAGGAGGGTGAGCTGATCGTGGGCGCGGTGGTGGCGGTGGAGGGTGTTTGATGACTGGGATGGCCGCTCTGAAAATGGGCCGCTCCTGTAGTGCTTTCTGCGCCAGTTCCTGCTGTCTTCGGTCGCTCGGCCTTCCGCCACGTTTCGTCGGTTGAGGCCTTACTTTCTGCTTGATCGTTGGCGTCAGCTTGTAGGCTGGTCAGAGTCTGAGACCAAACGAGTCCAAACGGAAGTGAGCCATCCGCCTATCTGTCTCTTTCTCTCCCCGTAGACATCGCCGCGACGACGTCTCGACTACGAATCTGACCTCCCTGTGATAGCGTGCTCCCTGTTTCCTTGCATTTCACCCTCGCCTGCCACCACCCATTCCTCATCATCACTCATCACACGGTCTTCGTCTCTGGGTCTCCCGTTTCGGTACGTTGGAGCTTACTGTCTGCTAAACGCTTACTATCCATATCCCTCCGCTGCTGGGGCCACACGCGCTCCCTGCATGCTCGTAGTGCCGGCTCCTGCATTGGTCAAATAGGCGCCAGTCTGACCGACAGCAGTCGAGGTCGTGTTTTGCTGACTTGTTATCGGTACGGTGGGCGATGAGGCCCTTGATATGTGGCTTTCCGCTCGCTTGCTGCTTTGTAAACCACTCTAATTATGAAAACGCTTTCGCCAAGTTTAAAGGACATGCTGGTGTTTTATTTGTTTACGCTTCCACGCTGTGCTTGGTTTGAGTAAAAGCTACATGAACCATATGTAACCTTGCAACGTTAATTTTCCGGTCTGTTGTGTTGATGCTTCTGTTATAATGTCGATGCATACATTCATATTGTTGCCAGCACCCGTCCTCATACATGCATGGGTTTTGCATAGCCAGACGTGTACAGGTTCGTTATTCTGCCATTTTTCTTCAGAGGAACGAACCGTAAAGTATTGCTGATGTATCGTCACTCGTCTAACTTCAGCCGGCGCAGTCGTGCCGGGCATCACTCAGGGCCCGAACCCGTACCACAAAGCCGGCCGTTGCCGCCGCAGCGAGTTGGTAACCCAGCGGTAACCCCTGCCCCCGGGAGGTCGGGTGACGGCGGTACGCCGCCCACTCCGGCGATGTGTCTGCAGCGGCGGGCCGTCCGCGTCCCGGCCAAGTACCATACGGCTGCTCCGAGCCGCCGGCCGCCGCGGCCCCGTACCGGCTCGCTCAAGTTCGGCCTCGCCCCCATCGGCCATGGCGCTCCCATGTTCCGCAGCCTGCCAGATCCGCTCGCGGCAGGGCCTGCGCCGAACGCTGACTGTGTGCGTCCGGCGTCGACGCGGCTACGTCGCCCGTCGAACAATCGCACTAAACGGTACGCACCCTGCCCCGAGGGGCGGACGTCCCTCGACTTGGCGAGTGGCCCAGTTCTTGCCATGCCCCGAGTCGCGGACGCCCTGGGTGCTGGCGAGTGGAGTCCGTTGCGCGCCCTGCCCCGAGGCGCGGAATGCGTCCCTGGGTGCTGGCGAGTGGGTCCGGTGCACGCCTTGCCCCGAGGCCCTGGTGCTGGCGAGTGGGTCCGGTGCGCGCCCTGCCCCGAGGCGCGGACGTCCCTGGGTGCTGGCGAGTGGGTCCGGTGGACGCCCTGCCCCGAGGCGCGGACGTCCCTGGGTGCCGGTGAGTGAGACTGGTGCACGCCCTGCCCCGATGAGCGGACGTCCCTGGGTGCTGGCGAGTGGGTCCGGTGCGCGCCCTGCCCCGAGGCGCGGACGGCCCTGGGTGCGGGCGAGTGGGTCCGGTGCACGCCTTGCCCCGAGGCGCGGACGTCCCTGGGTGCTGGCGAGTGGGTCGGTGCACGCCCTGCCCCGAGGCGCGGACGTCCCTGGGTGCCGGTGAGTGAGACTGGTGCACGCCCTGCCCCGAGGCGCGGACGTCCCTGGGTGCCAGTGAGTGGGTCCCGTGCGCGCCCTGCCCCGATGAGCGGACGTACCTGGGTGCCGGTGAGTGAGACTGGTGCACGCCCTGCCCCGATGAGCGGACGTCCCTGGGTGCCAGCGAGTGGGTCCCGTGCGCGCCCTGCCTCGAGGCGCGGACGTCCCTGGGTCCGGCGCACGGACGGACGTGGCGACGTCAGTCGCTGTCGTGGTGAGGCCAAGCACTTTAGGGTGAGGCCTTTCAATCGCCTAGGACCAAAGTGCGAGTAGGTGCTGTGTGATGGCCCCAGCGTATGCTTTCGTATTATGACTATTTGATGTGTTGTTATTCCCTGCTGTGCGAATGCCGTGCGAATTATTGCAAAGGCACCACCGTATCACCAATGCAAAGCCATTATTAAAATATTGCTGGATGCGACTTACAGAACCGGACCTTGACTGAGTCTGACCTGAGTCAAGGTCAGAATCGGGTCATGACCCAGGGACTGCGCTCGGTGAGGTCGGCCGAGTCACTCGTCTCCCCGAAGCCGGAGAGTCGGCACAACTCCGAGGTGAGTGACCTCAAATGCCGTGAGCGGGCGGAATGCCACTGTGTAGGCAACAAATATTATTTTAGTCGACTCAATGTGGATCTTTGATAATGTTCATACAACGTGCAGTGTTTTTTATATTGCTTCTTGTCTGGTCATCATTTCTGTGTCACAGCCCCTAGTGCTGGTAGAAGCTGCCACCGTACTGTAACGGTGTCCACCTCCGGCAGACCGCTGGACGCCGGTCAGCCGACGCTGACACTGTGACCGCAACCGTCGCCGCCGACGCCGCCCGTCTCGAGGTCGACTTCCCCCGACTTCGACTCCGACTCCGACTCGACCCGACAGAACGACCTCCGACCGCTCCGCCTCACACGACTCCTACCTCAGCGAGAACTCGCCGCCGAAGCGGCCTCCCCGCGGCGGCCGGCTGGAGGAGGCGGAGGATGGGGACGAGGAGCGAGAGGAGGTCACCCCGGCCGAGGAGGACGCGCGTGGTCTGACCACGCTGCGTTCACACCCTGTGGCCGAGTCGCCGCTGGCCGCTGCGGGTGCCGCCTCTCACCCCTCGGCGAAGACGCGGCCGCCGGCGAGACACCCGCCTCGGCAACCACCCGCCCCCTCGCTTCCGGCGGACAGCGAAACGACGCCGGTAACAGCCACCCGGCGGCCGGCAGGTGGCAGCAGAAGAGCGAGGCTTCGCGCCGGAGCCGCTTCCTCTGGACGCTCGAGCGCAGCTCACCGACCCCAGCAGCTTCCAGCGCAGCGCCGCTGATGAGGACGGACCTGAGGCGGTCGCCGAGCGGGCAGTGGCCGACGGCCCGCTTCACGGCCTGGTGCCGGAGGCGCTCGAGCTGCTGGAACGCCGCTTGGGCGCCGGCACCGTCGCCGATCAGGAGAACATCGCGGGTGGCCATGTCCCGCCGCGAGACGACACGTACGAAAACGTGTCGTGCGAGAACTACGAGAACGTGGCCGTGCCCGCGGTCGACGCGACGTACGAGCTGGTGCAGTTCTCCGGCGGGAGCGGTGCCGACGCGACCGGGCGAACGCGAGATGTTCGAGAGCCAGACGTACGAGAACGAGACGTTCGCGCAGCATCTCTCGTACGAAAAATGTGGACGGTGAGCGGTACGCGAACCTGCGCCGGCGGACGCCGACGAGCGCTGGGTTACGAGGACGTGGCGCCGGCTGGGGCAGGCGGCGGCCGACGAGGCGAAGCGCGAGTACGAGCCGGTGTGCGTGGCGCGCGCCGGGGACGAGGTGTACCAGCAGGTGCGCGAGTTCCGCCGCTCCTGCAGGAAGTGAACTCGATCGTCAAGCCTCTGTGGTGCCAGGGGCGGATGACGTCGGAATCGGGGCAAGTGTCCGCTAAAAACCGTCGTCGAATTCCTCAGAGTACGTTGGAGTCACCAAAGAAATCTCAAGGTGGATCAGCGGTTTAGCCGGATGCGTCCCAGAGGGTGTCTGGTTCGCCGGAAAGGTTCACAGATGGAGCTGCGGTGGCTAGATGTGTGCCAGGTTGTTGCCAAGTCTGTTGGAGGGAACTCAAGTGACACTGAGGTCGGCTGACGGAACGCCGCTCGGAGAAGAACCGAACGCTCGTCGGGATCTTCGGATGAACTTTCCGTGAGTCGGATGGGGCTGACTCCTGTGCCGGTGAGCACATGGCTGCCGCCTCCTCGGTCGCACCCCCGAGTGAGGCTTTGGTGGCGCCTGCGGACTGGACCGGTACCGATGCCGGTGCAGACTCCAGCTCCACTTTCGGATGGGAACCGGCCAGCCTCAACCGACTCGAAGAAGAGCGTGGCGGCTGATCGCCGGAAACCATCGTCGAGAGCAGAACTGGAGCCTGCGCAACAGGCCGATACAGGAGACGGTACGGAATCCGGGGATGACTTGCCCGCACACAGCGGGCTGGAGCCATCACGCACCAGTCAGAACGAGTCATCCCGGAGCAGGTAGCTGGGCGAACCTATCCGAGCGTGAGGTTGTGCTAGAGCTGCCCCCGCTCTCGTCAGGCGGATGCCTTCGGAGGTGGTCGAGGTCGATCTGGGACCGACGGCCCGGGAGCCGGCTGAGTCATGCACCAAAGCCGCTCGTCTCAGGACGGACCACGTGCGGTCACTCGGCGGGCGTCGTGCGACGCACCGGACAGGCCCTCCGCCTGGAAAGACTGATGAAGCGAAGGCTGAGATTCTAGAGGTTAACAGTCTGCAGTCGCAGGAGCACGTTTCTGCTGGAGATACTTCTGATGCTGCCCCTGCCGGCGGTTTGTGCGCCGCTGCCGAGAACGGGTCGGTATCTGCTGACCCGAGAACACCCTGTGCGGCAACAGGCCAGCCGTCGGTGGCGAGGGCATGGAGTCGCCCACCAATGGACCGCTCGCAGACGCTTCCAGCATCCAGCACAGCCCTGGGAGCCTCGACAGTCCGGAGCGGTGGCCCACACTGGCCGCGCAGGCCGGCCGGCGAGGCGTCCCGCCCGGCGGCTGCAGAGCGTCGCTTGGAGCAAACGTCCTCATCAGCTCCACACCCGGAGTCGGCCGGACCAGGCGCTTCGCCGATGCACGCGCCGCCGGCACCCAGCCGCCTCCCGGAGCCGGCGGCAACTCTGCCGCGCGCCGACCCGCGTGCCGATCTGCGCAGTGACCTGCGTCGGCTCAGTGAGCGGCGCGCCAGCGTGCGCCAGTTGCTGTCGCGCTTCGAGGCGCGCAGCAGCGAAGAAGCTGGTACTGTCCGAGGTGTGCGAGCACAGCTTGCGCCTGATCGAGCGGGCCGTCGGCTCCGTGCACGGCCACTCGCCGCTGCGCGGGGCCGCACGCGCTGGCCACGCGCTCGCTGCCCGCGGCCGGCCACGCGGCGGCGCTCCGGCTCGCCCGGCCGCAAGAGGTCGCTGCCGGCGTCCGAGGGCCGGCCGCCGTCGCCGCGACCCGTGCGGCGCCACCTGTCGTTTCAGTCGGTAGCGCGGCCTGGCGCCTGGCAGACGCACAGCGGCACCAGTTCGCTCCGCGCGCGGTGGGAAGAGAGCGCGGGGTCGGCGTTTTACGCGATGCGGGCAGACTCAGGCTGCGAGGAGGCCGGCAGGCGTCGGAGCGGCTCTGGGCTATATGGAAGCCGCAGAAGCCTGACGAACGGCGTAGCGGATGCGTCCGGGCGGACACCGGGCTCCAGGTCTTCGGCCGACCCCGCAGTGGCGATGGGGCCGATCCAAGCGACCCCGGCCGGCCGACTGGACGGATCATCGGCGCCGATGTCCTTCGGAGACGACGCGATGTCGCGGCGGGCGATAGAGGCCGACCCGGCACCGGCAGCTCGGCTGGCGTCCAACGGCGACGCCGCGGCGCGGGAGAGGATCGAACGGTACAAGCAGGAGCGGCGTGACCTTCTCCGGCAGCGCTACAGCTCGGACGGGTTCCATCGGGACGGGCCCGAGCCGCGCCGCGCCCCGGGCGCCGCCCGCTCGCCCTCGCCGGCCGCCGGGCCGCCGTCGCCGCCGCGGCCGGTGAGGCGGGGCCGACAGCCTGCGCCTGCCGCTGCCAGCGTCGCCCGCCGCCGCGCGCGACCCGACCGAGGAGATCAACGTGCGGGAGCGCGTGGCTGGCTGGAGCCGGGCGCAGCGCGGTTCTGCCGATGGGGAGGCGGCGGCCGACCGACGGTCGCCCGCCGTCATCACCCGGCAGCAATCGGCGCCAGACGTCGGCAAGATCCGCCACATGGCTGCCCGGTTCGAGAACGTCGCCGGTGTCCGCAGCGTCAGGCCGCCGGCCACCGTCTAGCGCCGCCGCCGCCCCGTCAGCGGCGTCACAGCTCCGGCCGCCGGGCTGGTGACGTCACGGGCCGCGCCGGAGTCAGGTGTGCACGGCTGTCGGGGCTGACGGCGTCGGTGCTATGTGGAGGACGCATCACCATAGTTGTCAGCGTGGTGGACCGATCAAACGCGACGTTTCACGCTGGTGTTGTCCGTCACAGGTGTCCGCGGAGTCAAACGTCGAGTCGTGCGTCGGAGACTGCCATGTTTTAACGTATCACGCCGTTGTGTCATTGGTCCTGTTCACCTCTGTTCTGTATTGTTCGTGACACCGCGCGTTTTAACTGACTGTATTGGACCGCTATGGGAAGCGCTGCTTCGCACGGTCAGGCGACCGTCGCTGACGCGCCGCGTTCGCTGAGAAGCCCTGTGCTTTCGGAAAGCGTAAGCTAGTTATTACTGTAAAACACTGGTGGTCGAGTCATGATGTGTAATGCCTTACCGTATAGCACATGTACTTGCGCAGGTGCTTCTCGTACCAGCAATGAACCCGTTCTCACATGTGTTTTAACGTTGGTCAATGCGCACCGAGTCTGTGAAATTAGGTAAACGACTTCAGTTCACCGGTACCCCGGATTTCCACGGCGAAAACCCAGCACAAGATGGTTAACTCCAGTCCCGTTGTCCGACTCAGGCGGGCAGCGCGCCGTTCTCGGCTCGCCTCAGACGCAGTGGATCTGGAGCGCAGCACCACGCCCGTTCGATTTTCATCAGACTTGGAATTCTCAAACGAGAACTTGTCTGCATGCGGCCGCGTCGTCCGGACGGCCCGTTAAAACTCAGGGGCATGATTTGGCTAACAGGCTACAGTAAAATTATGGAGCGGTTTGAGAGCACTTTGGTAGCGGCTTGTGTGCCCATGGAACAGCCGTTGCCCAGTGGGAAATTTGATGGACATATTTTATTTTTAAAAATCGTGGTCGGACACGGGTTCGAAACTTAGGTCACGTCTCACGAACGTCGAATGGAGAGAGAGAGAGAGAGAGAGAGAAAGAAGGAGAGAGAGAGGAGAGAGAGAGAGAGGAGAGCGACGAGAGAGAGAGAGAGAGAGAACAATGGAGAATGAAGAAGAGAATGGACAGATGTTTCTTTTTTAAAAATCGTGGGTGAGCGGACAGAGGGTTCGGAGAAGAGAGAAGAAAGGAAAACTAAGAGGGGCACGTCTCACGACGGGGAATGGGAGAGAGAGAGAAGAGAGAGAGGAGAGAGAGAGAGAGAGAGGAGGAGAGAGGAGGAGGGAGCGAGAGAGAGAGAGAGAGAGCGAGAGAAGAGAGAGAGAGAGAGAGAGAGAGAGAGAGAGAGAGAGAGAGATCATCACGTTCGCCACAGCCCCCCTTCTAGCCTGAGGTAGGAATCGATCCCACCCTACTCCCACACCCTCTGACAATAATACTGTTGGTAAATGGCAGCTAGACACTTCGGCTGACAAACGGTGACATGTGCCGAGGATGTCAGCGCCGATCCGGTCATCAGACAAACCCGCCGCGAACAACTTCTACATAGTATGTATTGTCACCGCAGAACCAGTCCCCAACACTACGCTACGGATAACTCGGAGGCGCTGCACGCGGCGTCACGGTCAGCGCGTCACGGACTGGGCAGACGGGCGTCACGCGTCACGCGCGGCTCAACCGAGCACAAGTCACCGTCATCACCAGCACAGGTCCGCCGCAGTGTCCGAGCAGCGAGTCAAGAGTCGAGCGCCACGTACGCTGTCGGCGGACGCGACCACCCACAGTGAAACACATGCAACAGATACTGCCACGACCCGGCTTCATCGCCACCGGATTGCGGTGTTCAACACCCCCGGAGCCACGCAACTGCCAGTTATGCTGTATGTCCGCGCGATAATATTAAAGCACCTGATATCGCTACCTGAAAACAAACAATACAACCACTGAAATGCCATGTGAGTGCAGAGTAAAGCTAGAAACACAGATATTTATTGGCACGCGCAGACACGAGGCCATGTCGACTTCAAGGCGAGGCGAAACACAAATGCCCGCACGGTGACATCCCTGATGACGCTACTGGACCGTCCGGGAGTCCCACGAGCCCCGCGGCGCACATGGCAGCTGCGACATCGACGGCTAAGGCACGGGACGGCGACTCTTGAAGGCAGCTCGGCCGCTCCTCTCCGCTGGGCCGACGCCGGGGCCGCACAAATGACGCCACGCGACCCTACGTGTCCTACCAAACGCCGAGACATGCCCCAGCAAACTGTCTAACACCGCCCGCCGCTAGCCAAGCACCTCGAAGCGGCTCCGCTTGCCCGTTGCCGTCGTCGGGCAGCACAAAGAACAACGCAACACCTGCCGGGCGTCAGCATCTCCCCGCTTGAGCAGCCCCACACCGTCGCCTGTGCACGGATATGCGGTTCCGTATACCGCAGGAACGCCCTGCCAAAGTGGCGACCAGGGCCGACGCCCCTGCCGATCGGACGCAGCAGAGAAGAGGGACGCCCGGCCCCACACCCCGCGGAGGAGCCGCGCCCGTCGCGCAACGCATCCTATTGCGCCAACCGGCCTCCCCCAGCCCACCGAAATCATACGACGCTTGGCGAACAAACAGAATAACAAACAATGAACAGAACCGCCCGGTCCCAGCCCCCTGAGGCGGTGGGGACGCGGGACTGGAGGCGTCCCCGGTAGGAGAGGCCGAAGGTGGGGGAGATCCGAGCCACTCCGCCCCCGCCGGGCCGGACCTGACGTGGGCAATATCACCCCGCCTGACGCCGAGCGGCCTCAGGCGGAGCTGGCCGGCGAGAGGCGACATAATGACTATTGTCATGTTAGCATTATCCGACAGGGAACGACCCTGCCACCAAATATGAAATGCACGAAGAAAAGGATAAACCGGCGCGGAACCCATCGCCTGTTGTCAGGCGTAGCAAAAAAGAAAAACAAACGGAGTTTTATGACGGAAGCGCTTTTGTTTTTCATGTACCAATTCATCATTTCGCGTTTGAGGGCTTGGTCCTATGGGCCAAACAATAAAGGAAAAACGTAAAACGACAAGTAGCCACATGAAAAAAGCAAGCGGCTCCGTTGTGAAAATGTACGGCTATTTTGATAGCCAACCAGCTCCGGGTTTCGCTAGTTGCGCTCCAGCGTAATAGTGTTGGCGTGAACAGACCTAGTGGTGGCGGGTGGCCGGCTGCCACCTGCTGGCGCCATACCATGAAACAACCACACCTAGCTGCGCAGTGCACGATCACCCCGAAGAAACCCGTGCCGCTGTGGCGACGAGAAACTGCACCGAGGCACGTGCCACACACTAAGATCACAATCAAGTCGAGCAAACCCAAACCGGCAGTGGAGGCACCTGTCCCCGCAACCCGGAGTGCTGGTGTCTCCACCCCCAGCTCCAGCAGACCTGTCATGGCTGCCGGAGAAAACCACACGCCACCTGAATTGGCCTAGGATAGAGTAGCAGCGGAGTCGGGGGCCGCGGCGAGTCGCAGTCCAGGCGGCAGGCTCGGCTGGCGGACCACCAGCTGCCCCTGCAGAGAAGCCATCGGCTCAGCAGCGGCTGATGCGGGACGAGGACGCCGCCATCCGTCGACTGTGTCACCGGCGCCGCCGCCGGCCGGCCAGACAGGCGCGACACGGCGCCCGTCCCCGCCAGCTGGCCGACTGCGGGAGTCGGCGCTGCAGCCAGCCCAGCGTGGCCAGAGGCAGGACTGATGCCAATCCCCGCCGCCGCCGACCGGGACAGCCAGGGAGCCGGAGCCCGCTCACAGGCGCCCAGAGGCTGCCCAGGCGCCGCTGCGCCGGGCGCGGCGGCGCCGGCCGGCCGGGTGACGTCAGTGGTAATCGGGCTGCGGCTCGGCCGCCAGTCCGGACGGCGAGCAGGGCCACTGCATGCCGTATCGCTTGCGGCTGAACATGCAGCGCGAGCAGCGCAGGTGGTCCACCTCCCGCCTGCCGACCGGACCGGAGGCAGACGTCAGTCACGGTCAGACGGCCAGACGGCCAGACGGCCAGACGGTCAGACGGCCAGACGGCCAGACGGCTCGGGCCATTTAGATGGCATGCCAGCACCCAGGCAACAAACTTTGCTTGGCGTTGACGTGACTCCAACGCCGCTTGGACAAACGGCCCGCTTTAAAGTTGTGGACGTCTGCCCGCGTGCGATGCAAAAACGTGCAGCAGAACACCGCAGATCTACATCGTACCCGACAGGCCACCACACAGAGCCCAACAGCGCGTCAGTTCGCTGGGAAATCATGAATAATTCGCGGTCACTCTAGCGATTTTCGAAGGCCGACGTTAACAAATGTTGACGGCTTACGGACTGTAATTTCGCTTCAGGACGTTGCCTACAAATGTCACAGGCCAGTCCTCACAGGTGCCCAGTCCAGAACGGCCGTGAAATGGTCAACCACAGAACAAAGACAAGCCGCTTGTTCCGCTTGGCAACGCATTCGTGTCTGTTACTACACTTGCTCTGCACGCGCCCCCTCCCGCGTGTTGCAGTCCGAGGCAATATTACGCCGCGCCCCTCCCCAACAGCACGCCAGCCCAGCGGGGCGGCGCAGCCTGCTGGCGCCAGCACGCCAGCGTCCGCTGGGTCGACGCCACAGGGCGTCGGCGGGCGTACCTGATTGACACCGGCAGTGGCCGGATCGGCAGCTTGCTTCTCATCACCTGGTTCATGGAGAGGGTGCGCAGCGGCGGACCTGGAACAACGCAGTCCCGGGCCAGGTCAGAGCAGGTCAGAGCAGATCTGGCCACGTCAGGCCAAGCGCCGACCGGTAGTCACCAGATACGGCCGGCCATCCAACTGAGTGGCGGCACGTGAACACAGCTGCTGGGTGCCCGAGCCGCGCCGCTCTCACCGTATCCACAGAGGAGCGCTTCACACGGTTCAGAAAGCCGTTACGAGGACTTCTTTGTCCGTGAACGTCAAACACGTCCGGTGAGAAACACAAGAAGGCGCGTCTCTACGGCACAGCACCAGTGAGCCACGGACGCCGGCGGTGTAGACACCCGCAGCCGCTGACATAGCTCCAGTCGCCCGCTGTGAGGCGGCAGAGGCCGCTGCTCGGGCATCCAGTCGCCCGCTGTGAGGCGGCAGAGGCCGCTGCTCGGGCATCCCGCCTGCCCGCGCCGACGGACACGGTAAGGGGGAGCTGGCGCCGGCTGTGGCGCTGAGATAGCTCCAGTCGCCCGCTGTGAGGCGGCAGAGGCCGATGCTCGGGCATCCCGCCTGCCCGCGCCGACGGACACGGTAAGGGGGAGCAGGCGCCGGCTGTGGCGCTGCGTGCGCCAGAGCGCGGCCTACGGGCGACCTCCAAAGCCTGGCACACTCACAGATCTCGAGCACGTGCAGGTCGCTGTGGTCGATGAGCGACTCCTGCGGCTCCTCGTCGTCGTCCGGGTGCATCGGCGGGATCGGCGAGCCAATCAGCGGACTGCAAACAGTTCGGCCTGTTAGAACGCACGCGGCCATTGGGCGCCAGCTGCCCAGCCAGGCCGCAGTGCCATCCAACGCTTGATCAGAAAAAAGCGCCATTTTACACGTAACGTGACCTACGGGCACATACGCGGGCACTTCACAGCGCGTTTATACAAAATTGGGCGTCAGCACCGTATGAGATCGCTCTGAACTCCGTGTAACATCCCCCCTTCGACGTGATTCGTTCACCACAAAGCAACCGCACCCTTCGCTGCTTGACCTCGTCCTGCATTTCGCGATATCTCTCGTCTGGGACCTGGCTACAACTCGTAACATCAACCTCCGCCTCTTTACCTTTACACTTCAGTCCCTGACCTAACACTCTACTCCTCAGCCCGATCCCCCGCCACGCGAGCCCACTCTCCGTGACCTGACCCGCCTCCACCTGGCCTCCCCAACCCGTGACGTGACCCCACCCCAGCCGCCCAGCCAGCGTGACCCCGACCCGCGCCCCTCGGACCAGCAGGTCGTCGGGCTGGCGCGGCCCGGCCGCTGACCTGGTGCCGCCGAAGATGTAGGCCTTGCGGTCGTGGACGCAGGCGACAGCGCGCCGACGGACGGGCGGCGGCCGGCCGTGCGGCCGCAGCAGCCGCCACCGGTTCTCGCTCGGGTCGTACTGGTGCACCGAGTTGTAGTGCTCGCCGGCCACGCAGTTAAAGCCGCCGAACGTATACAGCTTCTCGTCGATCACGACTGGGGCGGAGGGGAGAGGTGCACTGGGGTCACGGCCGGAGCAGGCGGGCGACGCGCCCAGTTGGCAGGCGGAGAGTGATCGGGGTGGGGGTGTCACCATGCCGGTAAGCGGCATTAGATGTGGCGACAACGGCGGACTTTGTGCAAGACGTCGATAAGTACACAGAGGCGTACCTGCGACAGCTGACTGAGGCCGTGGAATGTGGAAGCCCACACGGAAGTCTACACCGTGCGGTAATTCCACAAGCCCAGCACTGCATAATACCAGGCAGATCGGTCCATGATTTATCACGAGTTGTAGGCGTTTCCGAAGGTCAGACGGGCGCACGCGTGCACTTTCCGCACTGGCTGATCAGTCACGCCAGCTGCCCAATCACGCCGAGCTGCACACGTACCACAAAAGCGCGTCACCCCACACAAAGCACGCTCCAGAGAGCACGCACCGCGTGCGCTCTCAGAGCCAAACGCGGAAACCAGTCCTATACGACAGTGGACTGAACAGGTTTCAGGGCCTGCTCAAACCTGGAGGACGCGGCCGATCCGGGGCCGGCCCGGGGGACCTTGAACGGCGGCCGGTGCGGCGCCGGGTGCGGGGCCGGACCGGCCCGGACCGGGACGACACAGGGCGCGGCGCCGGGTGCGGGGCCGGACCGGCCCGGACCGGACCGGGACGACACAGGGCGCGGCGCCGGGTGCGGGGCCGGACCGGCCCGGACCGGGACGACACAGGGCGCGGCGCCGGCCCCAGGCCGCCCGATCCGGACGGCACTCACAGGCCGAGTGACTCCTGCGTCCGCCGGGCGCCTCGCCCTTGGCCTCCCGCCGCTCCCAGCGGTCCATGGCCGGCTCGTACACGTACAGGTGATTGTCGTACACCGGCCGGTTGCTGTAATACGGCTCCAGCTGCCGGCAGACGCAGGACGACGCGCTCACCTTCACACAAGGCCACCGTGCCACACCGTCCGACCACATGCATTACTCAGCCATCGGCCGTGAGCAGCACTGGTATGGGCAATCGGCACGAGTCAAAACCTACTCACTACAATCATCACTTATTGCATTACTCAACACGCATCTGGCAAGCAGCCGTTGTTTTTAAACATAAACAATAAAGGGTCATCACATTTCGGTGAAAGCCATACGTTGCCATTGCGTAATAACGGGTGGGATGTTATATGGTGTAAAACAACAACCGTCATGGAGGGCGTCAGCTGAACAAATGGAGAAATGAATTACTTCTCTTAGTCAACATCAAGGAACAACTTCTGAATCACAAAAAAATCCAGATACGCCTTAATTGTCGCTTCAAAATACAATTTCTGCACAACGATCGAAAGCAGCTGCCCGTCATCGTGTTGTGATTTCGGACAAATGGTAGACGTCACGCTCTCCTCGCTACCCGCCACGCGCCTCTGCACGACAGAACAAAGGCCAATGAGCTGAGGCGAATACCAGAAATTTTGGGAAACAAGTATCGAGTTTGATTTAGTTGGGATTAGAGTGCTTTTGGCCAGCATTGGCCGAAAGTCACTCCGGGCTGTGGCTTTAAGGAGAGAGGTGAACGGTGCACAACGTGGCCGCCATCGTGGGGAAACCTCGGCTAACGAGTCTTGGCCCGCTCAGTGGCCCTTACCCGGGGTTCGTACGGATACTCAGGGCGCCTTGTCGCACAAGCAAAGCTCGCAACAGGGAGCTGTGTCGAGTCACGGGGAAGTGAACCACACTGGGCACCAGCTCGGCAGAACAGACACCTCGTACCCACCTCGGAGGGTGACCTCGGGACGAACACATCTCCACCCTGCCGCGTGCGACAGTCTCGGGTTTCACTCGGAACTCAAGGACCAGGGCCTCTGGCTCACTTGAACGTGGTATGTTACGGAGAAGCGTCAATGTCAACTGCGGAATCTGGCCGGGCCTGCTGCAGATGGCCACGCGAATCTGTCCAGCAGGTCCCGAGCGGGATGGATGCTTTTCCGGCCAACGATCCCTTTTGCCGCAAAGCTGATGACTTTTGGATCCCACGAATATATTTGCGTGTCATCGCCATAGACTGGAAATAAGTCTCAGATCTGAGAGAATACCGAGGCGTCCACTCGCGTAGCTACAACAATAGGGGGCAAATAGTTCCTCAGACGTGACAGTTCAGAAAGCACACCGAAATAGTGGCCAGTGGCGAGAGATCATGATCATGGCGTGTGTATGTATTGGCAGTATAAGTAATGTCGTAACACTCCTGCCCGTACGAGTATTTGTTGTTGATACCAATGCTTTAGGGCCTGAGGGTGCACCGACCGCCGAGGTCCTGTTGCGCCCACAGGAGTTTTTGTAACACTAATGTTATGGAACCGGTTTGGAGAAGGGAGGCGATCACTGGAAAGTTAGTTATAGAGCTGCTGATGTGCTGCGTGCACCCTCCGCGATTTTTGTTCGGACAGGGATATAGAGAAAGGGCGGAATTCCAGGGATTTGTACGACAAACGAATTTCAAGTTGGGGGGAGGGAAAAGAGGGAGGGATATATATATATATATATATATATATATATATGTATATATACACGTATTTGTATATATGCATATACTTGTATATTAACACACACAGGATCACACACAGCACACGCACACGCACACGCACACGCACACTCACACGCCACGCTCACAGGGGGCGGCCAAACGCACACGCACACAATCACACACACAGCACACACACACAACACACACAACACACACCACAACACCACACACACACAACACACACAGATAGATATATATATATATATATATATATATATCAGTTACGGGAATCCACACAAACTAAAATGTTTCGAGGCTAACGAAGAGACCTGGCTTGCACCACGAGTTCAAGCCTCTCGTACAAATACGAAGCGCTTTCCTCTACACCAATTCTCACAAGCAGGGAACGCACGCGGCACCAGCAGAAGGTGCTCAAACCACGCCACATTCAGCGGGCAGCCCCCCCCCCCCCCCCCCCCCCCCCCCCGCCGCTATCTCAGCCGGTCTCCGACCCCGCCGCCAGACGTTGCGGGTGACCGGATCGCGAGGAGTCTGGCCGCGCAGAATTAGCCGCAACCTCGACCCCCTGACTTTTGGGAGCAAGCCGAGACCTTTCGTAAATCCCGGGTCTGAAGACCGCTAGCTCCGCCTGTGACAAGTCACGCACGCTTCTGCAGCAGGCCATCCTTTGTCACATTGCCATCCATTTCATTATGATGATAACAAAAAAGGAGCTAGGCATTCCTTTAGAGTCGTGACAATATCTCAGATCTGGCAGACCTGGCTTTCTCTTGATAACCTGGCTGCCCTTGAGCGGGCTGTCCACGTTCCTGTCGATACTGCATACGCTGAAATAGGACGGTGAAAATGGGACATGCGATTGATAACTCGTTTGCCAAGTGGTTTCTAGCATCGCGGACGATCTGAAAGATGACCCCTTGCTTCTGATGGTGCCCGATGATGGGGTGCTCCGAAATGATCCCCTCCATGCGATTGGTGCTGGACAGCCGGCGCACCAAGGGTGGGGTGCTCCGAAATGATCCCCTCCATGCGATTGACGCTGGACAGCCGGCGCACCAACGGGGAGTTTGCAACAATTCTTGACTATCAAATGAACCAAGTAGACACCTTTTCAACTTGGGACCAAAATCTCGGACTCCACAATTATGTTCGAAAGTCGTAAGTACCTGAGGAGATAGCGTTCAGTGAACAATCACGGAATGCTCTCAGCGAAGTCAGAGCCCAAAATCGTAAACCAAGCCAGCACGGGGGAAAGTGCATATATACAATGGTGTTACCAACTTGCCCGAACCATCATCCTAACATGAAAAATGCTAAAATTGCATGCATCTGAACACGTACGATTGTGCTTTTGGGTGGTGTAGTTGCTGCTACATCTACCACGCCGTATTCTCCACCTACGACAGCCAAGCCTCCAGCGTAGACCGTACATAATGCGACACGCTGGATTTGCCGTTCGTTCACTTCATTTGGCTGTTCGTGCGTTTGCTCTTTGACCCCTCGTCGGGCCGGACACACACTGAACAACAGCTAACTTCGGCCGGTCGCCGAGCCGTGCCGCCCGGTCCCCGCCCCGGCCGCCGGTGCGCACCGCCGCCGGAGAGCTCGGACGATAGTGCTGTAGTGGTAGCCGGAAAGTTGAAAGGACGTGTCGAATGCGGCGATTATTGGTGGCCCCGGACGTTTCTGTGGCTCCGTGACCAAAAAACCGGCAGGAGCGGGTCTGGTCCGGCCGCGAAGCCAGGAAGGCTTCACTATCCGCTGTTCTAAATCGACCCCCGACCATACCACGATAGGGACATCCAATGTTGATTCAGCAAAGGCTTGACGCCAGCTAACGAAGTACCACAAAGCTACTTTTCCGCCCGACGGCGACGTCGGCGACGCGGCAGCTGCCTCGTCCGCCCGACGCTCACCCCGTCCGTCCGACCCTTACCTCGTCCCTCCGACTTTCACTCCTTCCGCCCGACTCTCACCTCGTCCGTCCGACTCTCACCTCTTCCGTCCGACTCTCACCTCGTCCGTCCGACTCTCACCTCTTCCGTCCGACTCTCACTTCGTCCGTCCGACTCTTACCTTGTCCGCCCGACTCTTACGCAACCCATCCGACTCTTACCTCGTCCGTCCGACTCTTACCTCGTCCGTCCGACTCTCACCTCGTCCGTCCGACTCTTACCTCGTCCGTCCGACTCTCACCGCGTCCGTCCGACTCTCACCTCGTCCGACTTGCCGCCGAACAGGTAGAGCCTGTCGTGCACTGCCGAGAGCGCGTGAAAGTCGCGGTGCATGCCCGGCCAGCGGTTGCAGGGCGCGCAGCAGTGCCAGAGGCCCTCGCGGAAGTCGTAGCGGAACAGATCGCACGAGAACTCCTCCATGTCGTTGTCGTAGCCGCCGTGAACGTAGAGGCAGTGGCCGCAGCGGGTGGCGGCGTGACCGTCGCGGGCGTTCGGCACCCGGCCGCCGTGGCTGATCCTGCTCCACTTGTCGACGTCTGCCGGCGCCGGGGCACCACCCTCGTCAGCGGGACGGTGGCGCGCGCTCACCACCGGTCACCCACACACTGCCGGCGCCGGGGCACCACCCTCGTCAGCGGGACGGGCGGCGCGCGCTCGGCATCGCTCACCCACACGCTGCCGGCGCTGGTCACACTGGAGCGCAGCGGCTGCATCCATCCAAGGGCGGGGGAGTTCGCAGCGTCCAACATACAAACGCACGCGCACACGCACGCGCACACGCACGCACGCGCGCACGCACGCACGCACGCACGTACGCACGCACGCACGCACGCACGCACGCACGCACGCACGCACGCACGCACGCACGCACGCACGCACGCACGCACGCACGCACGCACGCACGCACGCACGCACGCACGCACGCACGCACGCACGCACGCACGCACACACCCACACACACACACACACACACACACACACACACACACACACACACACACACACGTGTTTGTCCCTCAGGCTCGTCACCTGACCAGTCTGACAGCCGACAATGGTAAGAGCCAAGCCGAGTCAACATGTTAATAGACCTACTGCGACTGCCACTGCTTGAAGGAACCAAACATAGCACTCTTAATTAATTTTCTATAGGCCCACTCTTGATTGGCAAATGTCGTCACCAAGTAGGTACCTATGACGTCACATCAGATCGTCGCACACGAACGGCTGTCAGAGAGTCAATGCCCTGCTGCGGCGTGCCTATCTGAGACGTCGCAGGTCATGAGTTCGGGATCTCATTTACCAGCAGGGAGCAGATTTCTGACGTCTCCACGCGTCTCTCACCAGTCCGTGTAGAGACCTCGGCGGAAGTTGGCACCTAGCACACATGTTCGACCGTCTTCACCTGCCTCCGCAAATGATAAACGGCACATGCGTCAACATACGCAGGCGGTTTCAAGCGCCATCTGCCCGGGCCGCCGAAACTTGACGCGTAAACAACACGTCCGCAGCCGGAGTACCCACGTTTTACGCGCGTTAGAGTACGCATGACCCGCCGTACGCCGAGACGGACGCGTGAGTCGGCGAAATTTCCCCACTTTTTGTGTTTGGTCCTTCGACACTTCCACGTCCCCGCAATGCCGGCTTCTGGACCTGTGAGATTATCTTGCACAGCTTGTGGCGGCCAAGGTCAGCTGCGCCGGGCCGGGCCAGGCCAAGGTGTTTACGTTTAATTATCATTCTCACATAAGACCACGTGGCTTTTGCTTTGCCACGACTGCACAAACTCTTTATAGAGTGTGCTCCAATAGCAGAGCACACTATAAAGATACGTTAAACAGAAGAAGAATCCAAGAATACACCTTGACCAAATGAACGCTTGACAGACATACCTGATGGGCATACCAACCGCGGAAAAGGAAAGACATCCGGGATCTCATGACAACGGTTCTAACTTCTTAACCAATCACTAACATTTATAATTTCCTTACTTACATATCTGCAAGCATGCAATCAGCATCACGATCGATGCTAGTCTTATGCACGCCTGCAATGCGATATATCTTATATCTCAAGACTACCCGCTCTTTAACACAATGCCATGTTAACTCCCCTTCCACTGCCCACCATTGCACCACTATAGCACGCAGCCACCGCACCACTATTCATCAGCCGAGCGCCAGGTTCCCCGTCCACAGTCTCGCCCCGCAGCCGGTGCCGGCAGAGGCGCGCCGCGCCCTGAGCACCAAATGCCGCTCGGCGCACACTCACAGGGGTCGAAGCGGTACAGGTGGTTGCAGACGGATGCCTCGTTCCGTCCGCCGAAGATGTAGGCGGCGCCGGAGTACTCGGTGGCTGTGTGGCCGTACCGCAGGAAGGGCGGACTGGCCGGGTCGGCCGGCCGGTACTCTGGCACTGGCTGCCGCGTCCACTGCAGGCTGGCTGCGGAGAGGTCAGCACACTGCAGACGCGCCGCTACAGAGGGGTCGACACACTGCAGGCGCGCCGCTACGGAGAGGTCAGCACACTGCAGACGCGCCGCTACGGAGGGGTTGACACACTGCAGACGCGCCGCTACGGAGGGCGTCAGCACACTGCAGACGCGCCGCTACGGAAGGGTCAGCACACTGCAGACGCGCCGCTACGGACGGGTCAGCACACTACAGACGCGCCGCTACGGAGGGGTCGACACACTACAGACGCGCCGCTACGGAGGGGTCAGCACACTGCAGACACACCGCTACGGAGGGGTCAGTACACTGCAGGCCAGACTATGGCATCAACGCCTGGAACCGGTTAGAACATTGCAGGTAATCGGGGAATAGGTTCAAAAAAGCAGTCAGCTGGCTGTATAACCGTACAGGTCTGCCATCAATGTAAACATGCTGCAATTAACCGCGGGAGCCACCTTGAAGCCTTATGTTCCATTGATGTGCATATGCATCATTAATTCATCTCAAAACACGCACGATAACGGAAAAAGCGGGTGAGCGTCGAATTT
This sequence comes from Pollicipes pollicipes, assembly GCF_011947565.3. Classification (NCBI taxonomy): domain Eukaryota; kingdom Metazoa; phylum Arthropoda; class Thecostraca; order Pollicipedomorpha; family Pollicipedidae; genus Pollicipes; species Pollicipes pollicipes. The sequence goes on along the minus strand of NW_023596136.1, from coordinate 20,161,847 downwards.
GACAGATGGTGACGGCCAGGGCAGGCGGTTTCGAGGCAAGGTCCTGCGACATGAAAGCAGCCGCCACGACGATGAAGGGCGGCGAGCCGTTGACTGCAACACACCCGCCAACGTCCTGCCTAAGCGACGCCATGACGCAAGGCGGCACGCGCTGTGGACGGCGGCGGGGAGTTCACGGGGCAAGAGGCTCTTCAGAGCCTGGCATACGTCAGCGTTGTCGCGGCAGACGATCACGTCACGGCCGCGCCCGGAGCCCACCCAGCGCCCCCACGGCCGGCCAGCGGCGATCACGTCACGCGCTCGGAGCCCACCCAGCGCCCCCACGGCCGGCCAGCAGCGATCACGTCACGCGCCCGGAGCCCACCCAGCGCCCCCACGGCCGGCCAGCGGCGATCACGTCACGCGCCCGGAGCCCACTCAGCGCCCCCACGGCCGGCCAGCGGCGATCACGTCACGCGCCCGGAGCCCACCCAGCGCCCCTACGGCCGGCCAGCGGCGATCTCGAGCACGAGCTCACGGTACGATCCTGGGCCGATCCCTCATTTTGCACGCGGTTCGAACGGTATACTGCAGCCCGGCTACAGACCAAGAGCCCATGAACAGGCGTGAGGGAACACAACGGCGACGGCGAATGCGCCGGTGTGTGGCTAGCAGAGATCACCGAACAGCGTGGTCCTCTTACCCTCGAGTGGATTCAACATTCCAGGAGTTGGCTGTTACGTCAGATTTGACAGCAAGAAAGGCCTCATACTGTAGTGCCCAAATGGTCCTGAGCCCGGATGATTGTGTTGCTGTGTTTATGTAAGTGATCCATCCCGACGACTTCCCCAACTCGTGCAACCTGTTTTGCTGGAGCTGTCACCTGTACACAGGCCATGCCATGGGTTTTGTGCCGCTTAGGCCCTTGCTAGTCAAAAGTCAAAATATGACTTTTCCGAATTGTATTGTGTTTTCAGTGCACTATGTCTTTTGTAAAATTGTCTTTCTCATGATAATTTTTAAAAACTATGTTCTAGCAAATAATGCATAATTATGCTAAATATAGCATTATGTTAAATATAGCATTATGTTAAATATAGCATTATGTTAAATATATCACTATGTTGAATATATCAATGTTATCACATATGTTAAAATCCTCAACCAACAAAGGTCCTCCAAGCATGACCACCAACCCTGGCAAAAGGCAGCGGGTTCCTGGCGGGTCAGATGTGGCCAGATGGCGACTGAAAATTCCTTCTCTCGTCCGGATAAGCTGAACCAGTCGCTGACTATCGTCGGCATAGCGTGCCGGACATCCGTGCAGCGAGTGGATAGTACCTCGTTTATGAAGCGACATAAGGATGGGGCCAACAAAGGAGCCCTGAGGAACGCTGTGACAAAAACAACGGGATGAGTCCCCCATTTGCACATGCCGACGGCCATCAATGAAGGCCCCACGTCATCTGAGGTCCACACCGTGCCATCGCAGATTGGCCAGAAGGATGTCATGGTCCACACCGTGCCATCGCAGATTGGCCAGGAGGATGTCATGGTCCACACCGTGCCATCGCAGATTGGCCAGGAGGATGTCATAGTCCACACCGTGTCATCGCAGATTGGCCAGGAGGATGTCATGATCCGCGCCGTCAAACGCGCGACAAAGGTCGGGCCACGTGGCAAACACATGACCACACGGCGCGTGCAAACACATGACTGCAGTTGGCGCGTGCTCCATCTGGCTGCGTGGACTGGTGTCCTTCGTCGAATGACATGATTGAAAAAGGCACCGCGAGTAAGCCAAAACGGGACAGGTAACAAGAACGTGACACAGTTGAGTGAACTCGACCTAACACAATTGCCTCACAGCCAACACAACGCCAGCCCGGCCACTGGGTCCGGGACAGGTCTCAGCCCACTGCCGACGAATAAACTCATCACCAATAGGACGCACTGGCTTCGACAGACATGCAGGAAAAAACTCACTGGTGGAAAAGGCGTGAATGTCCATGGCCTTGTCGGGGTTGTGCGGGTCGAAGTCCGTGGCGCAGTAGCCACCGAACGACAGGATGGTGTCCTCGATCACGACGGCCGCGTGATTAACCCGCACGGGGCCGTCCTCCACCATCATGGTCCAGTGTGACATGTTGCTGGCCAGGTCACTCCCTGAGGCAAAAGGTCATGGCAGCCCTCCACCATCAGCGTCAGAGTGACATGGGACCAGCTGGGCACGACTGCACATCTTGT
>NW_023596136.1:20142131-20158621 GCF_011947565.3 Pollicipes pollicipes | reverse complement strand
GCGGCCGGCGAGGGCGAGCGGGCGGCGCCCGGGCGGGCGGCGCGGCTCGGGCCCGTCCCGATGGAACCCGTCCGAGCTGTAGCGCTGCCGGAGAAGGTCACGCGCCGCTCCTGCTTTACCGTTCGATCCTCTCCCGCGCCGCGGCGTCGCCGTTGGACGCCAGCCGAGCTGCCGGTGCCGGGTCGGCCTCTATCGCCCGCCGCGACAATCGCGTCGTCTCCGAAGGACATCGGCGCCGATTCCGTCCCCAGTCGGCCGGCCGGGGTCGCTTGGATCGGCCCGTCCCACTGCTGGGTCGGCCGAAGACCTGGAGCCCGGTGTCCGCCCGGACGCATCCGCTACGCCGTTCGTCAGGCTTCTGCGGCTTCCATATAGCCCAGAGCCGCTCCGACGCCTGCCGGCCTCCTCGCAGCCTGAGTCTGCCCGCATCGCGTAAAACGCCGACCCCGCGCTCTCTTCCCACCGCGCGCGGAGCGAACTGGTGCCGCTGTGCGTCTGCCAGGCGCCAGGCCGCGCTACCGACTGAAACGACAGGTGGCGCCGCACGGGTCGCGGCGACGGCGGCCGGCCCTCGGACGCCGGCAGCGACCCTTGCGGCCGGGCGAGCCGGCGCGCCGCCGCGTGGCCGGCCGCGGCAGCGAGCGCGTGGCCAGCGCGTGCGGCCCGCGCAGCGGCGAGTGGCCGTGCACGGAGCCGACGGCCCGCTCGCTCAGGCGCAAGCTGTGCTCGCACACCTCGGACAGTACCAGCTCTTCGCTGCTGCGCGCCTCGAAGCGCGACAGCAACTGGCGCACGCTGGCGCGCCGCTCACTGAGCCGACGCAGGTCACTGCGCAGATCGGCACGCGGGTCGGCGCGCGGCAGAGTTGCCGCCGGCTCCGGGAGGCGGCTGGGTGCCGGCGGCGCGTGCATCGGCGAAGCGCCTGGTCCGGCCGACTCCGGGTGTGGAGCTGATGAGGACGTTTGCTCCAAGCGACGCTCTGCAGCCGCCGGGCGGGACGCCTCGCCGGCCGGCCTGCGCGGCCAGGTGTGGGCCACGCTCCGGACTGTCGAGGCTCCCAGGGCTGTGCTGGATGCTGGAAGCGTCTGCGAGCGGTCCATTGGTGGGCGACTCCATGCCCTCGCCACCGACGGCTGGCCTGTTGCCGCACAGGGTGTTCTCGGGTCAGCAGATACCGACCCGTTCTCGGCAGCGGCGCACAAACCGCCGGCAGGGGCAGCATCAGAAGTATCTCCAGCAGAAACGTGCTCCTGCGACTGCAGACTGTTAACCTCTAGAATCTCAGCCTTCGCTTCATCAGTCTTTCCAGGCGGAGGGCTGTCCGGTGCGTCGCACGACGCCCGCCGAGTGACCGCACGTGGTCCGTCCTGAGCGAGCGGCTTTGGTGCCTGCTCAGCCGGCTCCCGGGCCGTCGGTCCCAGATCGACCTCGACCACCTCCGAAGGCTCCGCTGACGAGAGCGGGGGCAGCTCTAGCACAACCTCACGCTCGGATAGGTTCGCCAGCTCCTGCTCCGGGGATGACTCGTTCTGACTGGTGCGTGATGGCTCCAGCCCGCTGTGTGCGGGCAAGTCATCCCCGGATTCCGTACCGTCTCCTGTATCGGCCTGTTGCGCAGGCTCCAGTTCTGCTCTCGACGATGGTTCCGGCGATCCAGCCGCCACGCTCTTCTTCGAGTCGGTTGAGGCTGGCCGGTTCCCATCCGAAAGTGGAGCTGGAGTCTGCACCGGATCGGTACCGGTCCAGTCCGCAGGCGCCACCAAAGCCTCACTCGGGGGTGCGACCGAGGAGGCGGCAGCCATGTGCTCACCGGCACAGGAGTCAGCCCCATCCGACTCACGGAAGTCATCCGAAGATCCCGACGAGCGTTCGGGTTCTTCTCCGAGCGGCGTTCCGTCAGCCGACCTCAGTGTCACTTGAGTTCCCTCCAACAGACTTGGCAACACCTGGCACACATCTAGCCACCGCAGCTCCATCTGTGAACCTTCCGGCGAACCAGACACCCTCTGGGACGCATCCGGTAACCGCTGATCCACTTGAGATTTCTTTGGTGACTCCAACGTCATCTGAGAATTCGACGACGGTAGCGACACTTGCCCCGATTCCGAGTCCTCCGCCGGCACCACCAGAGGCTTGACGATCGAGTTCACTTCCTGCAGGGAGCGGCGGAACTCGCGCACCTGCTGGTACACCTCGTCCCCGGCGCGCGCCACGCACACCGGCTCGTACTCGCGCTCCGCCTCGTCGGCCGCCGCCTGCCCAGCCGGCGCCACGTCCTCGTACACCCAGCGCTCGTCGGCGTCCGCCGGCGCCAGGTTCGCGTACCGCTCACCGTCCACATTTTCGTACGAGAGATGCTGCGCGAACGTCTCGTTCTCGTACGTCTGGCTCTCGAACATCTCGCGTTCGCCGGTCGCGTCGGCACCGCTCCCGCCGGAGAACTGCACCAGCTCGTACGTCGCGTCGACCGCGGGCACGGCCACGTTCTCGTAGTTCTCGCACGACACGTTTTCGTACGTGTCGTCTCGCGGCGGGACATGGCCACCCGCGATGTTCTCCTGATCGGCGACGGTGCCGGCGCCCAAGCGGCGTTCCAGCAGCTCGAGCGCCTCCGGCACCAGGCCGTGAAGCGGGCCGTCGGCCACTGCCCGCTCGGCGACCGCCTCAGGTCCGTCCTCATCAGCGGCGCTGCGCTGGAAGCTGCTGGGGTCGGTGAGCTGCGCTCGAGCGTCCAGAGGAAGCGGCTCCGGCGAGCCTCGCTCTTCTGCTGCCACCTGCCGGCCGCCGGGTGGCGTTACCGGCGTTTCGCTGTCCGCCGGAAGCGAGGGGCGGGTGGTTGCCGAGGCGGGTGTCTCGCCGGCGGCCGCGTCTTCGCCGAGCGGGTGAGAGGCGGCACCCGCAGCGGCCAGCGGCGACTCGGCCACAGGGTGTGAACGCAGCGTGGTCAGACCACGCGCGTCCTCCTCGGCCGGGGTGACCTCCTCTCGCTCCTCGTCCCCATCCTCCGCCTCCTCCAGCCGGCCGCCGCGGGGAGGCCGCTTCGGCGGCGAGTTCTCGCTGAGGTAGGAGTCGTGTGAGGCGGAGCGGTCGGAGGTCGTCTGTCGGGTCGAGTCGGAGTCGGAGTCGAAGTCGGGGGAGTCGACCTTCGAGACGGGCGGCGTCGGCGGCGACGGTGCGGTCACAGTGTCAGCGTCGGCTGACCGGCAGTCCAGCGTCTGCCGGAGGTGGACACCGTTACAGTACGGTGGCAGCTTCTACCAGCACTAGGGGCTGTGACACAGAAATGATGACCAGACAAGAAGCAATATAAAAAACACTGCACGTTGTATGAACATTATCAAAGATCCACATTGAGTCGACTAAAATAATATTTGTTGCCTACACAGTGGCATTCCGCCCGCTCACGGCATTTGAGGTCACTCACCTCGGAGTTGTGCCGACTCTCCGGCTTCGGGGAGACGAGTGACTCGGCCGACCTCACCGAGCGCAGTCCCTGGGTCATGACCCGATTCTGACCTTGACTCAGGTCAGACTCAGTCAAGGTCCGGTTCTGTAAGTCGCATCCAGCAATATTTTAATAATGGCTTTGCATTGGTGATACGGTGGTGCCTTTGCAATAATTCGCACGGCATTCGCACAGCAGGGAATAACAACACATCAAATAGTCATAATACGAAAGCATACGCTGGGGCCATCACACAGCACCTACTCGCACTTTGGTCCTAGGCGATTGAAAGGCCTCACCCTAAAGTGCTTGGCCTCACCACGACAGCGACTGACGTCGCCACGTCCGTCCGTGCGCCGGACCCAGGGACGTCCGCGCCTCGAGGCAGGGCGCGCACGGGACCCACTCGCTGGCACCCAGGGACGTCCGCTCATCGGGGCAGGGCGTGCACCAGTCTCACTCACCGGCACCCAGGTACGTCCGCTCATCGGGGCAGGGCGCGCACGGGACCCACTCACTGGCACCCAGGGACGTCCGCGCCTCGGGGCAGGGCGTGCACCAGTCTCACTCACCGGCACCCAGGGACGTCCGCGCCTCGGGGCAGGGCGTGCACCGGACCCACTCGCCAGCACCCAGGGACGTCCGCGCCTCGGGGCAAGGCGTGCACCGGACCCACTCGCCAGCACCCAGGGACGTCCGCGCCTCGGGGCAGGGCGCGCACCGGACCCACTCGCCAGCACCCAGGGACGTCCGCTCATCGGGGCAGGGCGTGCACCAGTCTCACTCACCGGCACCCAGGGACGTCCGCGCCTCGGGGCAGGGCGTCCACCGGACCCACTCGCCAGCACCCAGGGACGTCCGCGCCTCGGGGCAGGGCGTGCACCGGACCCACTCGCCAGCACCCAGGGACGTCCGCGCCTCGGGGCAAGGCGTGCACCGGACCCACTCGCCAGCACCCAGGGACGTCCGCGCCTCGGGGCAGGGCGCGCACCGGACCCACTCGCCAGCACCCAGGGACGTCCGCGCCTCGGGGCATGGCAAGCACTGGGCCCACTCGCCCACGTCGAGGGACGTCCGCCCCTCGGGGCAGGGTGCGTACCGTTAGTGCGATGTCGACGGGCGACGTAGCCGCGTCGACGCCGGCGTCGGCGTCGGCGCCGGCCTGCCGCGAGCGGCTCTGGCGGCTGCGGAACAGGGAGCGCCAGCCGATGGGGGCGCGGCCGAACTTGAGCGAGCCGGTACGGCGGCGCGGCGGCCGGAGCACCGTGTGGTACTTGGCCGGGAGCGCGGACGGCCCGCCGCCTGCCGACACATCGCCGGAGGGGGGCGGCGTTACCGCCGGTCACCGACCGCCCGGGGGCAGGGTTACCGCTGGTTACCAACTCGCTGCGGCGGCAACGGCCGGCTTTGTGGTACGGGTTCGGGCCCTGAGTGATGCCCGGCACGACTGCGCCGGCTGAAGTTAGACGAGTGACGATACATCAGCAATACTTTACGGTTCGTTCCTCTGAAGAAAAATGGCAGAATAACGAACCTGTACACGTCTGGCTATGCAAAACCCATGCATGTATGAGGACGGGTGCTGGCAACAATATGAATGTATGCATCGACATTATAACAGAAGCATCAACACAACAGACCGGAAAATTAACGTTGCAAGGTTACATATGGTTCATGTAGCTTTTACTCAAACCAAGCACAGCGTGGAAGCGTAAACAAATAAAACACCAGCATGTCCTTTAAACTTGGCGAAAGCGTTTTCATAATTAGAGTGGTTTACAAAGCAGCAAGCGAGCGGAAAGCCACATATCAAGGGCCTCATCGCCCACCGTACCGATAACAAGTCAGCAAAACACGACCTCGACTGCTGTCGGTCAGACTGGCGCCTATTTGACCAATGCAGGAGCCGGCACTACGAGCATGCAGGGAGCGCGTGTGGCCCCAGCAGCGGAGGGATATGGATAGTAAGCGTTTAGCAGACAGTAAGCTCCAACGTACCGAAACGGGAGACCCAGAGACGAAGACCGTGTGATGAGTGATGATGAGGAATGGGTGGTGGCAGGCGAGGGTGAAATGCAAGGAAACAGGGAGCACGCTATCACAGGGAGGTCAGATTCGTAGTCGAGACGTCGTCGCGGCGATGTCTACGGGGAGAGAAAGAGACAGATAGGCGGATGGCTCACTTCCGTTTGGACTCGTTTGGTCTCAGACTCTGACCAGCCTACAAGCTGACGCCAACGATCAAGCAGAAAGTAAGGCCTCAACCGACGAAACGTGGCGGAAGGCCGAGCGACCGAAGACAGCAGGAACTGGCGCAGAAAGCACTACAGGAGCGGCCCATTTTCAGAGCGGCCATCCCAGTCATCAAACACCCTCCACCGCCACCACCGCGCCCACGATCAGCTCACCCTCCTCCTCCTCCGTCCCTTCATGCACTCACCGACTTCAATGTAGTTCTGGTCGGCCTTGGCGGGCGAGCCGAGCGCGCGCGCGCGGGCCTCCTCCAGGCTGAGTAACTTGGTCGGTGTGGAGATGGCCAGTGAGCGCGGACGCGAGCGCTTGGTGGCGCGCGGCAGCGACGGCTGATCCGGAGCGAAGGCCGGCAGCTTGTCGCTGAAGATCAGCTCGCTGTACCGGATCAGGTACTCTACCAGCACCGCCTGCACCCCAATACCCTGTTGCCAGAGGGCAGGGGTCAGGGGTCAGGTACTCCACCAGACTGTGCCGATCAGGTTATCAATGTTCCAGTTGGCATAATACAGGGTGGATATGTGCCGTACTCCAATAATACCAAATGCCGAGCAAGGAATGTTCACCTATTAAAACCACACCGACACACCATGCAGACACGCTGACTGCGGCTGTGATCCAATGACGTCATGACGCCAGCTGGCGACGCCACCGACCTGTAGCGCGGCCACGCCGCCGGCCTCGAGCTCCTGGCTTCGCACCAGGTTTGGTGCCCAGACTATGGCCAGGTTTTTGGCCGTCATGCCGGTGCTGTGCGAGTGGGTGGAGACCCGCGCCAGGTGACGGACCAGGTACTCCAGCGTCCTGTGGCAACGGTCGAGGGGGTCACACGCGGCAGAGATCTCTGTGTTTTGGATTTCCTTGCGCACAGATCGCGATATTTGATGTTACCGTGACCGTAGCAGTGTGGAAGATGGTACCTGGTTGTGGCAGTACTCGTGTTGTTACCGGAGACCCGCCATAGCACCGACGGTAGCTGAGTGAACACCAAATGCCGCTTGGTAAATATGTGAGTCGAAGCGTCCAGCAATGGTGCACAATCGCCCGCTAAGCGAGTGACCGCGCCAAATCGCAAGGGTTCTAAGTGCAGTTCCTCTTTAGTTATAAACGCGTCAACGCACGGCAGAAGCCGTAGTGTCTACTGCGAACGAGATAACCGTGGAGTTCTGCTGCTACATTCAGTCCCACAGGCTGCAGGCAGAGGCCGTACCCGCCCCGCCCCGCTGACCTGTAGTGGGGCGGCGGCAGCTGCTGAACAACCACGTCGCGCATGCGCAGCAGTCGCTGGTCGTCGCTGCTCTGAACGGCGGCCACGAACTTGTCGTACAGCTGGTAGGTGAGCAGCGGGTTGGGCAGCTCGCGCAGGTACTGCTTCAGCAGGCAGAGACGCTGTGGATGTCCTGGCGCACGCTAGGCTCCGTCAGGTCTGGCACCCGGTCCTCGTCGAACGTGTTCCTGTGGGGGGGGGGGGGGAGACGTCACGCAGCGGTCAACACAGACGGCGGGCGGATGACGTCATCAATCTTCAGAGGAGATCGCGCGTCTGGCCGTCACGTGATTTAAGATCAACCATCCAATCCAAGCAGAATACTTGGTACGAGCTGAGCGGCAAAGCGGCCTTGCGCCACGACCTTCAGAGCGCATTCTCAGCGAAGGACGTGTTCATTTCAGGCGAATATTTGCGGTAATTTATATAATATTTACAATATACATTAAATGCAATATATAATACACATATATATATATATATATATATTATATATATATATACAATACAACATATAATAATACAATATAATATTTGTACAACAATTGGGCCAACAGACTGGTGGCGAACGGGTCAGGCCGGTGAGTGACAGCTGACCCGCCACACAGCTGGCCGTATGAGCTCATCACGCGTCACGCAAAGTTTTCGAGAGACGCGTCGTCGCGTATCGTCACATATCACATATCGCCACGTGCACGTATGGTCCGTTCGCAGTCTGCATCTTACGCAAAATGCGGTTTCCGGGCGGTCACACGCGGAACAACTGGGCGTGATTTCATTCCGCGTGTCTGTCGGGCAGACCCCAAAAAGACAAAATATTTTCTCTTAAGTCCAGCCGCCAGATACCGGTACGAGATCTTCAAAGATACCGTCACAATCCGCACGACACCGGGTGCTGTCATCGCCCGCTGGCGGACAGCCTGTCTGTTGGTCCGTGATCTCCGGTCTCTCCCTGCCAGCTGGCCCGTCAGTAAGTCGATCGCCAGGACCCGCCGCCGCGATGCCGCAGCTGACTGATGCGCGTGTCACAGCTCGCGGGACGGGTTTGTTCAGGGCTGGCTCGCCTCGCCGGCTCTTCAGCCCAGCAGACAAAGCTGGGATGGCCGCCGTTACGGCGTCGAACTGTACAAACCAGCGTCCGCGGCAGTGGGTTTGTGAGCATGGTCTGCCTTTGAAGAGACTCCGGTTCGGTGAGCCCTCCCGAGACCCGCCTTTCCCTGCGTCGACGGAGCGATCCTCTGGCTACCGGACCGGTATATCTAGACAGGTCTTCTGATAGGACGCTTGCGTCGGCGGCGATCCAGTCAACAAACGAGAGGTCAAAACCGTCTCATGGACGTGCCGAGAACATGGCCTTTGTCATGGACCAGGCATGTATACACGTGTATGCGTCCCGGAGAGTGTTCTGAATCGGCATCGGATCAGAAAAGCTTTCGCCGAGGGGCAGCACATACGTCCGTCACTCGTCGCTGTACGACGAGCCACCCGTCTCTCCAGACAACAGACAATCAAACGGGCAGTCGCGAGCAGCGAGGTCTCCACTGACCCTGTCAATATTCAGTGCGTTGGTCTGTCAGTCACTTAAGTCTGTCAGCTGTGTTAGTCTGTCAGCCACTTCAGTCTGTTAGTCGCGTTAATTTGCCAGCCACTTTAATCTGTCAGTTGCGTTAGTCTCTTGAATGTATAGGTCTGTCACCCGTGCCAGTCTGCCACCTGAACTGGTCTGTCAGTTGCGTTTGCCTGCCAGTCAGTCAGTCTATCTGTAAGTCTGTTCATCGCGTCCCGGGCGTCCCCGCCGAGCTGCAGGTGTGACGCCATCGCCGCCGTGTCCCGCGGAGCCGCAGGGTCAGGGTCGCCGTCTGTTGGCGGCCCAGCTGCACAGCGCGTCTGCCGCTGCCGCCGACAGCCGTCTGTCGCCCAGCAATAACTCAGCCAGAGCGTGATGGAGACCGCGTAAACAGAGATGCTCGTGCGAGCCCGCCGCCGGCTCAGGGTCATCCCGCGTGTTCAAAAAGCCCGCATTCGATCCTGACCACCCTGGGATGTATCCCACACCGCGTTGCATTCTCTGCAGGCTCGCGGTTTGGTGGAAACTCTGGTCAGCGTTACACCAGTCAGCCAGGGAGAACATTTACATACAAGCTCCATGGCAAGCGCATTGTTTTGTTCGAACGACAGGAAATGTCAGCTCACAATGGCCAACGAAGGTCAACACAGGCCAGTGCGGCCGCGCAGCACCAATGTGCTGCACGAAAAACCCTTCGCGGTCCTAACACGTAAAGGAGTGGGACGAGATAATCCGTTCAACTAAAAGCCACAGCTTAGAATCTGTATTTGTCTAGTGCTCTCAATCTAGAACCACTCATGGAAGCGATTCCGAAAATGTAAAAATAACAATAAATTGACGCGACAATGAGAGCTAAGCTGGGCCAGGGGTGCATCTCCAAGCATCCATCGCTGTTCGGAACCAACCGCGTCCAAGCTGGGCGTCGTATCTAGCGAGTCACAGCCAGCGTGGGAGAGAGCACGAAGTAACAAAGCAGCTAAGCTCCTGTGAGACCGTCACAAGCAGCCTTCTTAGACAATCACCAAATTATCATGATTGATGAAGCGCTCCATTCGGAGCCTGAGTGCCAGTGCGAGCCTTGTACTCTAAGCCACGGCCTCTTACGGGTATTTCGTCATGATCCTGTCGCTTTGTTCGCTGGTATTAGAGCCTCAGGACGCTGAATGCATGAAACGGCGCAGGCCGACGCGCGACGAAAAGCGCGGCGTCAGGCACCTGGGATGCCATCCTGGGACATCCGCCCCACCGTGACGCGTGGGACGGGCGGTACGCACCTGAACCGCCGGATGTTGGACGTGACGGGCGGTACGCACCTGAGCTGCTGGATGTTGGACGTGACGGGCGGTACGCACCTGAGCCGCTGGAAGCTGGACGTGACGTGTCAGATGGGCGGTACACACCTGAGCCGCCGGATGTGTGACGTGACGCGTCAGATGGGTACGCACCTGAACCGTCGGATGTTGGACGGACGGGCGGTACGCACCTGAGCCGCTGGATGTTGGACGTGACGCGTCAGATGGGCGGTACGCACCTGAGCCACCGGATGCTGGACGTGACGCGACAGATGGGCGGTACACACTTGAGCCGCCGGATATTGGACGTGATGGGCGGTACGCACCTGACCCGCTGGAAGCTGGATGTGACGCATCAGATGGGCGGTACACACCTGAGCCGCCGGATATTGGACGTGATGGGCGGTACGCACCTGAGCCGCTGGAAGCTGGACGTGACGCGTCAGATGGGCAGTACGCACCTGAGCCGCCGGATGTCGGACATGATGGGCGGTACGCACCTGAGCCGCTGGATGTTGGACGTGACGCCTGAGAGCCGGTAGATGCCGTCCACGATGCCGTGCGCCTCGATGAACTCGGCGCAGCTCTTCAGCACCACCGGGACTGCGGAGCGGTCGACGCCGGATCAGCGTCGGCGGCGGGGCCCCTCCAGCACATGGGCTCACAGCCACGACCAGACGCGAGCCGTGCCCAATCATGGACACGACCGGCAGCTGGGCGTGCGTGATCGTGATATGGGCGTGATCACAGTCACGTGCATGCTTATGTTAGTGTAAAATAGTACATTTTCTTACATGATCATAGCAGTTTACGGATGTTGCGCGGCCTCGCACACGACCATGATGGTGTACTCAAACAGCGTTTTTAAAGAATGCTTTGATGATCGTTTTCGGACAGTTCACCACCACACTTCACGACTGTACACGGCCGCCAGCACTCACTGTCTCTGCACGTCATATGACCAACACGGTGACGACTGCACTCAGGCACCCAGGCAAGGCGAACATGTGGCACGACCCGGGACAGAACAGCTCGGCAACAGGCAACGTCAACATCCAAACGGAAGCGCAGTCGTCATCAAGTCAGCACTGGGAAGAGTGGCAGCCTCATCCGTACAGGACAGCGCGGCGTGACATAGCGGCGGTGGCGGCTGCGCACCGGACAGCACGGCGTCACACAGCGGTGGCAGCGGCTCACTCACTGTCGTGTCCCGAGTTGAACAGATGCTCGCCCAGGTCGCAGCCGAACACGCGCTCACGCAGGATCCCCGACTGCTTGAGGCGGCGCCGCGACGGCCGCGTCTGGATGAATCTCCTGCAGCACGTCTCACGCACTCAGTCACGCCCGTCAGTCCAGGCCGGCCGCCGACACGGCACGGCACGGCATGGCGCGACACGACACGGCACGCCGCCCGGAACGGCGTCGACACGGACGGCGGCGCTGACGCCAGGGGCGCACTCAGCGGCGGGAGGGAGGGGTGCACGGCGCACTCGCTGGGGATGACTCCAGGCGGCGACGACGTTTGATGGGGAGTGAGGCTGACCAGGAACACATGACTACAGTCTCTTCCCTCCCCCCCGTACTCGCTGCTGGTGACGCCCCTGGCTTCCGCTGGTGACGCATTGATTCCTTTTCGTATGATCCATACCCGAAGCCAATTTAGCGCAGTCCAGGCGATAAATGAGGTCCGCTGTCGAAGAGCTTCGCCGAAAAGCCACCTTGAGAACTTGATTACGGACTGAGGAAAAACAATCGCTGAAAATGTTTGTATACTGCGCGGTCCAAACACCAGCCGTCCGCGTCCACCATGTTTAAAATTGCACACGGAAGCGTCTAAAGCTCGTGGCCCGTCCGTTCATATCAGAATTCATTACTCAACGACTTCTGGTCTGTTAAGAGACATGTGGTTGCATGTAAACAAAGACATGGTGTGTTTACACATGTAACACACCAAACTGAGACCATGGTCATGATGATTATAACGTAGATTCAAATATTGTGTGGCGGTTGCACGTGTTTTACTGACGCCATTTGTCAGTTACGTGCAATGTGAAGCTCATTTTTTACGTGCGCTGTACCATAAAACGAGGTGAAAAGCAAGCGGACAAGAATGGTCATGGCGTAACGGAATTTGTAAAGGTGGGGTGACTAATGCATCGACACGAAACATTCAGCCATGGCTACGGATGCTGTTTCAGGAGAATGCAAGGACTGGCATGCTCTGCTTCCTAACAGATGCCGAAATTTTCCAGTCCTAAATCCTTTCAGAAACGCCCGCCGATATCGCGAAACCAGCTTCTTCCCTATCAGGCAATATAACACTCATGGTGGTGTCATCATCCATATATTGGGCCTGTTCAAGGACAGAACCCCGACTCTTCTGTCACAGCTTCGGTACTGACCACGCATTGAGCACTCCCCCTAATCTGATTTTTAGATGGGAACTCTGAGGCGCAGCGTCAACACCTGAATGACACCTGCATTGTCGTGTTCTGCAAACTCATCCACACCGCGCATCGCGTACTTCCCTAAGCCCAGCCTCGTCCTTTATACTTCAAGACTTGGATGTTTGACGAGGATCGCGGTATGCACAGGCCCTCTATGTTAAACATAATTGATAATTGTGTTTTCCTTTTTGGCATCCGCATCGCAGTTGTGCGCTGAATTTAACTTACAATATGTTTACGGTTAAACTTGACTGATAGGCCTGCAGACCATAAACTGACCATCGCTAGTGCACGCCAGAGGTAAAACATGTCCGCATCACGGCTCACAGCTAGATTATCGCACTAGTCGAACAGCGTAGCCCGGTATTTTATATCGGTGTGATGTAAGACGGGTCGCGGACGGTATTCTGGTTCCAACTGGGGTGCACCTAAATTGAAAGTCTGGGTGCAGAAACACCACCAAAGCCAGTCAGATCATGCCGCCATACAAGGACGGAACGGGAGAACATAGCCATAAACAGGCGCGCCACTAACAAGCACCAAACCGACTGGATAACAAAAACACGATTGGGTACGAGAAAACAAGCTTACCGTACAAACGCACCCAAGCAGATTCAGAGAGAGTACACTACAATTAAAGAAAGCTAAACAATAGCCGGGCACGCAACCGAACAGCCCATAAAACAAAGGGGCTCTGTGTGGAACGGGGCAAAGCGACACGCGACCATCCACGCGTGCACTCCGTCACCATGCCGCGTGTCTGTCGACTTTCTGCGTGAATCCACCGATGTCGAACCACAGCTTTGTGTCGAAAACGCGCGGCTCACAGCCGCCTTCAGCAGTTGGCCAAATGAAAGGACAGCGTGCTTCCAAGCGAATCTGGAGCAGTGAGGACCTCGGAACAGCGGTCCGCCCGGTCTTCAACACTGTCATCTCGCCAGTCATCCCATCTGCCAGCCTGGTCCGTCCCCACAGCAGTCCCTGGACTCCCTCGGCTGGCGGGCCCGCCGACCGTCGAGCGGCACCCGCATCGACAGGCTCGAGCGCCACTTGGCCCGGTGAGTCAGCGGGGGCGACCGTCGTCGGTGCCGGCCAGCTGAACACGACCGCCATTACCCCGGCGGGTAACGAGCGCCGGCCGAATCCGGCCGCTAGTCCGACGCTGATTGGTCAATCGCTGCTGTCAGTAGCTACGCCAGCCGGTGATGGACAGTGCGGTCTCCCGGAGGCGGCACCCGACAGGGCAGCGACCGGAACTTTTTGGTGTCTGTCGAATACTCCGGCTAAAGCGGGACATTTCTGAGTTTGGCACACGCTGGCGCGAGTGTCGAAGCATGTACATACGTCCCAGATCGTTTCCGCGACACGCAGTCCTGAAAGTGGAAGTGGAAGTGGGAAGTGGAAGTTCTATTCACTGACGTCGCAACCTCACCCGGGCTGTCGCAGTCAGAATCAGAATCAGACAGCTGAAATGCGTAGTGCAATGGGGGAGGAGGACCTGAAGCGGAGTATCTCGATCCCGGCTAAGCTGCGCTATTGGAGCATACCGCCCAGGCTCCAGACCGCTGACCTGAACCAGCCATTGGTGCGGGAAACCGATCCCGCCGACCCTCACCCTGGTGCCCCACGGAGAGGGGCACCGGCTGGAAAGCCAGGCGCCTCCGGGCGTGAGGCGGTGCTCGAATGGTGTCTAGGATTGTCTGGGACACCATGGACTTCAGGTGCGATGCTGGTCGACTAAAAACGGAACTAATAGCCCGGAACAAAAAGGAAATCAAGACCATTTATAACTGTGAATCCTGCCAAAAAAGTGGGTGTAAAAAAACGAGTGGTCGTTCGTCATAATCTGCACAGAGCTTTAGGCGTATTGAAGAGCGGTAAGTGGGCAATCATGGGGTCACAAGGTCACAGAAGACCGTGGTTAGCAATGCTTGCACGAGGATTATAGAAAATGCCTGTCGTCGTAAATCTACAGGAATAGAAGAAACCCATGCTGCGCGTCCTAGACCCATTCATTCCAGATCTTCCAGTATCTTCCACTCTCGTAGCATGCACGTGACGGCAGTATAACTAACTCAAGCGCGGGAGGTCTGTCTCCGTAGCCAAAAACAGACGGAAGCTTAAAAGGATTCCACGTGTCCCTTCCTTGTGTTGCTTTCCAGAGCCAAACAAACAAAGACATCCATCAAATAAACAACAATCAGGGCACACGGCAGCACGGTCCGTTCGCTTGTATTCACAGGCCGTTGGAGCTGTCAAACTGTGTGTATGTACAAGGTTCATAGGGCACGCCAGTCCGTCACGGGCTGGGAACTCAGACCGCCGGCTCGTACACACCCACATACACACACGCCCCGATCCATCCCGTCGATGACGCCGTGTCACGCATCGTTCCGAGTTCCGCTCTCTGGCGAGTTGTCTATGGGCATTACTTGGCACCGGGACCGTCGGCGGCCTGTCCTGGCCCCGGATCTAGAGTCGGGGCAGCTTGAGACCCCGGTCGACGGCGGCTCGTGCCTGAGCGCCCCGGCGCGCCGCCGAGCTGGGGCTCGCCGGGGCCGGTCACCCTCGGCGCGCCGGACCATCGACGCCGGCGGCGGCGGTACGTCGGCAGCCCGTCCTAGCCCTGGATCTAGAGTCGGGGCAGCTTTGAGACCCCGGTCGCAGCGGCTCGCGCCCAGCGCACACTGGTGCGCGCCGCCGCCGCCGGCCGCCGCGGCGGCGTCGAGGTCGGCGCGCCGAGAGTGACGGCCCGCGGCGGAGCCCAGCCCGGCGGCGGCGCCAGGGCGCTCGGGGCGCGAGCCGCCGTCGACCGGGGTCTCAAGCTGCCCCGACTCTAGATCCAGGGCTAGGACGGGCTGCCGACGGTACCCGGTACCGCCGCCGCCGGCGTCGATGGTCCGGCGCGCCGAGGTGACGGCCCCGGCGAGCCCCAGCTCGGCGGCGCGCCGGGGCGCTCAGGCACGCAGCCGCCGTCGACCCGGGGTCTCAGCTTGCCCCGACTCTAGATCCGGGGCCAAGGACAGGCCGCCGACCGGTCCCGGTGCCAAGTAATGCCCATAGACAACTCGCCAGAGAGCGGAACTCGGAACGATGCGTGACACGGCCGTCATCAGACGGGATGGATCGGGGCGTGTGTGTATGTGGGTGTGTACGAGCCGGCGGTCTGAGTTCCAGCCCGTGACGGACTGGCGTGCCCTATGAACCTTGTACATACACACAGTTTGACAGCTCCAACGGCCTGTGAATACAAGCGAACGGACCGTGCTGCCGTGTGCCCTGATTGTTGTTTATTTGATGGATGTCTTTGTTTGTTTGGCTCTGGAAAGCAACACAAGGAAGGACACGTGGAATCCTTTTAAGCTTCCGTCTGCTTTTTGGCTACGGAGACAGACCTCCCGCGCTTGAGTTAGTTATACTGCCGTCACGTGCATGCTACGAGAGTGGAAGATACTGGAAGATCTGGAATGAATGGGTTCTAGGACGCGCAGCATGGGTTTCTTCTATTCCTGTAGATTTACGACGACAGCATTTTCTATAATCCTCGGCAAGCATTGCTAACCACGGTCTTCTGTGACCTTGTGACCCCATGATTGCCACTTACCGCTCTTCAATACGCCTAAAGCTCTGTGCAGATTATGACGAACGACCACTCGTTTTTTACACCCACTTTTTGGCAGGATTCACAGTTATAAATGGTCTTGATTTCCTTTTTGTTCCGGGCTATTAGTTCCGTTTTTAGCGACCAGCATCGCACCTGAAGTCATGGTGTCCCAGACAATCCTAGACACCATTCGAGCACCGCCTCACGCCCGGAGCGCCTGGCTTTCCGCCGGTGCCCCTCTCCGTGGGGCACCAGGTGAGGGTCGGCGGGATCGGTTTCCCAGCACCAATGGCTGGTTCAGGTCAGCGGTTCTGGAGCCTGGGGCGGTATGCTCCCAATAGCGCAGCTTAGCCGGGATCGAGATACTCCGCTTCAGGTCCTCCTCCCCCATTGCACTACGCATTTCAGCTGTCTGATTCTGATTCTGACTGCGACAGCCCGGGGTTGAGGGTTGCGACGTCAGTGAATAGAACTTCCACTTCCACTTCCACTTCCACTTTCAGGCCTGCGTGTCGCGGGAGGAAACGATCTGGGACTTATGTACATGCTTCGACCACTCGCGCCAGCGTGTGCCAAACTCAGAAATGTCCCGCTTTAGCCGGAGTATTCGACAGACAC
>NW_023596136.1:20055910-20141131 GCF_011947565.3 Pollicipes pollicipes | reverse complement strand
TGCGACAGAGTACTGCTGCAGCGAGACTCCACTGTCGGCCACTTTGTATGCCAGTGTTGGTAAGCCTTCTGTCCGTTTTAGACAGCACATGGACGCCGACGTGTCGCCGTAGCAGGACGGCGGGCTGGTCCCCGGCTGACCCGCGCTCGCGTCCGCCCTGTCGCCAGCCGAGCTGCCGGACGTGGTGCCGCCGGCGCTGTCGTCCTCGCTGCGGACCGACTCGGCCGGCCTGGCCGTGGTGGCGCCCGGCCGCCGACGTCGGCCGGCCGGCAGCGCCAGCAGCTTCAGTCTCAGCGTCGAGCTGGACGTCGGCCAGGAGCTGCGCGAGATCGCCGACTCGCTGCACCTCTCGCGCTCGGTAACGAACCGCTGTCTGTCTCTCTCGCGCTCGGCAACGACCCGCTGTCTGTCCCTCTCACGTGCGGTAACGGTCCGCTGTGTGCACCTCTCCCGCTCGGTAACGACCCGCTGTTTGCGTCTGTCCCGCTGGGTAACGACCCGCTGTCTGCGCCTCTCCCGCTCGGTAACGACCCGCTGTTTGCACTTCTCCCACTCGGTAACGACCCACTGTCTGCCCCTCTCACGCTCGGTAACGGCCCGCTGTCTCCCTCCCACGCACGGTAACGATCCTCTGTTCCTCTCACACACGGTAACGATCCTCTGTTCCTCCCACGCACGGTAACGATCCTCTGTTCCTCCCACGCACGGTAACGATCCTCTGTTCCTCCCACGCACGGTAACGATCCTCTGTTCCTCCCACGCACGGTAACGATCCTCTGTTCCTCCCACGCACGGTAACGATCCTCTGTTCCTCTCACGCACGGTAACGATCCTCTGTTCCTCTCACGCACGGTAACCGCTAGCTGTTCGTCCTTGTCACGCTCAGTAGTGCCCCACTACCTGTCCATGCCACGCTCGGTTACAGTCTGCCACCGGCTTTGTGCCGCTCTGAGGCATCCCGCGATCATCGTATGTCAAACACAGATCGTAATGACCCGCTGTCTCGTATGTCAAACACAGATCGTAATGACCCGCTGTCTCGTATGTCAAACACAGATCGTAATGACCCGCTGTCTCGTATGTCAAACACAGATCGTAATGACCCGCTGTCTCGTATGTCAAACACAGATCGTAATGACCCGCTGTCTGCTGTGTTCACGGTCGGCAATCGTCCGTTATCCGCCCATGTCACGCTCGGTAACGCTGGTTGATCTGCGCTTGCTCTGCATGTATGTTTTTTGTAAGCGTTGCTACAGCACTACGGAGTGTTCATTTCCGTCCTTTGTTCAGACAGTGTCTGTTGCGGTTTATGAGGGTCGATTGCACCTGTTTGGGACGGGTAGTTTTGCTAAACATTTTAAACCGGCATTAGACAGCGATGCACCCTGATAACCTGTGTGTAAAGATGCTTGTTACGTAAGCCTTAGCATGAAGCGTGGAGTGACTGGATAAGTGTTAAGGTTATTGTTTCAGCTGGCATGTCGTGTAATTGTCGGCTGGTGCTGTTGGCAGGCTCCCGGCGCGCTCCAGCCACGCCGCGACATCTGGGCGCTGATTCGCCGAACTTTCGATTTCGGAAACGGCCGCGAGAGGGCACCACGGCGACGGCGCAACGCCAACGACCGATAGCCTGAGTTCGCTGACGACCTGCGGTCAGTTGACCGTAGGTCACTTGCTTGGTCCGGTGCTGCTGCGATTTGCGACTTGTCAGTCAGCTGCTACAATCCGACTCACAGCTGACTGCTGCAGGAGATTGGACTGGAAGTGGGTGTGCCAGTTGGCAACCTCCAGTGGGGGTGTAGAGACATTAATTGACTAAGTTCCACGCCATTCTGCACGTTCGAGGACAGCGCCGTGGTATTAGACGTACGTGAGATTACGATGGTCTTTCATCAGATGAACTGGCTCTGAAGATGAGAGTATTTGCGGAGTTGTGATCGGGCAATGTCTTTCCAATGATCCAGGATGCCGGCAATGGCCCAGATCTCGTGAGGAAGGCGGCGCCGGTCGCCATGAGCTGGAGGATGTCCCGCAATGTTGTTCCGGCGGTGTCGTGCCGAACTAAAGCGGCATGGATTTTTTGGCGTGTAAGATTTGTTTAATAGATTTAGCATTCGAAGCTGTAAATGCGTGATTTGTGCACTTGATTGCTCCGCAAACGTACTTCCAGGTGATGAAATTGGATCCCCGCCGCCGCGTGCTTCTGTCCGTGCCAAGTTGACGGATTTCGCCACGTATCCGTGTTAGGGGTCGTTGCGTCGAGCAGAGACGATGAGCTCGGGCTGTTTTACTCATGACTGGCGCTCCCGCAAATCGGTTTGGACGTCTCGTGCACACCAGCGTCAGCGCATGTGAAGAGCGGTCCGCGAGCGAGGCGAATGTCCGTGCTCGTGATCTCCCCCGCTCAGCAACTTCGATTTTAGTAGATCACTGCATTACGTTCTTGCCCTGTTGGCTCCATTTGTTGTACAGGATTTGGCGCTCCGGCGTTCACGGGACTGGGGCGCGCTACCCGCGGGCGCTCTGGCAGAGAGATTGTGCCGTGTTTCCCGTCCTCCGATGGTCTCTGCTCGTGTTCATGGTCTCCATGCCCCGTATTAAGTGCTGGTGAGGACCGTCGACAAGCTACTTCAAGTCTGCTGTCGTTTTCGTGTTGTCAGAAACGTTTTGCCGGAGGCGGCTTCCATCCAACCTCTTGGTGTTCGAGACGACCTGTTGCGTTTGTACTGTTGCACCACCGCTGCCTTGTGTTGGAGACTGCAGGACGTTGATACAATAAAGTGCGCAAATCAGAGTCTGCAAGTGCGGAAGCTGGAAGCTGAAGGAAACTTTCGTTAGCTGATACCGGTTCGCCAAGTCGATAGGAGATAACAAAAGGTGACCAGAAGTGGCCAATGGGGGGAGGGGGGGGGGGGGGCTTATAGAAGGAAACCCCATTGATTTGCCGCTGCCGGCTTTGGTACTCCCAATCCAGGGCCCAGGCGCCGAGAGCTCCATCTGTCAGCTCAAACGCCCACTGCCGGGATGGACAAGAAGTTGATTTGACATGAAGCCAGGGCGTGGCGGGGCAGGATGCCGACGGCAGGATATGGGACGGCATTTCTGGGCGCGATGCAGCTCAACGATAGCGCCTGTTGGTCGTCAGTAGTTTCCGTGCCGAGCGGACACCCGACTGACTGTGGCCGTCGCTAACAGCGCAGGACTCATGGTTGGGTTGTGTGGCATGGGTAAGGAGACAGTGAGAAATGGATGAAATGCGACTTTTTTAACATGCACACCGCCAGTTTGATGGCTTTGACAGAACCTTGCAGTCGTCATCGTCACTGGGCTTTGCGATGCACTCAGCTGCTGGGGCTATATGGCGTCGCCTGCCTCTGACTCTGGCAGGAAGGGCGGGCATCGCGAAGCATCAAGCCTTGCCCATGCTGTCACTTAACCCCTCCGGAGCTACCATTACCATTACCAGCTACCCTGCACCCTGGGGTACGGCAGGGTGACCACTACAGCAGCTACACTACCGCGGCCTGGTGGCAACCGATGCACTGCCGCGGCCTGATGGCAACCACTACGCCGCTGCGGCCCGATGGTAACCACTACACTACCGCGGCCTGATGGCAACCAATGCACTGCCGCGGCCTGATGGCAACCACTACACTACCGCGGCCTGATGGCAACCACTACACTACCGCGGCCTGATGGCAGCACAACACTACTGCGGCCTGATGGCAACCACTACACTACCGCGGCCTGATGGCAACCACTGCACTACCGCGGCCTGATGACAATCACAACACTACCGCGGCCTGATGGCAACCACTACATTACCGCAGCCTGATGGCAGCACAACACTACTGCGGCCTGATGGCAACCAATGCACTGCCGCGGCCTGATGGCAACCACTGCACTACCGCGGCCTGATGGCAACCACCACACTACCGCAGCCTGATGGCAGCACAACACTACTGCGGCCTGATGGCAACCAATGCACTGCCGCGGCCTGATGGCAACCACTACGCCGCTGCGGCCCGATGGTAACCACTACACTACCGCAGCCTAATGGCAGCACAACACTACTGCGGCCTGATAGCAACCACTACACTACCGCGGCCTGATGGCAACCACTGCACTACCGCGGCCTGATGGCAACCACTGCACTACCGCGGCCTGATGGCAACCACTACATTACCGCGGCCTTATGGCAACCACTGCACTACCACGGCCTGATGACAATCACAACACTACCGCGGCCTGATGGCAACCACTACATTACCGCAGCCTGATGGCAGCACAACACTACTGCGGCCTGACGGCAACCACTGCGCTACCGCGGCCTGATGGCAACCACTGCACTACCGCGGCTTGATGGCACCCACTACACTACCGCGGCCTGATGGCAACCACTGCATTACCGCGGCCTGATGGCAGCACAACACTACTGCGGCCTGATGGCAACCACTGCACTACCGCGGCCTGATGGCAACCACTACATTACCGCGGCCTTATGGCAACCACTGCACTACCACGGCCTGATGACGATCACAACACTACCGCGGCCTGATGGCAACCACTGTATTACCGCGGCCGGATGGCAACCACAACACTACCACGGCCTGATGGCAACCACACCACTACCGCGGCCTGATGGCAACCACTGCATTACCGCGGCCTGATGGAAACCACTACACTACCGCGGTCTGATGGCAACTATTACACTATCGGGACCGGATGGCAACCACTACACCCACTACACTATCGTGACCGGATGGCAACCACTACACTATCGCGATATCGGACGGCAAGCACTGCACTACCTTTACTTGTCTAGTTCAACCATCAAATTCTTGCGACGGTTCGCGATGCTACGAATGCCAATCTAAAAATAAAAGTAAAAATCAAAAAATCGCACAGATGAAACATACTTCCGGAACACCTTCCAAGCGTTCTAAATGGCATCCTAAAACGTTCAAAGATACTTCCTTCAGAAGCGTTTTCGGTTTCGTCCGCCCGTTGGCCACCGCCTGGCGGCCGCGCGGGACCCATGCGGCTTCTAGAGACTGCAACGCCGGGAGTTGGGATTTTTGCTGAAGACTTGCGAGCTCGCGTAGCCAAAACTTGGTTGTGTAATTCTTTCCCTACTTAATTCTGAGCAAAATTGAGCATGCTTTGCCCAAAGCAGGTTTATGTGAAGGCGAATTTACGACCTCATTTCAATTTAAGATCTACATTCACTATGTCCTTATACTACTCACGATGTCCCTGTACAACCCATAAAAATCCTGATACGGCCGCTGAGTGCTATCGGCTTAGAAGCAGTCCACTGGAACATTGTAAAAGAAAAGTACGGATGTGTTTCCTTCAGTCTATCAATCTCAAAATGCAAACAGCATTGTATCTATTGGTGACCCCTGGCTTTTAAGAAGAGCAGGGCTCCCCTCGAAATCGACTGGCCACGTCCGATGACGTCTGTTTTTGGGATGGGGGCCTTTCCCCAGGGGGGGGCTGGTCAACCCTGTGTCCCACCCCACAATTCCAGACTGGTTGCGCCCCTGCGTCAGTGCGCTCATTGAGCATCGCGTACGCGTACGTAAGAAGCACCGCATGGTAAATGAAAACCCAGCCCAACTAGCGACACCGTTACAATCAACCTGCATTACGTATGACGCTGACAGGACGACTGCTTCATTTTTCACACGCTCCAAGTGAAACGGGTGAGCGTTGCTTTCCCTTCAGAGGCACAACAGCTGGAAGCAGTGTACCCCAGACGTGTAGCCGGCTTGCATTCCGTTTTTATTGAAAAGAGCGGAGAAAAATGGATTCTCAACAGGATGACATATGTCTAACTGCATTTGCGGAAAGGTTGAGAACAATGCTCTCAACTTAGGTGTGGTATGTACATTAATTGTATTTCATGTGAATTCGTTAACATTGATATTCATTCAAATGCGTACGCTTTACAGACGAAATTTGGGTGAAATAAAACCAGCGTCTAAGTGGGTCATCATAACCATATAGATTGTAAACACTGAACACTCGATTCTTGTGAACGGATGAATAAATGCAGAAAAAATATAAATCACATAATAGCAAGCTATGCACCAATTCAATTTTTCAGTACACACAAGAGGGCTGCAACTGCATCCCTTCAGCTTCACAAAGCAGATGCCCTTGTAAGAAGCAGATGCAATCTGCGAGGCTTCCATGCATGACTGCTGTGGCTACGCACATGAGCGCTAAAAAGATACGTAAGCGTAACATACGTACACACACGTATACGCACATACGCAAACACGCATGCGCACACATATAGAGAGAGAGAAAAAAGAAATATGCATATATATATATATATATATATATATATATATATATATATATATATGTGTGTGTGTGTGTGTGTGTGTGTGTGTGTGTGTGTGTGTGTGTGTGTGTGTGTGTGTGTGTGTGTGTGGAGCTGATACACAGAACATAGGGTACAAAATCCGAGCAGTTTTTGCCCTGTCCCCTTATGATGACATCCACGACTCTGACCCGCCCCCCCCCCCCCCCCCAATCATTTTCAGAAATTGACCCTCAAGCAACCTAGCCATTATCGAAGGAAAATGGTCATCTGCATTGCCTAAGTTACATTTAAAGCCCCATATTTGCGTACTGAAAACGTGACACCCACGCCGCGTATGCTCGCACATTGCACATCGCACTGTGTGCGTGCTGTCCGAGGTCAACGGCCGTCTGCCACGAGTGGATTTCAGTACCCAGCGGAGCCTGACGCGCGCTCCGAGTCCAGATTGCCGTCTCTTTGTGAAGACGGCTGCGTGAGGTCATGCCAAGCCGGCGCCGGGACAGCCGAGTGTGTCAGCTGCGCACGTGCTGCCCCGAACACTTGGGGTCCTGCCAGTACTGCTGCCTCGCTACACCGCTGCCTCAGGTCTGGGGCGTAGAAAACAAAGGTCGGGTGGCAAACGGCGCAAGGGCTATTGATGGATTGATTTGCGTGCATCAAATGCACACATAATGGCTTTTTCTCCAGTTGGGTGAGAATGTCTCGGGTGGAGAAGGGCGCCTCTCACGTTGGGCACTGTCGCATGCTGACGGCAATGCCAGATTGTAAGTTATGCCACTTGCACTTTATGCAATATCAGGCTGGGAGTAGCGGAATGGAACAGCGGATTGAGAAGTGTCCCAAATGAATTATTACCGTATGTATTTGTGCCGGCCAGGGGAGATCGCATCATCTGCCAGTCAGTTGACTGATGTCTGGGAAATGCGTTCCCCAGATCAACATCTGAATGGGTGCGTCATGCTCAGTGAGTTTCGCACTCTTATACGGCCACCAAGAGCTCGCTGCTGGTGTGCGCCCCTCCCCCTCCCTGCCCAGTGACGTCACTCGCCTGGCCTCGTGGGCTCGGCCGGGGTGGTACCCCCCCCCCCCCTCTGCCAGCAGACTTCCGGCGTTTAAAGCGGCAGCGCAGGCTGATTGGCGTTAGTCACCCGCCTGCCTCTCGTATCAGCCACACCAGGTAAGGCGGAGAGTACTGGCCATCGCAACAGTGCCAGGGCATCTGCCGCCCCCCCCCCCCCCCCCCTCCCTCGGCAAGGATGTTACAGATTGGCGTGGCGATGTTTAGAGCATCGCAGCCGGCTGCCGGACGGCGGGCCGGCGGCAGGCCCGTTCCCCGGCGTCGGGTGGTGCTGCTCTGGAGCTGGGTGGCAGAGTGGCCGCGAGCGGTCAGGTCTGGTAGGTGGCTCTTGTTCGACATACGCTGTCCGAGGATCGGTTGGCGCTAGCTTTAACGCGCACGTCTGCTCTGCCACAGGCCACCGCGTCATGAGCCAATTCACAACTAAAATGACTGTAGTGCTCGTGCTGAGCTGACCCTTGGTGCCTGCATCAGTCTGTAGAAAGTACTATGGGACTGTATTCCATGCCGAGCCATGTGCCTCTTGTCCACAACAGCCACTTCTGATGGAGCTGTGGAGTTTGAGACGTCGCTGTGCGGCTTGCCCCTCCTCTGAACCTGACGATGTTTGCCAGACGTGTGCGGTGAAACCGAATTCATTCTTTGCAAACCGATTCTCAGCCGCCGCTCCATTTCGCAAACAACCGAAAGCCGCTGTAAGGTGCTGTGCTGTAACTCCCTTACGTGCACGATGTCAGCAATGCTCACGGATCACTGCACTGGTATGCAGCGCGGCTATTGTGCCCTATTGACGAGCGAATAGGTGGGACCTGAGCGTGTGCGAGACCGATGTATATGGCTGCCGAAGGTACACAATTGCGCACAAGTAACTCTGCACATCCGTAAATTGTGACCGCTTGCTAGCATTCTGTGAGCACGCGCTGTGCGAAGCACGTACCGCATCTCAAGAGGTCCCAGCGCGCCCCATCGCCCGGCGGCCCCTCTGCCCTCAGGATGGCAGTATCCACAGCGCTGCTGGTGCTGGTCGGCCTGCTGGTGCCCGCGCAGCACGTGCTGGCCCGTCCGTCAACATTCGCCTGGTTGCCATCTCCTGGAACCCCCGCCGTCGTGCGACACCAGTGAGTGACCGGTTATTCCGGTCAAAATGAAATGATCGAAAAATGGGTCGTAAAGCCGCCTTAGAGCTTCAGCTCCACGAATGGTCCAGCCCGGGTTTCCGAAGCTTAACGGTCACATCCATGAGGCTGCGGTCGCTTTTCACCCCGTGCTCAGCCGTGCCCACCGGCGGCCATGAGTGAGCGGCCCGGCGCGTACCCACTTCCCGGCAGTGTTCGGCCGCTCCGAGCGGTAATGGCCCGTGACCCAGGCCGGCGGCCGGCGGCCGGCGGCAGCGCTGAGCGCAGCTGCTCGCCCGGGACGGCCGGCCGCGAACCACGCCAACTGGCTCTGTTCACGGCCCGGCGGTGCGGCGCTGCCGGCGGGTGGACACGGAAAATTAGTTTTGGTAACAGACGTCACGAACTGTACAATTTAGTCGGTATGTCCGCTGTCAATTGATCCATGGCCTTGCTATTGGCTTGTCACGAACATGAATGGAATTCGTACTTGGTTTTTTCAGTGAATTTCGTTCCAGCAATCTTCCCAACTGCCTAATTGTTCCTCACGCCTTTGTTGCTGAGCGTTCCAAGAGACGCCGACATTGTTCTCTATTCTCTGATGACTTGTAAGCGGCCCGAGTGCTCAGCGGTAGACACCACTGGTAGAGGGAGTTTTGAGCCCTGGCTTTGATGGGAGCGTTTTGAGCACCTGTTTTGATTGGGAGGATTTTGAGCCCTTGTTCCTTCCGAAAAACAGCAGTATCGAAAGTAAGCACAGCTCATCCACACAGCTAGCGCATTCTAACATTTCAACGCCACACGAGTCAGCGGCTGACCTACGCGTAAACAAGCCCCGCTGCCGCTGACTGTTCCATCTTCGGCCCCGCGGCAGGCGCGAGGTCTCGCTGCGAGGCAAGATCGTGAACGAGGTGGACCCGACGCGTCTGTTCGAGCTCATCAACCGGATCGACGTGAACCGGTGCTTCGCCAAATGGGCGTGCGACATCATGGCCCGTGACGACGAGCAGCTGGCGCCCGAGGAGCGCGACCTGGCCGCCCTGTTCACGTGAGGTCGACCGCGGACTGATCGGACCGATCACCACATGGATGGCCCTGAATCTCACGTTCTCATCGGAGAGGGCCGTGTTCTACACTCACAGAACAGTCTGTTGATTCACTTTCCCGTAGCTTCGGTGCTTTCCGTTCTTCATGGAGTGGGAAGTTCAGTAAGTACACAGGCTTCTCATCATCACGGCACAAGGGCTGAGGTACTAGAACAACGGTATGATGCCTCATAAAACGTCTGAGTGGCGACCAGGAATCTTTGACAACACGTGGTCGACTATCTCCCGCGCAATCGTTAGATGACCCGACAGGTTTTACTGGCATGATGTGGCGACGCCGGCGGAGCGCGTCCACGGTCGTGACGCCGCCACTGTGTGTGTCCGGCAGCGATGACCAGTTCGACGACGAGGCGGCGCCGGCCGACTCGCCGCGCCTTCTCTACCTCAGGGCGGCGGCGCGCGGCCGCCGCTTCAAGGGCAACCGGCGCGCCTGCGACATCCGCTCGTGCAGAGCGCGGCCGGAGGCAATGCTGCTGCTGCTACGGCGCGCCCAGCTGCCGGGCAGCGACGGCCACGGCCCCGTCCGCCGTCCGTCGCCCCAGCCGCGGACGGTCATCTTCGCGGTGGAGGAGGGGGAGCCCGAGCCGCTGAGTGGAGATGGAGGCGCTGACCGGGCCACGGCGGCAGAGGAGACGTCTGCTATAGACGGGAAGCAGGAGGACGGCCACGGCGCCGTCCGCCGCCCGCTGCCCCAGCCGCGGACAGTCGTCTTCGCGGTGGAGGAGGGGGAGCTCGAGCCGCTGAGTGGAGAAGGCGGCGCTGACCGGGCCACGGCGGGAGAGGAGACGCTTGCTGTGGACGGGGAGCAGGAGGACGCGCCTGCGAACGGCGAGGACAAGGGCGCCGCCGAAGACGACGGCCGCGTCGAGCCGACAGAAGAGACGGTGCAGGTGGAAGCGGCCGAGGTCGTGACTGAGGCGAGCGGGGACAATGAGAAGCAAGGCGACGGCGAGGCGACGACAGATTCGGAGGCGAAAATGGCTACGACGCCCGCGGACGTCGTAAGGGCAGCGAACACGGATAGTGATGGTAGCAAGGACGACGCGACGCAGCCCACCGAGGAACCTAGCAATGCCGAGGTTACAACGGACGGCGTGGTCACCGCAGAAGACAACACCGCAGAAGTCACCGCAGAAGACAACACCGAGCTCACGTCAGAGGAGCCCTGAAAACTGCAAATACGCGCAGTGGCATCGCGGCTAGCTCAAGTAAAAACACACTACGGCGAAGGACATCAACTTTCGCGAAGAAACACAAATTGAGACCGAAAGTTATTTGGAGAAGCTTGGAATAACTTAACTTGAAATAACATGCACTGGCAGGAAGGCTACCCTAGCGGTTTGCACTGACTCCCGTAATAGGAAGAGGACTGGGGTTGGTGGGAGTAAGTCGAGCATGTTTTCTGCTCATTCGGTCACACCTCTTTTGCTTTTTGTAGATCGGTTCGTGGTTTAAGTGGCAACGGTCACAGGGCGTACTGACCAGCGAGTGTGCAGGCAATGGCTGTCCCTGCGTGGGCGGCGCAGCTTCTGCTTCATTGGTTATTTATATGGTTCGTTAGTGCTCGCGATCATGAATACAAGTGCGTGAGACGAATGTAACAACACATTCAGTTCGGAGGGTCGCAGCTCAGGTTGTCGCCACCCAACAGTATTTTCTTAAGTGTCTTCGTCTTCGTCTTCGCTGTGTACGCGGTACAGTTCTGATGCATTATCACACATAAACGCAAGACGTTACAAAGGTGTTCGATCATTGGCTCTGAGGAATATATGTCAGCTTCGAAAGATGTGTGTGATGTGCACCGAGTGCGACAATAGACGCACAGACATGCTGTCCAAATAGACTAAAGACCTAAGGGGTGGGGGGGGGGAGGCCATGTGAAGGGGAGCCGTTCGAGCGAGTCATCGCAACCAGTTTCAAACCATCACCGAAGCCGATGAGCACACCGGTCGAGACGGTGCGGCCGGCTGAGCCCGGCGACTCGCCTCAGCGGAGTCATGACTCCGCGTTGTGGACGGGCGCTGACTCAGAGTCGGTGGTGCGGACCGGAGGCGGCGGGGCGGTGGCCAGCTCCGAGCGGGCTGCGCCGCCGAGCGAGACACGACACCGGAAGGTCCCGGCAAGGCCACCGCCGGCCCGGGCCGGACGGCCCCCCCCCCCCTCCGATTTTCCGCCACCGCATACCGCGAAAGTCATTTGGCACGCCGACCGCACTGTTGCTTCCGAGACACTGCGCCGGAATGGTTCCACGCGCCGCCACCACTACGTGGCCACGACCTTTGCAAGACACTGGTATGTCAAGGATTTACGAAAACGGCTATATTCGCACGCACTTCCAACGTCTAGAAGATAGGGTAGCTGCCCATCTAACAAGTGAATTGCAGTACTGTTTTACCCCCATTTATCAGTCCAGAGCTGACCAGTTAGGTCAGGACATGGACTGACGCTGCACTCAAGCCTGAATATACTGCCGGAAGCACGAGTCCTGTTTCAGCGTCTTCTTCACCAACAGAAGACGACATAACAAAATACTCAAATACAGACATTGCCAGGAACGTGTATATTCACAGCGCCCCGTGCCATCAGAACAATTAAACCATAACCGTGTAACGCGAACGTTCCAATCTCACTCCAAATATCACCACAGATGCCACTGACGCCCGTCCAACCACTCAACGGTACACGAAAGGCAGCCAGCTGACGAAGCCGAATCATGAGAAGGGCTTCTGCTTCTGCTACGGTAGCTAACTCCGGAGCCTTTTTACACGCACCACGCGGCTGCCGCCTGCCCGTCTCGCTCTGCCAAGCGGCGCTCCCTGGGCACCCGAGTCCACACTGTAAGGAAGTTCTGTTGACCGGTTGTCCACGCTGGTGGTCTCACCTCCCGGAGCAGCGCGACATCTGGTGCCGCCCGCTGCCGCTACTGCTCGGCCGGCGGCGCCGCATTAGGAGACGGCGTCTCCTCAGCCGCCGGTCCGGCTTCAGATGGCCGACTCCGCGCAACGGCCGGGCCATCGTCACCGGCAGCGCCTGGCTCAGCGGCTGCAGCATCCGAAGCCTCATCAGCGGCGGCCTCTCCGTCAAACGGAGCCTCCGCCTTACCCGGGGTCTCATCTGCGGGACCTATTTCGTCAGTGGCAGCCTTCCCAGATGTCGGCGCTCCTGTCCCCTCTCCTGCTGCCGGCGTGTGCTCAGCAGCTGGGGAGTCAGCTGGTTCGGGAGGCTCCTTCGTTGGCGCGGTGTCCTCCGCTGTCGACACCACCTCAGGGGGCGCTGTGCCCTCGGCAGCAGCAGTCTCGCCCGGATCTATCGCTTTCCCGACGGAGTCGAGCCGTTTGTCAGCTTTCGCCTTCACCGCCGCAGGGGCAGTTGGCATCGAGGACGTCCGTGGTGACACAGACGTCCTGCCTCCAGCCGAACCGCTCTCTGGGTGCAGCAGCACCGCAGCTCCCGCCACGCTGTTTGGAATGCCTACCCCTGCCGATAGATGCCTGGGAGACGCGGAGTCCGGCACTGGGCTCGTGGGCTCCTCTGCCGAGTCGGACGCCGATTGTTCCTCTGCATCAGCCGGCCAGTCCCACTCGGCTTCTGGCAAGTCGTCAGGCGGCGCCGGCGGCTCTGCCTCTTCGGGCGGAGGGGGCGGCTCGGCGGTCGGTGAGTCCTTCAGTTTCACAGAAGCCGTGCCTCTGGCCCGGCGTTTGGCAGACGGGGCCCTGCGCCCCGAAGCGGGCCTCGGCTCGGCAGCGGGCGGCTTCGCCCGCTCGACAGGAGCCGCGTCCTCGTCCTGCTCAGTGGGAGCAGAGACTCTCCGCGCCACTCCAGCTGTGCCCATGCCCATCCCTGAAATAGCGAAACCACTCTCCCCCATGGCACCTGCGCCCTGGGCCGCCTCGTCGTCAGCAGAGTCGGACGCCGCCACACCATCCGCGGCCGACAGCGACGCGGCAGGTGGCAGCATCGCCGTACCGCCAGACGGCGACGCCGCCGCACCGGCGCTGGCGCGCGACCCGACTGACGGCGGCGACGGCGCCACCTGACCGTCCCCGGAGCCGCGTTGGGAGGGTCCGGCTGGGTCCGGCACGATGCCCATCTGCACCAGCATGTCCTCCGAGCACGGAAACTCCAGGAACTGTGCGGTCGGACGACGCGGGTTAGCGGCGAGCGGAACGACGCGTCGGATCGCGGCGGCAGCCCCGGGAGACCGCAGCAACACGAGCGATGCCAAAACAAAACGCACACGCACGTGTCTGAGGTGACAGACATCCAAAACAGGACCTACGTGGATGTGAAAAGGGGAGAATATGACATGAACTATTTTGAAGCACGCATCACACGGGTCTTAGACGATTAGACATCCTGAAGTCATGACAATTTTGCGCGTTAATGTACTTCAAATAACCACGTCAATAAGCTTCGAAACAGAGGACGAGAGAACATCTCAGATTCTGCTGTCCTTGCTGACAGAGCACGGGAGCAGCCTACGAAAAGTGACCGTTGACCATCGTTGCAAACGGAAGGCGTTACGGATGACAGGCAATAGGCACAAGGTCCAGCGCGATGATCAAGCCTGTCAGTATAGCACAGTTACTCGGCCCAGTCAGCTGAAACCCACGGCTTGCAAGGACGCTCGCAACACGCCAAGGACGCATAAAGGTGATACCAGCGCTGGCAGAAGTGGGTCAAATGCTTCACTGGTGGTAGCCGGGCCCAACGGTTCGTCAGGTTTTCCCGAAACAGTCAGATCGCGAAGTACCCGCTGCGACAGCGCCGCTCCCACCCGGCGTTGTTTGCGGTCACCACGGGACACTTGCACAGCAGCTAACGGGGAAAGTATCCCGCATGACACACACCGGTAATTGTAGGCTATGTGCAACCGGGCCTGGGCGCTGGGTCTCGGACGTTATGCACGCTGTCAATTACAGACAGTGCGTTTTGGCCCGACTCTCGCTGGGACTGTTTTTCTATAGCATGCTCAATATGCTGGCATTCCATTGAATAGGCCTGATCGGAGCATTTCCTTTTTTACAAAACAGGCGTAAAGCCAAGCCAATAGAACCTTGTTCCGTGGTGCGGGTCTGCTGGAATGCGTCTGAGTTCCTGAACATCCGTTCCAATTCTGCACCAACGTGGGTGGCAATTGTCTTTAATTTGGTGCAACATAATACACCACAACCTTTGTATCACATTCAAACCAGGTATTACGAACATTTACCTTAACTTCCACGTGTTAATCCTATTGCACCATACTTAGAGTTGCAATACCCACAGTGATATTCCCCATCGTACGAAGCCATTCCTGACGGGTTCGCGGTTGCCACAGGGTGCGAATGGTGCAACTCTTCGCGGACTGAATGAATGCATGGATTTAAAAGGTGATTCGTGCAGCGGACTGAACTGCGCCGGGAATTCCCCAAAACTTCGCTTTGATGGAATCAGGAGTTGAAACAGACTGAAGAGCAAGACTGGATTCAGGCAGGTTTAAATGCTCTCATGCCTGCTCATACATGTCAACCAAGACTGAACCATCATATATTGATGAGGGTTGCTAAGAGGAGTGCATTTGCTCCGAGTTGTAGGACCGGAACACTCGGAACGTGTGAAAAGGATAGACTTGTGGGTTAACCGAGTGCAAAACTCATAATGTTTGGATTTAATTGGGTCCTGACAGTGTAATCCGGGGGAGCTGCCGTGCGCGACCACCGGCGCTCGCGGTGCGGCGCGGCGCCCCCCCCCCCCCCCCCCCGGGGTCGACAGCAGACGGAGCCCGTCAGGCTTGCGTCAGCAGCAGTGCCAGGTGAGCGCACTGGACCGCCGCTGACGCCGTGGCTGCCCAGTCCCGCCCGCCCCTCGCAGGACAGCCGCCACACACCCCGGGCGCCAGCCGGGCACCGGCCTCACTGCACACTGACGAGGCGTGGGGCTCACGCGGCCGGTCAGCGGGGTCGCGGGAGAATGCGGTGACAGAAAACGGGGCTTAAGCTGTGATGATGCTGTCATCCTGTGCAGAAGAACACCTTTGCCCGCCCTTCGTCATTCGCGTAACGCTGTGCGATTTCAAAGGCAACAAACTTCCAGTCCCCCCCCCCCCCCCCCTCCCAATCCGAGCCCAGCTCGTATCCCGCTAACCGGACGGGCGTGTGGAGCGGCCGGCTGTGAATGGCGGTAACTGTAGCGGGGTGCGGTCGGCCCCGACCCGGCATGTCGGCCCCCAGCCGGGCCGTGACACACCGCCGCCGGCCAGCGGGGACGTGCGCCGTTACCGGGGCCGTAACGACGACGGCGTGACGCGGCCGGCGGCCAGCCGGGCCCGTCGGCGTCACGGAGCGCCTCGTCCGAGGTCGGCCCGTCTCGGACGGGGACTCGACCCGGCTCCCCGCCCGCCCCCGGCTGGCACGCTTCCCGGCCGGCGGCGGCGCCAGGCGACAAGACGCGACCCGTCGACGTCTCCCAGTCATGGGTGGGGCGGGGCGGGGCAGCGCGGCCGCCGAGCCCGCCGGCCGGTGAAAGTGTCTGCTGCGGGCTGAGCGGGGGTACGTACATCTGGCTCTTCGGAGGACGAGGTGTGGTCGGAGACGGGCCGCCGGCACGGGTCGCGGTACGGCCGGCTCTTGAGGCTCAGTGCCCAGATCTCGTGCTTCAGCTCCATGATCTGCCGGCGCGCGGCCGCACGCGGCGGCGCCGTCACACACGCGTCCGGCGGCGGCACACCCGGCCGTCGCACCGCCAAAGCCGCCCACACAACTGACCAGTTACAAGACGGACAATCTTCACACCGTCGCAGTTACAGCGGGAGTGATCGATGTGTCCATGCATGGTACAGCCATCACGCCATATCACGCTTGAGGGCTCCACGCGTCACGGTGTCATGCAACACCTGTCATACAACACCTCGCCGAGTGCAAACTCATCCAGTGCACTCCGCTGCCGTGCGACCCCGTGTCACCCTCAGCTACACAAACTGACACTGTCGCGCGAACCGCTCATCAGCGCATGCATGCATGCCCTGTGCACTATCCCAGCATGAATTACTGCCCCCGTACGCAGGCGTGAAGGGCTGGACTTTACGCCAGAGCCGTCATCAACCGTGATCAGCTTATGAACGCCGACCACACTTGCACAACGTCCCCGCCGCCGCCGCCACATACGTAGCACCGTTCACCGGTCGGACGAAAGCCCCGCATCCGCACCATTTCATCGGCACAACCAACGGCGCGCGCTGCCACCGGCGGCAGCAGAGCGTATGACCGCGCGACACGCAACGGCGCCGTTAGAGGCGCCGGCGGGCGGCGGCCGAGCCCGCCGCCGGCCAGCGCACCTGGGTCTTCTGCAGGCTGATGGTGTTCATGAGGTGATCGATCTCCACGGCGTCGTCCAGCCGCTTGTCGTGTGGCGCCACGCCCTGCGACAGCGCGGGTCAGAGGTCACAGGTCAGGTCACACGGTCGCCGGGAACAGCTGACGAAACCCTGGCAGGGGTACTGCGCAGAAGCGCCGATGAAAGGGCTCATGCTCATTCCATTGACGAATTGTTCCCATAAACGGATTGTTAATAGATTCGACACAAATTGGCAGTACAATGGTGAAATAGCAAACACGCCGGACGTGTACAGCATCCTTGCTTTGGTGGAAGGGATACGATGCAACGCTTCCACTGCCGCGGCACGGACACTTGCGCCCGGCAATAAAGCGTGTCCCGAGGCTCAGAGGCTCTACGGCTTATACGCTGCTGTGAGAACCGCATCATCCAAGGGTGGGAGGCGTCATGCCAATACACGGACGGGACAGAACAAGTGGAAACTCATTCAAGACGCATCCAGCTGACGTTGCCCGTCCAATACTGGGGAAAGTAAAACTGATTTAAGCAGTGAAATATAAAAAGCAGGCCACTTATTCGAACCTTCTGCATTCTTATGTCCTGATGAATGAGATGCTTTCGACAAAATGGTGGCATTACTCGGTGAAAACTGTCACTGATGAGGCACAGCTGACGGTGCTTCAACACACACAACACACATTCCGAAATGCCGTGTGGTTTGTCCAGCAGCGCCAGAGCAGATTCCACTCACCGCCTTACGAACGAAGTTGAGTCCCTTGTCCAGGTGGCGCTTCTCATCCTTGAGCATCTGAATGACGCCCACCTTGTTTGTGTTCTCTACGATCACCGCGATAAGCTCCTTCCGTATCTCAGTGATCCGCTCCTGCGAACACAACACCGGTGCCATCAGGCGTCAGCGGTCCACCATCACACCAGGAAGGACACGCAAAGCACGGTTCCACAAGACCATCCACACCAGGCGGAGTGTTTTTGTTTTAGGGAATGCGATACACGTTGCGTCGCATCCATCCGTAGGCAACCAGTGGTTACGGAGGCGGAGGCTGTGTGAACATCCAGGGACCATAGCCCGATAGCTCAGCCAGGATTCGAACCCGGGCTGTCCATGTGGGGGTCGAAAGCGCTAACCACCCGGCGTCGGCGTCGTAACAAACCACTCGCCTCAGGTGTCGGCGCCCCACCATTACAGAAGAAGGGCCCTGAAGGGCTTCACGACAGGGGCGACACTCCACCGACACCAGACCACACCACACAACACGCTGCACTGTACAATACGGCACGGTGTCCGGGAGCCCGAGCCCGAGCCCGAGAGAGCCCGGTGTCGAGGAGCCTGACGCCCGCCGGCGGGAGCCGTCGGACGCCGGAGCTCGGCGCGCCCGCCGCCGGCGGCGGACCCGACCTTGCGCTCGGCGCGCTCGGCGTCCACGCCGCACTGCTCGCTCTCCAGTCGAATCGTCAGCTCTTCCACCGTCTCGTTGACGCTGAGCGACTCCAGCTCCTCCAGGTCCACCCGGCGTCCGAACTTCTTCTTCATCTCCGCCTGCGGACGAACGGGTGGCTTAGCCCGGCCAGAGTAGCCGTGCGGTGCCAGGCCTGGCGTCACTAACGGCGCAAGCTTTAGAGGCAACGTCTATCACCTGACTGCTATCGTGTATGGGGTCAGATCTGTTGTCTGCTGATCGTTTTCGTTCGGTCCGCGGCGCGTGACCGACAGATCTTTGGCATCAGGACCGCACACGCCGCCCAACTTGGCGTGTTATGCCCCGCTCTACCGCAAATGACTTGTTGTGAGCAGAAGGTTACCGCCCCGGTTGATCAGATGCGTGCAGTAGCTGCAAGCCTGCCCCAGTAGCGATCCACTTTCTCTCGCCTCGGATTAGCCGGATCTGCTCATGCATGCAGCGACTCACTGTGTTTCGTCATGTGACCAACTAGTCGAGACAGTAATTGTTTAACTGAAGCGTGCCTTTGCCGCGCCGCACCAGCAACGCCGATACCACTGGGTCTGCACATCCGTTACGGGGCCACACCCACCAGACTCGATTTTTGCAGCTTGACGATGTATTGCTCCATCAGACGGCAGTCTTGTTTCAGCCGTCGTTCCTCCTTATAGCTGGCCCTGGAGCAAAACAAATTGAATTGTGTACTTGCTGAGGTGCAGGACACTACATGTCGTGAGATTGCTCTTAGTACATGATTCATGGCACAATTGATGATATTGACTGTACACGAAATCATTATATTTGTGCAAGAGCTTGAATCACATTCCATTCAAGTTAAACGTGGCCGCATTATCTCTCATCAGCGCGATGAAATGCACAGGCCTACTTCTGAGCTGACGAACGAAAACGTCTCCCAAGTACAAAGTATACTACGAGCGCGAAATGCAAGTTGCCTTCTCATAATACTCGGGAAAGTGGGCTGACTCGATCAATCTTACTTTGCATGGAAACGCGGCCAACGATGAAAAATCACGCATCACAAAAACAGGGGAGAGCGATTGGGCAACTAGACAGCTGACAACAGACTAAATCAATAACAGCAAACGATGCGTTACCCCGTACAGCTAACACAAGATAGTGCACTATCGCTGGATCAAAGCCTGTACGGCGGCTGGACAGAACGCCTCAAGCCAAGCACCGACTATCAGCGGCGCGCAGCTACAGAGCGCCGTCGTCACGGGGCGTCAGGTGGCAAGCGGCCGGCGCCGCGCCGCGCCGCCGACCTGCGTCGCGCCTTCTCCTCGGCCGTCTCCGTGTAGAGCTCGTCGATGCGGACGGCCAGCCGCTCCAACTCGGCTTCCCGGAAGACGAGGCCGGCGGACGTGTCGGCAGGCAGCCGACTCTCCTCCAGCAGCTGCAGCTGGCTCAGGTGCAGCGACACGGCCACCTCCAGCTCGTTCAGGCGCGCCAGTTTCTGCAGCTGCAGGGGAAGGAGCGCACCGTGTCAGCCCACCAGCCTGCGGGCAGCTGCAGACGCCCTGGGGACGCCAACCACCGCCGGACGCTGCCCAGAGGCCACGGAATGCACGGCACGTTCGGCTGCTTTACGGAACCCGAATGCCACACAGAACAGTGAGCTATTTTAAGACACCGTTTCACGAGTGAAAATCACACGCCTCTTGGCGACTTGGGTTCGCATCGCGATATGCAAGTGGAAAGACCGAACAAGTGAAAACGAGCGCACATAGGCTTACACGTTTTGCCTATGTCAAATAGACAGCGCAACAGGACCCACGCATGTATTTATGTATACAACACGGCACAGTGAAGCATGCGTCAATGCGTAACAGGTCGCAGTTGGCTGCGACCTGTTAAGTGGCCTTACTTGGAAAGCATGTATCTCCTCCTGGCTCTCTTGCAGGACCTGCGTGGCGCTTTTGGACCTCTTTTGCGCCGCGTCAAACTCTTTCTTGACGCCCTCGAAGGTGAGCCGCGTGTCGGCAAGCTCCAGCTCCAGCTCGCCCCTGCGGCACAGGCGCAGGGCGGGCCTGGTGAGGCCGCACGGCGCTCCACAGCCAGCCAGCTCTGGCGGCCGACACGCGGCACTCAGCCGTTAATGGTACTAACCCCGGCACGATGACACGGAGTGCTGCAAGCGGTCGGCAATCTGAGCAGGCATTAATCACCGGCAACAACGGCGATCATCTCTGAGGATCGGCACACCGCTGACATATATCCCACAGCCTTTCGTCACGTGCCGTACTGTTTTGTTCGCGTACATGGACCGCCGAGATAAGAGGTCGGTGCATTTGGGAGCGCGAGGAAATGGGCACAGGACCTATAATTTCGAAACTTGAAAAGCTTGCATAGAGGCCAAAGTGGGTGGAGAGCCATGAGACTCCATGTCCATGGATCTGAATGCGGCCTGTGTGGTAAGCATCACAGCTCACGAGGCGCGGATTTTTCGGGCGCGTCGACTGCAGTGGTCATTTGCGGCTCATAAGGCGCGCGTCACGTAAACCGCTGACAACGAGACCTCTGTTTGTGAGCATGTTCACTGCCCCATCAGCTGCAGCTGGCCTCGCTCTGGCAAATGGAAGAGAATGGCGCAGCCCGCATGGAACCGATGTCGTGACGTCACGCCGTAAATTCAGCAGCAACTGGGACATGCATGCTTTAGAACCGAGCCCAAAGGCACGCGTTGAAGTAACTTGTCGACCGGTCATGGAAGATACTGTCACAGGAGAAAATACCACACTATGTGCACACAAGAGATGAAAACCACAGTCATTACAGTTTGGCAATACCATGCTGCTGGTAGAAACAAGCGCAGGAGAGGACGCAATTGCACGTAAATAGTGCAGGGATAATTCCACACCGCAGCAATCTCGACAGCTATGCAAGGTCCCCGCACTAAAGATTAAAAATCACACAGATTCGAGATGAATGTGGGAAATCAACGGCCGGCCAACGCAGCGGTGTGTTCAGCAGTCGGCACATCGCCGATTCAGCCCATTCTGCCGACTGCTGTATTCCATGCATGGGAACATTCCTGGCGGTGTAAAGACTCACAGTCATGTCCACATTATTGCGACCTCGTGTTGTTGTTTGGCAAACGGAGAAAACTGACAGAGCGTATGAGCTTCCTGAGTCGTGAGCAAAGCCTGGCACGCTCACTACTGGCCGCAGGCAAGCGCATGTCCGGTTTTTAGCGACGCATTTTGCTGTTCTCCTGGACGCTTCAGTACTGGCGCCAACGAACATAAACAGAAATGCGCGACACGGGAACGAGGCAATGATCGCAAAATGGGGCTTCTCTGCGGGCCATCACATTCATACACCGCATTTAAGTGCGCGCCATGGACGTGAACAACAGACTGTCAAAGGCCAGCATGCCGCCATTATAGAAGGACGCAGTCGTGAAGCCAGCACATCCGCCCAGCATTACCAAACCCCATCGTCATCGCGAAACTCCCGCCAAACACAGGTCCCGTCCCCCGGCCTACGAAGTTGGAGCGCCGAGCGTCCGTCCTCCAGCTGACATGCGCCGCTTCCGGTGCAGGCCAGCGCAGTGGTACCGCGTGCCCGGGCGGACAGGTCGCTGGCTCGGGTCTCGCAGACGGCTGCCCATGGACGGACATCATGCCTGCCGGAGCGACACACCGCAGCGCCGCAGGCCGCGTCTCTTCCCAGAGCCGGAACATTGTCTTGCCAACTGCCGCGCCCACGGCCTACGCCGCGCAGACTGAGCCGCCCTGGCCGCCCATTGTCGGCCGTGCATACGCAGCAGCGCGCTGCTAATGCGACCCGCACCGCAGCCGGCGTGACCGCCGGTTGCCGCATACGAGTGAGCTCGGCGAGCCGGTCCCGGCCGACCGTACGCGCGCGCCCAGCACAGACCCACCGCCCTCGTTAGGCACCTCCGTACACCGTCGGCACAGGGGATCTGGTGGAGTTCGGAAACGGGGCCGCTGTACCCTGACCAGTCCACGGCATAAAGGTCGCTGCCAAACTGGCAATGCCGGGAGATTTAGTGAGAACAGACTGGGATGATATCCGTTCACAGTGTTCCAGGCGGAAAAGTTAGCCAAACACTGGTCAGCGGAAAGAAGCACCGAAAATCCCCGGGAAAAGAAGATACCCGGCAGGCATAACTTGTAATGCTACCACGTATGTGTCAATACCATCTCTCACCGCTTCTTGCCTTCACCGCAACTAACACGACACCAAATTGTCTTCGTCAGAACTGACTTTTGATTCGTTCGACTGCCTCACCGAAATCGCTTTTCTTCGGCATTTGCAAGCTCTTGCAACCGTGGAACATGAGACAGGGCAGTGGA
Source organism: Pollicipes pollicipes (assembly GCF_011947565.3). Taxonomy (NCBI): domain Eukaryota; kingdom Metazoa; phylum Arthropoda; class Thecostraca; order Pollicipedomorpha; family Pollicipedidae; genus Pollicipes; species Pollicipes pollicipes. The sequence continues at coordinate 20,118,381 of NW_023596136.1, read as the reverse complement.
GACAACCCCCAAACCCGCAACTCGCGTCTGGGTGACACCTGACACGGCTTGTGACTTGGTCGACCGTGACCCCATACAATCAGCCACCCCGGAGACCAGATCGCAGAACACGGACCAGACGCAAGGGCCTTCATGGCACAAACTGGGATTGCGATTCCCACAAACTCGGCGCCAGGCTCGCCATTTAAAGACATGGCCTCCTGAAAGGCCCTGACCTCTGTGCGATCACAACCCAGCCATACCCACTGGCGGATAACGCATCCCTCACGCCCGTCAGCGGTGACGGAGCGCGCTGTTGCGACTCACTCTGGCAATACTCCGACAGTTGTGTATTACCTCAGTGACGTTAGTCACTGTGCTATGAGCAGCGCATGCAGCAGAGCATGGCCGGGCGCCCATGGGGCACAGCCATTGTCGTATTCTCTACACATGCATAGATGGAAAGCACTCTCGGCTTGATGGAGGCGACGGGTTAATTATATCCCTTATTCCCCATGAACTTATCCTGTCGTCACCGTCGCCCACTGCGCCTTTACAGCAGGAAAGAGCTGGGCGCATGGTTTCTGGGGATTCTGCCACACAAACGCCCGTGGAGGCTGCAGAAACTTTGGCCGAATGCTTTGGCAGGTTTATCAGTGCATCGTGTGTGCATGCAGTGCACGTGTGACGCATGGGACGTCTTGCACGAGATGTTCTATGTCCAAAACGGCGTCACTTTCAGTTGTAAGTCACTTGTTGGCTAGGGGCACGTGCAGCTTTTGCAAAAATCCGACGCTGTGAGTGACTTAATTCCAAACATGAATATTCATAAAAAGTCGAAATATTTCAAGCGGGATACATGGGCCCTCGAATGCATCAAGGATAACCAGTGCAGAAAGCAAACAAAACAGCTGATTTTGATGTCAGACGGACAGCGGCCGGCTCAGATGCAGCGTCGCCGGCAGCATCGCCGCCAACGCCCAGCTGCGCGAGGCCGACGTCCACCGACTGTGCGAGAGGTGGTAGGAGGGTGGCTCACCAGCACCAAGAGGTGGTAGGAGGTGGCTCACCAGCACCAAGAGGTGGTAGGAGGTGGCTCACCAGTACCAAGAGGTGATAGGAGGATGGCTTACCAGCACCGAAAGGCGGCAGGAGGTGGCTGACCAGTATCAAGACGCGGCAAGAGATGGCTTACCAGCCCCAAGAGACACGGACAGCAGCGGCAATAGACAGACGAAGAAGAGGGAGAGACTGCCGCACACCGGACTATATGATGGCTACCGTCAGCGGGAGAGAGAACGACAAATGGCAGGGGCGACATGCCCAGCGACGTGCGCATCCGACCGCCGCCACTCGCCACACGTCCCCGAGAACGCTGCTCCCAAGACAGCAGAAGGTTTGGATGCATCACATCCCAGCACTTCCAATCCAACACCTTAACTCATTGTTATTCAAGAAGCGATGCTCGCCATCTTATCGAGATGAGTGCGAGAGAAACCACGTGTTTATGGGGGCATTATAATTACAACACAACGTAGCCCCGATGGCGTATCATCTGTTTGAGACTCCACCAGCTGGAGGCCGTGGTCAGCACCGGCGGTTCGGAGCAGCATCCCTTCGTGACCTATGCAGCGCAACGACGCGAAGCACATGCACATTGTGCAGCCCTTCCAGAGGACCCTGCGCGGCGCTACGGCACAGCCATCTGTCACAACAACCCCGCCAGAGGACCCTGCGCGGCGCTACGGCACAGCCATCTGTCACAACAACCCCGCCAGAGGACCCTGCGCGGCGCTACGGCACAGCCATCTGTCACAACAACCCCGCCAGAGGACATCGCGCGGCGTTTTCTGCCACGAAAACCCTGCCAGAGGACCCTGCGCAGCGCTGTGAAACAGCGTTCTGCCTCAACAACCCAGTCAGAGGACCCTGCGCGGCGCTGCGGCAAAAACAATCTGCCACAACAACCCCGCCAGAGAACATTACGCGGCGCTGTGGAACAGCCTTCTGCCACCATAACCCTGCCAGAGGACCCTACGCAGCACTGTGGAACAGCCCTCTGCCACGACAACCCTGCCAGAGGACCCTGCGCAGCGCTGTGGAACAGCCTTCTGCCACGACAACCCTTCCAAAAGACTTTGCGCAGCGCCGCGGCACAGCCTTCTGCTACAACAATCCTGTGGAAGACAGCAAAGTGCAAGCCCCATTACTGCCGACATGAAAGACAACCGTGCAAAAAGACAACGTAGACAACCGTGCTAAAAGGCAACGGAGACAACCGTGCAAAAAGGTAACGGCGTGCAAGACGGCAATGTGCATGTTATCCGGTAAAATCTTCATAGACACCTTGTGGTAGAATACGACGTGTGATATATCAGAGTAAAACCTTGAACCAGAATGCAGTGCAAGAGCACGATGTGCAAGACAACGTGCAACGTTGCAGGACAATTCTATGAAATATGACTTTATGTCAGAGCACTACGTGCAGGACAGCCACCGCGCAATCTAGCAAGACAGCCAAGAGCAAGACGATATGCAAGAACCTGGTGTAACCCTGAAACAGGACGGCGTGCAAGATACGCTGAGCGACATTGAGGCAAAACCATGCGACCTGGCGAGATGAAAATGCTAGACGAAGATGCGTTAAACACCTTGAATAACATTGGAAGACAACTATGAGCAGCATTGCGAGACACCCCGTAGCACCTTGTAAGACAGCCGTCTGTAAGACAATGACGTGCAAGACACTCATTCAAGCCTCCCCGGGCAACCCTGTACAAGCAGCCGACGCACACAATCCCATGACTAACTGAATGGCAACGCACTGCTAAACGGATGCAAGACATCCCGCGCAGACATGCCAGTCTACCGGGCAAATACATGTCAACGGCAAACAAGCCAGGGTGCCAGTCAGAGTCACAGGGTATCGATTCTCCGCGATGATCTCACCCTTCCAGCGGGGATGACCTGCAGGCGACGTACAACCATTTTTGGCAGGTGTGCGTGAATTGGCGCGTATATATATATATATATATATATATATATATATATATATATATATATATATAGATATATGTCAACATCTCTCTCCCCTCCCTCTCCCTACCCCTCCTTCTCCCTCTCCCCTCCCTCTCCCTCTTCCTGCCTTTCTCTCTTTCTCTCTCTCCCTCTCTCTCTTTCCACGGCTTACACTGAATGATCAACCCCATCACCTTTTCTGGATCCGACCCCGGACCAGCACCAGTCCTGAATCCTATCGGTTACGGCTGCTGCCCTGGCGCGGCACTACGTCCAGTGACGGCTAGCATCCCGCTCCTTCGCCGCCGGCGCACCCCGACCATCGTGCCACCGCGCCGCCGCCTGCCAAATGGCGTGCAACTGGTGACCTAACGTGGCGCCAACCGCCAGGGCCGCGCCCAACCCCAGCACCAGAGTCAAGGTCACGCGCCGCCGCCACGGCGCGCCAATTCCACTCGTCTCGCGCCATCGGTGCCGCCAATCACGACGAGCGGACGCCGCGAATTGCGAAAATGTGGTGCACCTGACCCGGAGTCAACGGCCGTAAACTGACCGAGGCCAATTAGCTGTAATGGCCGCATGGTCACGCCGTTCCCGTGGACGCGCGGACCAGAGACGTAATGTGTTTTAGGGACCTAGTACCAACACCAGACACACGAGTGCTGGTCTGCAGCCGGCAAGCTTTGTCTAGATCACCACCGTCACCAGCCTTCCATGCATCCAACACCGCCCGGCATTTTCCGTTAACTACGGGTCAAGTTTCGACATTGCCAGCTCGGGTCCCGTTTTGGCGCCGTCGGTACCGATTTAGCACCCCGTGTCAGCGCCGTGGCACTGTCATATTGCACGTCTAAACTAGGCTGCTTATAGCCGCTGCATAGACCGTTTAAATAAAAGAACATAACTAACTGGATGTTTTCGTTCCAGCTTCGCAGAAGTAAATCATGACGCGTGTGCCACAATGAGAGACAAACTTCATGTCAACATCATGTTCTGAACTTCTGTGATTCTTGATTTATGGCCTGGTTTACAAATCTCCAGATTTTGTGGGGAAACTGGCGCCAAAATTGCCCCAAAACGAGGCGGGGAAAGTAAGAGGAAGTTGAGCAAAAACATAAACAAAACCCTTTCGGCCAATTCAGACATGACGGAAGGACACCAAAACAACGGTTGCTAGGAAGTGGCAGCCCGATCTCCAGAGCAGACGGCGCCAGTTTTGATACCTGGGTCAACGGGCCACGGCCACAGCGAATAAGACGGCGAGACGCACACACTCGGATAGCATCCAGCAATCGGCGGTCTTCTCACGCCGAAGAGCCGCGCCAGTGCCCGAGCCGGCCGGGGGTTGTGCAACGCAGTCCCGTGCGGGCGTGTCGGGGCGGGGGCGCCCGCTGCGCGTCGCCCGTACGACGTTTTACCCATTGCAGGCTTCAATTCTGGTCATTTTAGAGGCCGCTGTTTGGGCACTCCCGGGGCTGGCCGCAGTTTGGCAATACCACGACCGTGCAGCTGTCACATTGTTGGAGACACTGGGGGGAACAAGTGGAACACGGAAACAATGGAGATGGAGAGGCAACTTGGTTTCGTCAGCAACCAATTGGCACAGCCCTGTCTACAAACAACAGAATACCACGGTCTTCTGGAAGGCGGCGATGTGTTGGTGACAGCCAACATATGACCGAAGGCAGGCCACAAACCACAAATAATTCCACGAGTGGGTGAAGTGTACGGTCTACGCATGGGCGATTGGTCATCCCGGGAACCGTTGCTATAAATTGGGAAGCGACACCAAAAAAAACCTACATAAATAGCGTAAGCGACTGCAAAAAAAACCAACACAGGAGCGTCCCTGAACAGTTAAAGCCTAACGACACGCCAGTGGCGTTCTCTGCTTGGCGTAGCAGAGGTCAGGTCGATCAGCACATTTTTGCGATAAAAATGCGGTGTGAGCCATGGTGCCCTCCGCACAGCCGTGCGTGTGTCCGTACCCGCCGTCTTACGGTCAGGACCTTCGCGGCTGGCTGATGTGAGCAGTGCATGCCATGTACCGTGACATGACGTCCGGTCGTGTGATATCGCTCAGAAGACCGGCTACTGTTCAGTGCACACAGCTAACAGCCGTCGGGAGAACACGCGGGACACCTTGGCCTTTCCTACCGTTCGGTCAGAGTTAAATGTACGCTGAGCACTTTGTGCAGTTTGGGACTGGGGCTCAAGTAAATCTCCTTTCACGTGGTGGCCTTCCAACACAAAACTACGGTTGACATGAGGGCCAGAAGGTAATCGATCGCACCGTTGTCCTCAGCATCTCGTTGGGTTTTCTTTCATTGCAAGTCATTCGGCAATCGGACGGTTGTTCCGAAGATGAGTTTTGTCGCATCATCGCATCGTTTCTTTGTGCATCCGCCATTGTTCGTGCGGTGGCTAACGCATCACTATAGGGGATATTTACATGTCATGACACACCGCGACCACAAACGATGGCGTTAGCGGGCGTGAGCCGGCGACCACAGCCGTGCCAGTGAGGGCTCATGCCACGCCGTGCTATGTTCCTTCTTAAAAGCAGTAAAGCACATCCATTATAATCCGGCGACTGTGCCATGGCCATACAACAATATATGATCATGCCAAGTCATGTATCGTCGCACTGCGTGTGCCCTAAACGGTAACATCTCAGCAGCATCCCTTCCTGAGGGTGACCAGCACGACAAATCGAGCTGACGAGCACGTGCCGCCGCTACGGAGCGGGGTGCCAGGCCAGCATCGGCAGTGTGCACGGCGGATGGGGCAGTCGTTGATGCGTTCGTTACTTAAGCCAACGCTCACGACCGGCGTATTTAGGGCCGGACACATACATCCCCAGACTTGTCGTCGTGGCCCGCTGCACAAACCAAACTAAACAGTTTGGTGCCATAAGCTTGTTCTGTTGAAGCATGTGCTCTCGTCAGTCTAAAAGTGAAGATAACTCCATCCCATGATTTAACTGGATTCCAATATGTAATATCTGCACACGCTCCTTAACATGCCACGAAAAGCGCGCAATTAAAACATGGACGAACAAGCCTTCTTTATAAGAATGCTTCGAGCCTCGCTGAAAACCTGTAACCATGACCTTTCAATATCAGGAGGAATGTGAAAGGCACCCGTTCCTGATGATACCGTTGCGCGAAACATACCGCAGAGTACGTCCGTTATCGAATCCGACAGCACACAGCGTCTGCTGCCTTCCCAAACCGGGCCGTTTCCTTGCGAACCATCGGCTGGTGTTCGCTTCCGCAGCGGTGCCGCCCCATCGCCGGCTCCCGCCTTCTCGGGAGCGGCGCTCACGTGAGATCGGTGGACCGGCGGCCGTTTGTGGTCGGGTCGTCTGGCTGGACGAGGGCGCCCGCTGCCGAGGGCGTTGGATCGAGACCATAGTCTCTCAACTAGTCCGTCGTACGACTTATCGCATCAAAGGGATCCAGCCAGCATGGGCCCCGAGAAGAAGAGGAGCAAAGACTGTCTCATGTCGTTACGGACACCCAGGAGCCCCTGACTTGGACGAGAACTGCAGCGTGAACTCTTGAGTCTCCTAAAAAGCTGCCCTCCATCTTCAGCTCATAAATGACCCCATATTTATCCTTGCGCACAGGAAGACTGGTCTGGTCTGGTCTGGCGTCTGCAGGAAATCAGGCCTGACGGAGTCTCAAGAGGCGTGGTTACTTAACGACACGTCGAAGTGGGAGTGCATTCAGAACTGGCACCGGTCCCAGCCTGCCCCTCCAAATATCCCTGGCAGGTCTGGGGAGATTTCATGAGATTTGTTAGGGAGACTGTAGTCCATTTGGCAAAGCGGTCCAAATCGAAGACCCCCGCGTGGTATGTCCTAGCGGCTACCGCTGCTCAGAAACAGCGTTTCAGCGTAACCAGCGAGTCAAAACAACTTAGACACTGATTTAGTTATTTGCTGATTACTGTTTGAGCATTAGCCAACAGCACCTGCATCCTGGTCAAGCATCACTCGAATCTTTCGGAAGGGCAAAGGAGCTCTATCGACACAATATCCCCACTCGACTGCTCTCAAGTGGAGGGGGATTGGCAAGGTCTATGCGGACCTGCCAGACCATGCTGCATGACGGCACGGCACATCTTCGTGCAGTCATGGATATAGCTCAGGACCAGTGTGTCTCTGCAGCATGACATTTCTCCAAGATCCGGGCTCACACAGCGTAACTATTCATTATCTTGATGGAAGTAGCGGCCAAGACCACAGATGTGGAGTCAAATAAGGTAGCGTCTGGCTCCTCTCCTTCCTTGCTAGACGGATGTGGGCGGCTTAGCTCCGCCTAGAGCTACTCTCGACCCCACCCCCTCCCTCCTCTGTACCGTCCCATGCCTCCAACAGGTCAAATTCTGGTCGAACGAAGCCTAGTTTGTCGTTGGTCGCGAGAACCATTCAGGTACGAGAATCTAAAAAAGAATAAGAGGGCGTTGCGTCAAGTGGGGCAGCGCCGCCTGCGGCAGCGTGACGGCCAACCGCGTCGCCCTCCCGCGGCAGAATAAAAGCCCAGCCGCACAGACACCAGACACCAGTCACTCGCCAGCAGTGGTGTTCATCTCACAGCGCCACGGCAAACATGAAACTGGTGAGTGCGGCCAGCGAGGTCGGTGCTTCATATCGTGGTTGCCCATCGTATTACAGCGGGCGCCTATGCAGTCACTTGAGCGCCGTGGTAGGTCTAGCAAAGCTAGGCCTGTCGATGGGCGCCCGTTTCTTCATGTGTTCGGGTTAGTCAGACAGTCTTCAGTGTAAGAGTACTTTTTGCTCCCAAGGAATCTAAACGGTTGCATATGAAGCTATTTTGGCAAACAACGAGGATATTAGGACTGGCTGAATGTCATCAACGAACCCTAATGGTAACCCGAATGTCATCAACGGAAGGTAAATGTGACATCCAAAACATTCGCACCATACCCCATTGGCCAGACTCTATCAGGACAGACGTGCGAGCGTCAGGCTCCAATTTCAACAGTCCCTGGATCAGTCTCAAACGCCACGCCGCCAGTTATGGTGCTGTCAGATGCTGCACGCATTCCATAGCTATCCATTGCCAACCCTGCATCCACGGGAGGAGCTTGATAAAAGAAGCTGGTCTGGCAAAAGGTGCTAAACTGCGTTTTGTCACGGTAAAATAATACAAAGCAATCTCACCCCTTGCTGCACCGCTGGGTTGGCACTCCTCTGACGTCAGCTGGGTGTGTTTCCAGTTGATCGTAGCCTCGCTGGCGGCTCTGGCCTGCGCTGATGGCCCGCGGCCGCAGCCGGCACCAGCCTCCTACCAGCGGCCGGCAGCCCCGGCACCAGCCTCCTACCAGCAGCCGGCGGCACCGGCCGGCTACGGTCAGCCACTCGCCATCCTCAGCGAGGAGAACGTCCACCCGGGCGACGGCACCTACCAGTTCAGCTTCCAGACCGAGAACGGCATCTCACGTAACGAGAACGGCAGCCCCAAGGCCGGCTACGGCAAATCCGAGTACGGCCAGCCCACCGGCGGCTACGTCCAGCAGGGTGGCTGGAGCTACAGCGACGACTACGGCAACCCCATCCAGGTGACGTTTGTTGCCGACGAGAACGGCTACCAACCGTCTAGCGACATCCTGCCGACGCCGGTGCCGACCGAGTACCCGCTGCCGGTCGTGCCGCAGGTGTACCAGGGCGAGCAGAGCTATGGATCTGCCCCAGCCCCCGCACCCGCCCGCTACAGCGCCCCGGCTCCTGCTGCCCGGCAGTACAACGCTCCCGCTCCTGTGGCTCCTGCTCCTGCTCCTCGGCAGTATAACGCTCCCGCTCCTGCTCCTGCCCCCAGGCAGTACAGTGCTCCTGCTCCAGCTCCGGCTCGCTACAATGCGCCTGCCCCTGCTCGCAATTACTGAGAGGGATGGGCGGGGAGTGCTGAGAGTGTCGCAAACAAGTGTGAGAGGCTGTGAGGCTGCATGAGTGATATATTTATACGCCGGTACTGCTTAAAATACATGCGCGTGCAACATGAGCTGTGTTTACAGCACCTTTATTACCATGTGCGGCTGAGACATATTATATTAAAGAAATAAATGGTCAGCAGAATGATGGGCTGAATGAAAAGGCAGTTTTTCCATCCAGTAGTTCACGTTCCGACCAGATCCTTGGTCGGGCTGCCAGGAACCCCTAGGTGATGGATCGACAACGCCGGGCTGGTAGTCACCTTGCATGGCTGGTCCTGTCGCACAGGTTGTACTTGATGATGACAAGTGTAGAAGATTAAGACAAGTATATCATTCAGATCACCCTATAAAGCCTTGATGATCAGGCCTGGTTCACGATGAAAAGATTACTGGGGGATCTACGGCGTGAAGGAACTGGAACACTTAACCATACTCGACAGCACGCGAACAATTCCCTAAAAAGTGACATAGCGTGCGACCCTAAGCGTTGTGTCCGAAAAACTGCACTCTTGTTGCAGTAAGGTGACGGCAGGCCACGGGTACGTGTTGCACGGTAAGCGGGTCAGAGCATCGACTGCGACGTGGTCTGTCGCCAGCCAGTAACAGGTGACGGTGCGTAGGATATGTGCGGCCTATGCGTAACCGGCAAAGGGCAACTTCCTCCCTTCTTTTGTCGCCAAAACACGACTGCCATAGTCCAGTACGGGGTTTCACTGACTTAAGCTTGTTGGCGCCCAGCGAGTTCCAGTGGAACCGCCATCGCTTCTGCATAAACGACGACACTGCGGACAGTTACATGTCTTGAACTGGCAGTGGTGTTATAAGAATGCGTGTCCCTGTCGTAGCGCGTTTTGCTGCCGCGTCAGTAAGATCATTCCCGTGGATCTCCGCGTGAGTTGGGATCCAACAGAGCATGACCGTTTTTCCTGCTCGATCCAGCGAGCAAAGACGCGATTGAATGTCCTAGACTAGTGGATTCGACGAGAAGCCACCAACAGCTAGCAGGAAAAAATCAAGTACGAAGTGCTATCGTCTATCTCAATAAAACAGAGATCTTCGCTGATGACTATGAGCTCGAAAGTGAAGACCGCTACGTGTGCAGGCCGTGTCAACGACCGTGATGCGGATGCACGGTCAAAAGCCCCCTCGACACCTGCATCCGCCTTTGAACCATCCGTTTGAGTCCTCACGTATCCGTCAAAGGAGGCTATAGGCTGTAAGGCTGCGTCTTCAACTTCCGTCATGAGAACGTGTTGGTTTTGCATGTTTGATAGCAAAGCATCCAATCTTGGCGAAACTAGCTCCCAAGGAGCAGCCGTAATGAGTTAAGGTCTGATGACACGTCGTAGGCTGAAGCCGCTCGCGTCTGGAAGTTCTTGCATTCGTGCACAAAAGGGAGAAGTCTGTGGCGACCTTTGAAGTAGAAAAAGCCTTCGTAAGCTACGCGAAAACACTGCTTTGTGGGTGGAATGATCTGGGAACTGCGCCAGCGTGATCGTCTAGCGCAGTCCTACCATCAGCCTTCGCAATGCTAGTAGGGGCTCGTGAGCTTCCACGAGACGACTACCTATGGGCGATGTTCGAAAAGCCCCTGTGGCGATGCGTAGTGCTGCGTGGCGTACCGTGTTCAAAGTACGTTTGATCAGGTCTGAAGCACCGTCATACATAAAACAGCCGAAGTCAAGTCTTGCACGAATCAGGGAACGGTACAGGAGTAAGAGCGTCCTCCTATCAGCACCGTTTGATGTACGGCACACGCACCTTAGGATGTTAAGAGATTTTAAACACCTGTCGCAGAGATTTCTTATGTGCTTTCGGTATGCTAGGCATCGGTCAAACCGTATACCGAGAAATGTCACGGTATTCCCATTTGCGACGTGTTGCCCATGCAGTCTGATTTCCATTTCAGGACAGTGACGGCGACGGTGACAGAAATGAACTGCAGTTGTCTTCGATGCGGAAAACTAGAACCCGTTGAGCACACACCACTTCTCCGGACGTGTGGTAGCCAGCTGCAGCTGTCGCTCCGCTGTGCAAGTGGTCGATGACCTGCACTAAATAGCGAATTCCTCTACGAACAAAGAACGGCTGATCTCATGTGGAAGCGTGTCTGTCCTCTATATAGTTAATCATCACTGCGAAAAGAATGGCACTTAATACGATGCCCTGGGGTACACCATTTTCCTGCGAATACCTGTCAGAGGATAAGAACCAACACGCACCCGAAAAATATGTTGGTCTAAAAGCTTTGTGAAAACTTTCCCATGTGACCGCGGATACCACGATCGAATAACTTCATCAAAATGCCATGTCTCCATGTGGCATCATAAGCCTTTTCTATGTCAAAAAAGATGGCGCCGGTATAAGGTTTGCTAACAAACCCGGCCCACACTGGGGTGTCAACAGTTAAGATGTTAGTCAATCGTGCTCCTGTTCTCACGGAATCAACACAAGCATTCGTAAAGGAGTTTTGACGTTCTTAAGTCCATGAGAGTCGCATATTCACCATCCTTTCTATGACCTTACAAAGCGAAGATGCAAGGGCGATCGGGTGATAGTCAAGGGCGTTTGCTCCACTTTTCCTGGGCTTTAAAATAGGCACTACTGTGGCCTCTCGCCAAGTTGGCGGGAAGTTACCTGACTCCTATATCCAGTTGAAAAGTGCCAGCAGCGCTCGTAGTGTACGGGGAGGAAAATGGCGCATCATGCCATTGTGGATGAGGTCGGGCCCCTCCGCTACTCTACGCAGTGAGCGAATGCCTGCTTGAAGTTCCATCATAGTGAAATGCTTGTTGTACGTCAGTACGTCACCTGTATAAAAAATAACTTGCAAAGTCACATCGCGTCCTGTGCCGCAGAAATTGTGGATCGCAGGTGCCATTTCGGCAACGGTCCGACAAGGCTTCCCCAATGGCTTCTGCGACATCACTTGGGTGAGTGATGTCTTGAATTCCCAGTCGCAGTACGGGAAGTGAAACTGCTGGGTGCGATACAGAGATTACTTTAATGCTGCCCCATACATGTGACGTCGGCGTGTGATGATTCAGTGAGTTGAAGTAGCTGCTCCATGATGCACGTTTCGCCTCCCGTATGGTGCGGCATGCGGCCGCGCGTGCTTGCCTGAAAGCCATGAGGTTGAACGTAGTGCGGTGCCGGTCAAAAGCCTTAAAAGCTCTCCGATGTACGCGAATGGCGTCATGACGCTCGTCGTTCCACCAAGGTACAGGGATACGACGAGGACATCCAAAGGTACGTGGAATGTATTGGTTCGCCGCGCCAAGAACAAGAGGCGTGAATTCCTCCCCATTGGGCGTCGCAGAGTCGAAATCGTTAGAAAAGATTTCCTCCAGGCGGGTCTCAAGTCCGCTCCAGTCCGCCTTCTTCAAATTCCAACGCTGAGGCTGAGCACCAAGAACAGTACCATAACGGTACCGAACCCAAACTGGAAAATGGTCACTTCCGAGGGGGTGCTCTGAAGCATCCCAAGTGAAGTCTGGTACCAACTGCGGACTACAAATGTTCAGATCTAGCACTGACGATCGTCCTGATAGCAATACCAAATGAGCTCTTGCTGCTGTATTTAAAACACACAAGCCTTCGTTACGCACGAAAACCTCATATAGCTTACCGCGGGTGTTCGTGGCAGCACACCCAAATAAAGCATGATGTGCATTAAAATCGCCTAAAACCAGCAGATGTGGAGGAGGTTGAGAGGCTAACTCTCGTAGTTCCGCAGATGGAAACGGGGCCCCAGGTGATAAGAAGGGAAGGCAGACAGCTATGGTGCGGAGGTTAAAATTCACCGTTGCTGCGACGGCTTGCAAGCCTGTTATTAACACCAGACGCTGTGTAGGTACGCTTTGGTGTACAGCTAACAGAGCGCCACCGTAAGCAACGGTGTGTGTGTGTGTGTGTGTGTGTGTGTGTGTGTGTGTGTGTGTGTGTGTGTGTGTGTGTGTGTGTGTGTGTGTGTGTGTGTGTGTGTGTGTGTGTGTGTGTGTGTGTGTGTGTGGTGTGTGTGTGTGTGTGTGTGTGTGTGTGTGTGTGTGTGTGTGTGTGTGTGTGGTGTGTGTGTGTGTGTGTGTGTGTGTGTGTGTGTGTGTGTGTGTGGTGTGTGTGTGTGTGTGTGTGTGTGTGTGTGTGTGTGTGTGTGTGTGTTGTGTGTGTGTGTGTGTGTGTGTGTGTGTGTGTGTGTGTGTGTGTGTGTGTGTGTGTGTGTGTGTGTGTGTGTGTGTGTGTGTGTGTGTGTGTGTGTGTGTGTGTGTGTGTGTGTGTGTGTGTGTGTGTGTGTGTGTGTGTGTGTGTGTGTGTGTGTGTGTGTGTGTGTGTGTGTGTGTGTGTGTGTGTGTGTGTGTGTGTGTGTGTGTGTGTGTGTGATTGGGGCTTTACGACGCACTCAGCTGCTGAGGCTATATGGCGTCGCCTGCCTCTCACCCTGGCAGGAAGGGCGGGCACCGCGGGGAATCGAACCCCGTACCTCTGGTTTCCCAGACGCGCAGAGTCTTGGCATCGCAGAGTCGAGCAACGGTGTCTGTTGCCATGTCAATGCGGAAGGTGGTGTAACCTTTCAGGCTGGAGCCCGCACCAGGCGCCAACTTTGTCTCCCGGGGACACACGGCTACCTGGCAGTGCGCGCTTAAAACTGTCTGCAAGTCCTGGGTGATTGAACTTACACCTCTACAGTTTCATTGTAAGAGAAATTGAACGAGGAGGCTTCAAAAGCACCGTAATGTTTTAAAAGAACTCAGCAGCGCTAGAGCCCGGCCGATGGATGCTGGTCCTGTCTTCAGAGCCCGTTGCCAAAGAGACCGGGCGGATCCTGACGCGGATTCGGGAACCGCCGCCATCTGGGGTCGGAGGGGCCTGCGGGAGCTTCCACGCGCTTTCGGGGCGGCGGGGGGCCTCCTCCGTTGGAGCGGTCACCTGGTCCGCTCCAGACAGCCGGTTGGCTGTCTTGGCACGCCCTTGGTCTGCCAGGCGTGCCCGCTTCGCCTTACGGGCGCGCCGTCTGCCTCGTAACGCCTTAGCGTCTCTGCCGTTCGCGAGCACGCGTTCGCCAAGGTTGCTTTGGTCGTCGGGCTGGCAGACAAGGGGGCAGCCGATAGCGCCTGGTTACCCCGGCCACGCCGAACTACCGCCCATCCCCGTTCTCTGCCACCGACGGCGAACCTCCCGCGGGGGACGAGGAGGTTGGCAGCACGGTCTCCTTCGACCGCTCCAGCGGGGATGGGTGAGCCAGGGCTGCCAGATTGGAGTTCAGCGCCCAGTTCGTCCAAACAACATAGTTCCGTTATATAATTCCGTAGCATAATTCCGTTGTGTGCTCGGAAGAAGCGCATTTCCCACAGGCAGACTTAATGCGACAGTACGGTTAGCTATGGCCAACGTGGTCCTTCTCCCTTTCGGGGGTCGGGTGTTTTTTTTTGTTATAAGATACCATGCAAATTTCAGTGAGGCTTCGGCACTGGGGCTCCCTACCCACCACGGCGCCCAACTGGAGGACGGTCCAACACTCCCTCGAGAAGCGGTCGCTGCAAAGGCTACCCCAGTGCTATACAAGGCGAACGACGCCTCCCACACGGCCAGGTGTAACCGGGGAGACCCCTCCCCGTCCTGACTGTGGTTCAGCGCCGCCGTACCTTGACCCCTTAAGCCGCTGCGCACGGCCTGGCACCCCAAGCGGAGACCCGCACGAAGCACCCAGCCGCAGCACGAGCAACACGCCGCTAGACCTGTGTGGGTCCCCACGTGCCTCCCATGCCCCCGGATATCTTGGCCAAAGTGGAGTGTTGGGGAGCGCCGTGACTGGCCCGCACGAGGCGTCCCTCAGCCACCAGGATCCGATCAACCCGGGGACGTGGGTGAGGGGGCACGGCGACCCGGATAAAACGAGCATTAGGAGTGATGAGTGAGCCGGATGCGGGAGAGCGGGTACGGAAAGAGAGCGGGCGGGACAATGAGCAGGAGCTCACGTACCGGCAGGGTCACTACGCCCTGAGAGGAACAGCTTGCGCTGTCCACCCGTTACCGGAGCTGGGACCCGAGGGGGTGCTAGTTCCCTACACCGGCCGAAGGCGGTACCCCTGCGGGAGCACAGATTGTACTTGCATGGCGCTTGTCCGGCGGAGTTGGGCGTCAGAATGGGAGGCCCTGTCGCACAGGTTGTACTTGCATGGCGCTTGTCCGGCGGAGTTGGGCGTCAGAATGGGAGGCCCTGTCGCACAGGTTGTGCTTGCAGTGCGCTTGTCCGGCGGAGTTGGGCGTCAGAATGGTAGGCCCCGCCGCACAGGTTGTACTTGCAGGACGCCTTTCAGGCGGAGTCGGGCGAGAGATTCAGGCCACTGACGGAGAAATTTACAATAACATTGAGCTGGCCTTTCGACTTCTCTAGCAACGCCTTCTCTAGAAAACCGCTTAAGAGGCGCCACCAGGACGTGCGGAAGCGTCCGAGTCGAGAGGCTCTTGATGCAGATCTTGCGCTTTAGATGCTTTCGAGCGCGCGGGCTTTTTATCTCTGTGGAGCGTTTCCGTCTTGGCGAAGAGGTCAGGACAGGCCTGCAAATGCACTGGCCCGTCTTGGATGATATCGGAGGACCACTTTCCCCGAACCTGCTGAACGTCATGGACGCGTGGACCCACGTCGTAAACGGCAGCGTGGTCTTGAGCCCTCAGACAAACGGATCAATACACTTTTAGTTCATTACACTACAAGTTCTTCAGACGCAGGAAACGCCTCCAGGCCTCCGTCGTCTTCTGCGACCGTCGGTCATCGAAGTCAGCAGCGGTATGGTTTGGTCGCCTGGTGACAAGGATGACGCCCTTGCGCGCAATATGTTTTTTTTAAACATAGCTAATGATACAACACATTTTTTGCTACCAACATTGCAAGCGCATCATTGTTTATTGCCGGACGATCTTTGACATTCTGTCAATACCCATTGCGTGACTCGGGCTGACCTGTATAACTGATCGCCTTTCTGAACTCTAGCTGACGTGCCCCGAGCCTGAAAGCTTTCCCATCCTTCCAAACCTTCCTCATGAGACAATGTAAGAGCATGTCAAAGGGGGCATGTGCCACCAGCCCAAAGACAAAGAGGAAGCTTGGAACCCCGCGCAGTGGTCACCACAAATTTTTGAGTGAAGATAAAGGGAGGAGTGACTGTGACCACATGCATGCAGATATTCGTGACAATCACGGAAGTCAAGTTAATCTATGAAGTTGTACGTGTCATAGCCGGACTACTGCAGCCGCTGGACCGCACAGGACTGGCGCTCCGCGTGCCTGTGCCATTGTTCGCCATGCTCTTGTCCGCGTGCCTGCGCCATTGTCCGTCTTGCTCTCGTCCGCGTGCCTGCGCCGTCGTCCTTCGTGCTCTTGACCACGTGCCTGCTCTGTTATCCGCCGTGTTATTGGCCGCGTACTCCATGCCGGCAGCCCTCCACGCTCACTCATCGTCAAGGCCGACCAAGCGCGCGTTCAGCCCCCTGTGCGATATGCTGTACCGCTAAGCACCGCTCCTCGTCCGTGCCCCTGTGCCAGCCCGGCAACAGCGGATGCTCCAGCATTTCCACGGGTGTCCATAGCTATTGTTATTGAGGGGAACACCATTTCTATCGTGAGAGCGGATTCTAACTCCACCAATGTACCACACCAACTAAGATTCTATCGAATCTGGTAGTAGTTGCCGAGGCAGATATGCTTCCAGCAAGACTACCGCGCAGCAGAAAGCGGGTAGCCCGCACCGGCCATCCAATCAGCGGGGACATCGCGACGAAAACCTGTTTAAGTTTTGGGTAGCACGAACAGTTTTATTGTTGTATGAAATTGAAATATGAAGACAGTATATAGGTTAAATATACATCCCCGTACCCACGCCCAGTGTCTAGGAATTGCCGACTTCGAGTGTAAAGCAACACCCTACGAGGAGAAATTTTTCACCCCCTTTCCCCATATTTTATGTAAATTTTCAGTCCAACCTGATATTGCCCAAACACAGATGCCAAACCCATAGTTTCCTTTCAGAGGTTCTAAGGTGCCATCCAAAACCGAGCTCACTTGAAACCATAAAGCACACACAAGGCTACATAGAACCTGGACACTCATGGCTATATCCTGCCTCACCTACATCTGAATCATGCCTATGTATGCACAGAGCACGGGCATCAGGTACCTTCAAGCTCGAGAGCGTCAGTGACTCCAGCCACTTGCAGATACCAAGTTTGGTTTATTCACAAAATGCATAACAATCTTCAGCTGTGTGTCAAATGCAAGGTTTTCACGCATCCTCAGTTTTTGGGGGTCACACCACAACAATGAAAAGCCTGATACAAACACCAGCAAAGCGTGGTAGATAATTTTACCCCACGTATTTCTTTTACCCGAAGCAACTTGACCACTGAACCACCACTACACTAAACACCACTCACCACCAGTCTCAACAGTGGTCACACGCACCACTCCCAAAATGCAGGAGCGAAAAAATTCCGGAATGCCTTCTAAATGCAAACCAAAAGCTAAATATCACAATTTGAACACTGAGTTTCAGAAATTTTTAGTCGAGTTAGTTGACAACAAAATTTGACCAAACAACTCTAGGTCTATCTTTATCTAATTGCTTTCATTTTTGTTGGTCCCATACGATTGTGATACAACTTCATTTTGCCTTCCTTTCTGATCATCGTTATAAACACCATCTATCGCTTAAAATGCTGACCAATTTCTCTGCAAAATGTTCCAACTGCAAACTTGCTTATACTTCATACACAAATTTGATTCCTTCGCCAGCCACCCAAACCTACTTGATATGCACCCAAGAGTAAACACTTCGTAGGAAATGAAGGTAAAAAGAAAGTTCTATGCTAAAAATTGTCCCCTGTACGCAGCATAAAAACCAACAAGGTGAATTTACCTTATGCTGTTGAATGATGCGTCCCTCTAAGCACATCAGACACAACATATAAGATCCCGAGTTTGACACTCCAATACGAATATGGCATCGCCGCTGTTGCGGCACATTCGAAGGTTGTGAAATAGAAGGAGTAAAACTGTCGAGTTCCAGTGGCTGTATGGGAAGAAATGTACCTGCAATTTCCTAGAACTGTACATATATTAGCTGGCCCATGCTCAATGTAATGAGCTAAGCAGACTTCCCACGACTTGAAATATCCAATTTTATTTACGCTTTGCCAGCACAAAGGCATGAGCTGATGCAGGCTATTTAAGAAGACTATGCCTTTGTCTTGCCGACATGAGGTACAACCGTAAAATCTCTGTAATATTTTATTTATGTGCTGTTTCAAATTTCAACCTCTCCTTTGCAATTTGCCTTCAGAAACCGGCACTGCAGTGATAACTAAGATAACCTTCATCTAACGTTTGCAGGTGAACGCCGTGTTAGATCTGTCGAACAGCCGGCTTTTGCCGGTGAGATCACTAGCTGGCTAGGGCGGGCCGGGATACGGAGGACATTTTGCAAGAAAGTGACGTTTCTGAACCGTCTCCACCGTCTTAATGTCGTGGCCAGCCGGATCTCCGCAGCTGGAGAATGCGGACATCACATACCGTGAACCGTGACAAGGTGTCAGGCCGTGTGACACTGGTCAAAAGGGCCTTTCAGCCTGTTTGGTCGAGAGTGGCATGTACCCCAACACTACATGGCTTAGGGCTGGGTCACAAGTAAATATTCTTTCACATGATGACATTCCAATTGAATACAAACACTAGTGAAAAACAAATTTGCAGCTGCCGCCAGGACCAGAAAGCAGTTGAGGAGAACTGACCGCATCGTAATCTTCAATATCTCGTTGACCTTTCATTCACTGACCATTGACCATACGTTGACCATACGTTAACCAAGCATTGCTGCGCAGTCGAAACTTATCGCATCATCGCGTAGTTCTTTGTCCATCCGCCGTTGTTCGTGCGGTGGCTACCACATCCCTCTAGGAGATATCTACATGCCATGACACACCGCGACCACAAACGGTGGCGTTAGCGGGCGCGAGCCGGTGACCACAGCCGTGCCAGTGACTGCTCATGCCACGCCGTGCTATGTTCCTTCTTCTCAAGAGCAGGAAACTTGCAAAAGTGCCGGCGCAACTGTTCAATGGCAAATTGTTCATTCATTACCATACCCGGCTCTGCCTACCATTGCGCCACGATTTCCGAACATAGTGACATCCAGGTGTCTACCCTGCCCGTGAGCGACGAACACGACAGGGGAAGCTGGAGAGCGTGTATTGCGTATAGTACGGATATTGCGTATAGTATTGCGTGTACTGCAGATAGCACGGATCGTTTCATTCTTATATAAAACTGAAAGGTGAAAGCAATAGACAGGTTAAGTCCAAATCTCATACCCATATTCAGTGTCCTAGCATCGCCAACTTTACCCGAAGAAACTTGACCACTTAATTGCACCACTCCCGAAATGTGGGAGTGAAAAATTCAAGAAATGCTTTGTTAATGAAACTTATGAGGTGAATATCACACCTTGAGCACCCGTTTTTGCAGTTTTTAGTCAGTTAACTGATAACAAATTTTGACCAAACATTTTCTGTCTCTATCTTAATCCAATTATTTTGGCTTTTCTTGGTTCCACTCAATTGTAATACAACTTCATTTTTCCTTCTTTTCCGATCATGTTTAAAGACACCATCTATGGCTTCAAGTGCTGATCAATTTCCCTGCAAAATGTTCCAACTGCAAGCTTGCAGATAATTTATACCTATATTGGATAAATTTGTCAGCCGCCTGAACGTCTTTGAGATGCAGAAGATTTGTTGTCTTCAATATCTGTCTTTAATATCTCGTTGACCTTTCTTTCACTGCCATTCATATGCTAACCGAGCATTACCACGCAGGCGAAATTTATCGCATCATCGCGCAGTTCTTTGTCCATTCGCCGTTCTTTGTACAGTAACTAACGCATCACTATAGGGGATATTTGCATGTCATGACATACGGCGGACACAAACGATGCCGTGAGCGAGGGTGAGCCGGCGACCACAGCTGTGCCAGTGAGCGCTCTTGTCACGCCGTGCTATGCTCCTTCTTCTCGAGGACAGCAAAACCGAAAAAAGCGTCGGCAACCGTTCGATAGCAACTTATTCATTCATCATCACACCCGCCCATGTCTACCATTGCGCTACGTTTTCCGAGCCGGTGATATCTAGGGATCTACCCCGCCCGTGAGCGATGAACACGGCAGGGTAAGCTGTAGAGCGTGTACTGCCGCCACGCAGCGGGATGGCAGCCAGTGTGCACTGCACGCGGCGGATGGCGTTTCGACCTCACTGGGATTACGAGACAAGTCAAAACTCAAGGCCGACATGTTAAGGGCACGCACAACGTCAGCATTTTCATGGCATCACAAAGCACACGCAATCGGCCATGCCCACGCAGTTCGCGTAATTGGCATGTTTTCCTCTCGTTATTTACTCTCCCCATCTGGCTAAAAGTGATGAAGAATTGACTAAGTGTTTTATCGCATTCGTCCATGTGATGCTTATAGGCACTGTTGGGCCACGCCGTGGCTACGTGTGTTTTAAATATGCGCGGACAATTAGCTATCTTTGCAGAATCGTTCCCTAAATTGTGCAGCATCTTCACTAGCCTTTCAGCATCAGTCACAACGTAAAAGGCATCCGTCATCGGCCGCTTCCCTGCGAATCATTGGCTGGTGTTCGATTGCGCGGCCGTGCCGCTCCGACGCCGACCTGAAGGTGGCGCAACCCAGAGCGCCAGCCTGTCGCCTGTACCGGAAAACCTAGTAACTTGCTAACCGTTCTGCTTCTAGCCTGAACATGTTTCTGTGCGTGGTCCGTGCCGCCGTCCCCGCCCCTTTGGAAGCGGCGTTGGGTCGGGCCGGCTCACGTGAGATCGGTGGACCGGAGGCCGGTTGTGGTCTGGTCGCCTGGCTGGACGGGTCGCCCACTGCAGAGGGCGTTGCGTCAGGTGGGGCAGCGCCGCCGGCGGCAGCGTGACGGCCAACCGCGTCGCCCTCCCACGGCCAAATAAAAGCCCGGCCGCACAGACACCAGGCACCAGTCACTCGCCAGCAGTGGTCTCCATCTTACAACGCCACGGCAAACATGAAGCTGGTGAGTGCGGCCAGGGAGATCGGTGCTTCACATGAGGGATGCCTTTCGTATTCCAGCGGTGTCTGTGCTGTCAGTTGGGGCGCCAGGGAGGGTCTTTTAGATAAGGTCGTTGATCATCTTTCATTTTTTCCGTGTCTTTCCAAGCCAGTGTGTTTAGTAAACAGGTGGGTATACAGCCATTCCGGTGAACCACAATATTACCATGGCTTGCTTAAATTGGTTACCATAAAAAATCAGGAGCGTAATTTGACGTCCAAAACTAGCTATGATGGCAGATTGGCACGATACCACTCTTGTCAGAAGAGATCAGAACAGGCGTGCGGACGTAGGCTGCAATTTCAGCAGTCCCTCAATCGGTGTGAAAGGCCACGTCGTCAGTCAATGCGCTGTGAGATGCCGCATATATTCCATAGCTATCCCTTGATCCCTGCATCCACTGATGAGAGAAACTGACCTGACAAAGGCGCTGAACTACGTCTTATCACGTTAAAAAGGTGT
Source organism: Pollicipes pollicipes (assembly GCF_011947565.3). Classification (NCBI taxonomy): domain Eukaryota; kingdom Metazoa; phylum Arthropoda; class Thecostraca; order Pollicipedomorpha; family Pollicipedidae; genus Pollicipes; species Pollicipes pollicipes. The sequence goes on along the minus strand of NW_023596136.1, from coordinate 20,096,823 downwards.
GTCGCGATTTCAGCCTCGGCATGCACTGCCGGATCAGCACTCGCTCTGACGTCACTTGGGTGTTTTTCCAGTTGATCGTAGCCTCGCTGGCGGCTCTGGCCTGCGCTGATGGCCCGCGGCCGCAGCCGGCACCCGCCTCCTACCAGCGGCCGGCGGCCCCGGCACCAGCCTCCTACCAGCAGCCGGCGGCACCGGCCTCCTACCAGCAGCCGGCCGGCTACGGTCAGCCCTTCGCCATCCTCAGCGAGGAGAACGTCCACCCGGGCGACGGCACCTACCAGTTCAGCTTCCAGACCGAGAACGGCATCTCACGTAACGAGAACGGCAGCCCCAAAGCCGGTTACGGCAAATCCGAGTACGGCCAGCCCACCGGCGGCTACGTCCAGCAGGGTGGCTGGAGCTACAGCGACGACTACGGCAACCCCATCCAGGTGACGTTTGTTGCCGACGAGAACGGCTACCAGCCGTCTAGCGACATCCTGCCGACGCCGGTGCCGACCGAGTACCCGCTGCCGATCGTGCCGCAGGTGTACCAGGGCGAGCAGAGCTATGGCTCTGCCCCAGCCCCCGCTCCCGCCCGCTACAGCGCCCCGGCTCCTGCTGCCCGGCAGTACAACGCTCCCGCTCCTGTGGCTCCTGCTCCTGCTCCTCGGCAGTACAACGCTCCCGCTCCTGCTCCTGCTCCTGCTCCCAGGCAGTACAGCGCTCCCGCTCCTGCCCCCAGGCAGTACAATGCTCCTGCTCCGGCTCCTGCTCGTTATAATGCTCCTGCCCCCGCCCGCAACTACTAAAACGGATGGACGGCGAGCGCTGGGAATAGCGCATATGTGTGTGCGAGGCTGTGAGGCTGCATGAGTGATATATTTATCCGTCCGTATTGCTAAGAAATACAGGCGCATGTAGAATAAACTGTTTTCACCGCACTCTTATGATCATTTGTACCTGAGACAAACGATGCCAACGATGTAAATGGCCGGCAACATGATGGACCGACGAAGCAACCTTTCAACTGAATAGTTCACATCCACACCAGATCCCTGACATGGCCACCAGGAGCCCAAAGAAGAGGGATCGACAACGCCGGGCTGCTAGTCAGGTCGCAAGGCACGATCCGGAGTGCCTTGCGACCCTTGCGTGAAGCGTCTTGACGCTTCACGCCCTGCGGACGCTTCACGCCTTGCGTGAAGCGTCCCTGGTGTTTTGAGAGGTGGTGCCCAAATCGTCGTTTTAGGAGTGCTGCTTCATTGGATTGTTTTTCTTGTGATGAGAATATCTGCACGGCAATTGAAACTTTTCAGATCCAGGAGCTGTCCACACCAATGCACACAAAGTTTGTGTTAGTAGTTACTCAGCAGATCAAGTGAAAGCGGCTCCGGTTCATAATTAACTGCGGTGTGAGGATTTTTGAGTGGGTCAGAAACTACCTCCGCACTCGGCGAGGGCGGGGGGGAGACATTGGAACATCCCAATGACATGACCGATCCCAAATCGGGATTCACCTAACCAACCCTGAAATTTGGTTTTCCCACTGAACTTATGCCAATTTATCTTCACGGTCGGACGAAAAGTCACAAAACATATGGAGAATATCATGTGAAATGTGGTGGGGCTAGGGCGTGGTTAGAACACTCCGAGAGCGAAGGGGGTTAGGGTGGGATGGGCTGGGGTGCGGTATCTGGTAATTTCAAAAGGTAGCTTGTGCGGGGAAGGTGGCGTTGTAACGAAGGGCGCGTTGCACAACAATGCCTTTGTGCCGAATTTTCCATTTTTTTCTATCACTGTTTCTTAGGGGTCTGTTGGCCCTTCCGAGAAGATTGGAGGGGACCTGGAGTTCTGTGACGCTTTGTTTGGACACGCCGCTGTTCCTGAGCTGGACAAGCGAATCATCCTGACCTGAACACGCGACTCCTAAGTTGGACACGCGACGGCTCCTGTGCTTGGGTTATTGCTGCTCCAACGATGGGCTCAGCGACACCGGACTGAGCTACGCATGCGTTTTGTTTTGGCACACTTGATGTGATGCGTTTCACCGCTACCGCAACGGCCATTAGTTTTCAAAGTATACTTTTAATTTATATGTGCTTTCCATTTACGTTGCCATCTCCTTCAAAACAGGTATCTGCGCACAGGTCTACGTAAAAGATGCAGTTCAGCATATGACGTATATTTTACTGCGATTAAGATCCGAAAGCTGGTCAGCAGGCTATGTGAGTCATAAACGAAGGTCTAGATATCAGTTGCCAACTATTTTTTTCCGCGATCATTTTGTGGCAACAGAAATTTGCTCAATGAGATATTGATAAATATGCCACGTTGTTTTGCTGCTTTGCTAAGTGCGCATGTCAGTGACACAGCAGCATTTTTGAACAGCTTATTCTTACTACCCTTGCGTGTACGCAGCATAACAAACAACAACGTAACTTTATTTCATGCTGTTGAATGATACGTCCCTCTAAGGACAGCACACACAACATATAAGATCCCGAGTTTGATACTCCAATACGAATATGGCATTGCGGCTGTTGTGGCGCATTCGGATGTTGTGAAAAAGAAAGAGTAAAACTGTCCAGTTCTGGTGGCTGTATGGGATAAAATATGTCTGAACTTTCCTACAACTGTTTAGCATTTGTTTCCATGTACAATGTAATGGGTTCAGTAGACTTTCCACAACTGGAAATATCCAGATTTCTTTACGCTTTGCCAGTGCAAAGTCATGAGTTCGCTTCGTTAGCGAGATGAGATGCAAGCGCGAAATCTCTGTTCCTGTTGTCCATGTGCTGTTTCAAATTGTATCATCAGATCACCACCTCGCCAGGGTGAGCCGGGATCCGGCATGGCATTTTGGAAGAAGCCGACCTTTCTAAACCGTCCCCACCGTCTTACGGTCGGAGCCAGGCGGACCTCTGCAGCTGGAGGATGCGGATATCTCATACCGTATACCCTGACAGGATGTCAGGCCGTGTGACACCGCTCAGAAGAGCTCAGAGTTGTTTTGCCCGTTCGGTCGAGAGCTACATGTATGTCGAACACCATCCACGGTTTAGGACTGGGGCTTTAGTAAATCTCCTTCCACATGATGGCTTTCCAACCACATGCGAGCACCTACTTGAAGAAAAAATTAATTTGCCACATGGACCAGAAAGCAGTTAAGGAGAACTGAGCGCATCGTTATCTTCAATGTCTTCTTGACTTTTCATACATTGACAATTCATTATACGTTAACGGAGCATTGCTGCGCAGTCGAAATTTATCGCATCATCGCATAGATCTTTGTCCATCCGCCGTTGTTCGTACGGTGGCTAACACATCACTATAGAGGATATTTATATGGCATGGCACACCAAGACCACAAACGATGCCGTGAGCGAGCGTGAGCCGGCGACCACAGCCGTGCCAGTGAGTGCTCATGCCACGCCGTGCTATGCTCCTTCTTCTCGAGAGCAGAAAAACTTGCAAAAGTACCGGCAACTGTTTAATGGCAACTTATTCATGCATCATCACACCCGGCCCTCTCTACCATTGCTCACGTTTTCCGAACACAGTGATATCTAAGTGGCTACCATACCCCTGTGAGTGATGAACACGACAGGGAAGCTTTGGAGCGCGTACGACCGCCACGGAGCGGGATGTGAGGCCAGTATGTCGTCTGCACGGTGGATGGCTGTCGGCCTTAATGGGATTACGAGCAAAGCCGACACTCGAGGCTAGGCTGCTAAGGGCACACGCACAGTTAGCTTTCTCATGGCAGCACAAGGCACAAGCGATTGACTATACCCTCACAGTTCGCGTCATTGACGTGTTTTCCTGTCGGTGTTTAGTCTCCCAATCTGGCTAAAAGTTCCGGAAAACTGATCAAGTGTTTCATCGGATTACTCCATGTGATGTTTCTAGGAACTCTCGGCTCACGCCGTGGTGACGCGTATAGATTTTGCTAAATATTCGTCACATGTCGAATGACAAGTTTAAATCTTTAACAAAATAATTGTGTCCTTCAAGTGTGAACTCTTGAGTTGTGTTACTATGAACCCCTTTTGGGACTCTGTTTTTGAAGGGAGCTCAAAGCGAAATGCGGTGTTGTAACCGAAAGCCTGTGCGGATATTGCAAGAAAACCTGCAATTTGATAGCCCCGCGGGTTATGCAAGTATGGGATTACACTGATTTGACATTCGAGTGTAAATCAAGCGTTTCAAATGGGTGTGATCGTTGATGAGACGTGCCAATGGCTTGTATTGATCTTGATGTAATGGGAAGGGTGCGTGTAAGGTTTGTAGTTCTAACAGAGAACATTGTTTGGTATTCTTTAAACCTAATAAATCCCAATAAAATGGTATGGTTTGATACCTGCTCTAGGTTTGCGATTTAACATGACAAAGTTATGATGGCGTCAAACTGAAAGAAACACTGGCATCTATGATTCAGGGGTGCTCAAAGGCAATTTGCTGTTTCATTATGATCTTGCCATAATTTCGAACCCATTGGGATATTCCACCATGTAATGAATCCCTTGCACGCCATTATATTAGCAATTCATTTAGGCAGTGGGGACAGGTCAGTGCGGCTCATTAATGAACATGCTTGGTCTGCTTGGTCTGAGCATTTCAATTGTGTGAGATGCTGGGTACGGAGGAAGATGGAGAAGCATTGTAGTTGGTTTCCTGGACAGCACTTAATAGTATTTTTATCATGTGCCTTGTGTGCACCGGCAGCTTCATCACTTCCTTGCATTTCGCCCATCTAACTGCTACCACATGCACTTGTCAGGCCTTCATCATTGAGCAAGGTCAGCCGGTTCGCAGTGTCTTTTCACGACACTGAATGTTTTCTTGTTATGCATGTGCGACTACTTGTGTGAACTGCATTTTTAACACGCGCCCGGGTAGTCATTTGGATACCCTTCGCTCGGGTGAAGTGTAAATTTGACCCCCTGAGATCTCGGGAACTAAGAGAGCTAGACACACCAAATTCATGGAGTGTCTTGACCTGTACGCAATTTCCTAGGTCAAAGTTTGAAGTTAGTAAGTCATGACCGTCGGGTCAAACAGGGTCAAACAAGGTCATATTCCAGAATGGTGTCCAAAAGAACCCTAGAACCTAGGCAACTGTTTGAAGAAAAATTTCACGCACTCATTAAGGGTCAGTGACCTTGTTTGACCTTTTAACACACACCAGGGTCACCGGTTGGTCAATCTTTGCTCGGGTGAAGGGGATCAATCTGACCCCCTGAGATCCCCGGAATGAAGAGCGCTAGAGAGACAAAATTCACAGCGTGTGTTGAACTGTACGTGAACTCACTTAGGTCAAAGTTTAAAGCTCTTAGGTCATGACCTCCGGGTCAGATAAGATCAAGCATGGTTAAATTCCAGATTAGTCTCCAAAGGACCCCTAGTCATGATGAGCAGAATGATACAAAAGGGTTTTGAGTTGTGCATTTGGATAAGCGACAAAGATTACGCTAGGCAGTATGTTCCTAAAAACAAAGTGTTGACCTGGGTCATTTTAGGTCAGTGACCTATTCTGACTTATATGAAGTCCATGGAGGGTGTAAAATACGGTTCCTGCCATCAATATGTTCGAAATGAGCACCAGAAACAAGCCCATACAGCAAGCTCTAGAGTAATAAAACAGTTTGGTATTACCTTGGTCTGACATTCATACCTGACCCTAGGTCAATGCTTTTTGTGTATGCAATTGTTGTGTTGCCTAAGAAAAGATCTCAGTGATGCACGGATTCGTCTAACACTCCGTTGTTTGGTCGGATTGAACGATTCTCTAGAACGTGCCTTCGCTGGAACCATGACCTGACTCGTACTTACCATAGGTCAGCGACCTTACAAGGTACTTCTAAATGTTCATTGTCACACATTTTGTTATTTAATTGTCTACAGCTATGCAAAATTTGGCGCGGCTTCACCGCGCCGTTTGGAAATCATTTCGGGAAACCCTCGGAGGGGTAAATTTGACCCCTACCCGAGCGCGTGTTAAGTGAAGCAGTCTGATGGTTGTAGCATGTTGCATAGCTGTGGAGCAGAAGACATGACTGCATTTTTGTCACAGATTTTGCAGGGATTACAGAACAAAAACTACACCATTGTTTAGTATGTCATGCCACAGTACAGCATTGAGGTAGTGCTACAATGACACTGTTAACCCGTGCCATTATGCAATGTGCCGCATTGGTTGACAAGATTGTGTGAAGCCCGTGAGATAACAGTTTGTAATTTATGAATAACTGGTAATACCTCATTTAACAACGCTAAATGACTGTTATCAGCGAGAATGCTTTTCCACCACAGTGGTGATATCAGGGTTAACTAGGAATTACATAAATAATCCTAAGCAAGAAAAACATTCATGGTAGCTCATCCCTACCATCTTTGCCACGGCATTAGCAATGTTCTGGCAATCAATTCACAGTAACGTTACAGATTTATTGATTTTTGCATGCAACTGCGTTATAATTACACAAGTTGGTAACTACTGCGCACATTACATAATATCAATGTCAGGACTACAGCACTGCAGGCAGGGATAAGCTGACAATACAATACGTATGTCAAACAGTCCACCAAGGCTTTTCTTACGACCGATACCGAGACAAAAAATCCCCAAACAAGCCATTCACTAATCGACCGCCCAACACAGCGCCCGCGACAAGAATGGCCGGTTGGCGTCAGCTTTCGTGCGTTTCTACGCATTCTTTAGTTCTTGCTGCCACATGCTGCCAGGTATTGCTGGCGTTACAAAACCACTCCATGACGCCATCAAACAATGGCGTAATGAGGCGCCTTTTTCAAGCTTTGAAATTTTGCTAGTTAGGGTCGTTTTTGAGCCTGGAAAGTTTACCAATAGTTACAAGCAAACTTTTCGCATCATATCTGACGCTTATCTCATTATATTTAAATGGGGAACATTCCTTTTCAAATGTTGTACAATTTCTCTGCAGCATAATCCAACTGAGAACTTGCATACACTTCATACCTAATTTGCATCAATATACCAGGCACCCAAACATGTCTGGTATGCACTCAACAGTGAACAATCTGTAGGGAATGAAGGAGACAATGCAAAGCATGGAATGTATTTTTTACCTTAATTCCCTTCGCACTGTTCACTCTCGGGAGCATATCAGACATGTTTTGGCGGCTGGTGAATTAATCCAATTCTTACATGAATGAAATGCAAATTGGCAGTTGGAACATTTTGCAAAGTAACTGGTCATTATTTTAAGCCATAGATGGTGTCTTTAAAGATAATCGGGTAGGAAGAAAAAGCTGAAGTCGCACCACAACATATAGGACCAATAAAAATATAAGTAGTTTAATAAAGATAGAGCCCTAGAGTTCATGCCCATATACTTCGTAGCTTTCCAAAAGATTCAGCGACTTTTTAAAAGTTACAAGTCATCATTGGTAAAAACGGGCATAAAAGAGACAGTTGGAAACCTGGTAAAAATAGCCTAACACATCACAAATCGGTCAAGGGACCATCTCGGTGATTGCACTATTGCATTCACATTGTCGCATCACACAATCGAACTCACACACGCACCCACTCATGTGCCAACATTCGTCTCACTCATTAGAAACTCCATAATTGGCGCTTGAATCGGCCTAGACTCTGAATATTGCGCAAGTCGGGCGGTAGACAGTTAAATCAATCCGATGCTCTGTAGCTAAATCGGCGAGTGCCAGAGTTGCTCACCACTCGGGGGCGCCTCAGCTGGTTAGCCTGTCGCATTTCATGAGTGTGCTCAGCACGTGTGAACATCGCGACCATATCTGGTGGCTGACACGTAAGGCATTTTTGGGCGGGCACAACATGTGATAGGTGACGAGCTGATCAGCACTAACCATCGTAGATCCCTGACAACATCCGATATATGGTCACACCTTCTCCTTCCGCTCACAACCCGCGCACAGAAGTTCACGAGTTTTTGCACGCGATGGAACTGGGTGGCTCCGTGAGTACCATATAGTGCTATATAGTATCTAATGGAAGAAAGAACTAGAGCTCCGACAATGCGAACGATGGTATCTCTTGGGAGTACATGCTTGGCATGGGACAGGGCCATCAGAGCGCCCGTCGACCTGGCAACAAGCTGATCAATGTGCGGTACAAATGAGAGATTTCTGTCCATCACCACACCCAGGTTTTTGACAGCACTGCTTTCAGTGATGACAGCTGACCCGAACTCGACATGCACGGGAGGCATATGACGCAGCATAGCCTTCGTCCCGAAAACCACTAACTGTGTTTTTGTTGCATTGACTTTCATAGAGTGGTTGTTGAACCAGTCCAATACAACTGACAAGATATTCTCCATGTTTGCGACAAGCTGTTGCATTGCACATGTCTTTCTCGTTACCAAAATCTGTGTGTCATCGGCATATTGTATCACTGTAGCGCACTCTGAATCTGAATAACTGTCTACCGCCCGACTTGCGCAATATTCAGAGTCTAGGCCGATTCAAGCGCCAATTATGGAGTTTCTAATGAGTGAGACGAATGTTGGCACATGAGTGGGTGCGTGTGTGAGTTCGATTGTGTGATGCGACAATGTGAATGCAATAGTGCAATCACCGAGATGGTCCCTTGACCGATTTGTGATGTGTTAGGCTATTTTTACCAGGTTTCCAACTGTCTCTTTTATGCCCGTTTTTACCAATGATGACTTGTAACTTTTAAAAAGTCGCTGAATCTTTTGGAAAGCTACGAAGTATATGGGCATGAACTCTAGGGCTCTATCTTTATTAAACTACTTATATTTTTATTGGTCCTATATGTTGTGGTGCGACTTCAGCTTTTTCTTCCTACCCGATTATCTTTAAAGACACCATCTATGGCTTAAAATAATGACCAGTTACTTTGCAAAATGTTCCAACTGCCAATTTGCATTTCATTCATGTAAGAATTGGATTAATTCACCAGCCGCCAAAACATGTCTGATATGCTCCCGAGAGTGAACAGTGCGAAGGGAATTAAGGTAAAAAATACATTCCATGCTTTGCATTGTCTCCTTCATTCCCTACAGATTGTTCACTGTTGAGTGCATACCAGACATGTTTGGGTGCCTGGTATATTGATGCAAATTAGGTATGAAGTGTATGCAAGTTCTCAGTTGGATTATGCTGCAGAGAAATTGTACAACATTTGAAAAGGAATGTTCCCCATTTAAATATAATGAGATAAGCGTCAGATATGATGCGAAAAGTTTGCTTGTAACTATTGGTAAACTTTCCAGGCTCAAAAACGACCCTAACTAGCAAAATTTCAAAGCTTGAAAAAGGCGCCTCATTACGCCATTGTTTGATGGCGTCATGGAGTGGTTTTGTAACGCCAGCAATACCTGGCAGCATGTGGCAGCAAGAACTAAAGAATGCGTAGAAACGCACGAAAGCTGACGCCAACCGGCCATTCTTGTCGCGGGCGCTGTGTTGGGCGGTCGATTAGTGAATGGCTTGTTTGGGGATTTTTTGTCTCGGTATCGGTCGTAAGAAAAGCCTTGGTGGACTGTTTGACATACGTATTGTATTGTCAGCTTATCCCTGCCTGCAGTGCTGTAGTCCTGACATTGATATTATGTAATGTGCGCAGTAGTTACCAACTTGTGTAATTATAACGCAGTTGCATGCAAAAATCAATAAATCTGTAACGTTACTGTGAATTGATTGCCAGAACATTGCTAATGCCGTGGCAAAGATGGTAGGGATGAGCTACCATGAATGTTTTTCTTGCTTAGGATTATTTATGTAATTCCTAGTTAACCCTGATATCACCACTGTGGTGGAAAAGCATTCTCGCTGATAACAGTCATTTAGCGTTGTTAAATGAGGTATTACCAGTTATTCATAAATTACAAACTGTTATCTCACGGGCTTCACACAATCTTGTCAACCAATGCGGCACATTGCATAATGGCACGGGTTAACAGTGTCATTGTAGCACTACCTCAATGCTGTACTGTGGCATGACATACTAAACAATGGTACAGTTTTTGTTCTGTAATCCCTGCAAAATCTGTGACAAAAATGCAGTCATGTCTTCTGCTCCACAGCTATGCAACATGCTACAACCATCAGACTGCTTCACTTAACACGCGCTCGGGTAGGGGTCAAATTTACCCCTCCGAGGGTTTCCCGAAATGATTTCCAAACGGCGCGGTGAAGCCGCGCAAAATTTTGCATAGCTGTAGACAATTAAATAACAAAATGTGTGACAATGAACATTTAGAAGTACCTTGTAAGGTCGCTGACCTATGGTAAGTACGAGTCAGGTCATGGTTCCAGCGAAGGCACGTTCTAGAGAATCGTTCAATCCGACCAAACAACGGAGTGTTAGACGAATCCGTGCATCACTGAGATCTTTTCTTAGGCAACACAACAATTGCATACACAAAAAGCATTGACCTAGGGTCAGGTATGAATGTCAGACCAAGGTAATACCAAACTGTTTTATTACTCTAGAGCTTGCTGTATGGGCTTGTTTCTGGTGCTCATTTCGAACATATTGATGGCAGGAACCGTATTTTACACCCTCCATGGACTTCATATAAGTCAGAATAGGTCACTGACCTAAAATGACCCAGGTCAACACTTTGTTTTTAGGAACATACTGCCTAGCGTAATCTTTGTCGCTTATCCAAATGCACAACTCAAAACCCTTTTGTATCATTCTGCTCATCATGACTAGGGGTCCTTTGGAGACTAATCTGGAATTTAACCATGCTTGATCTTATCTGACCCGGAGGTCATGACCTAAGAGCTTTAAACTTTGACCTAAGTGAGTTCACGTACAGTTCAACACACGCTGTGAATTTTGTCTCTCTAGCGCTCTTCATTCCGGGGATCTCAGGGGGTCAGATTGATCCCCTTCACCCGAGCAAAGATTGACCAACCGGTGACCCTGGTGTGTGTTAAAAGGTCAAACAAGGTCACTGACCCTTAATGAGTGCGTGAAATTTTTCTTCAAACAGTTGCCTAGGTTCTAGGGTTCTTTTGGACACCATTCTGGAATATGACCTTGTTTGACCCTGTTTGACCCGACGGTCATGACTTACTAACTTCAAACTTTGACCTAGGAAATTGCGTACAGGTCAAGACACTCCATGAATTTGGTGTGTCTAGCTCTCTTAGTTCCCGAGATCTCAGGGGGTCAAATTTACACTTCACCCGAGCGAAGGGTATCCAAATGACTACCCGGGCGCGTGTTAAAAATGCAGTTCACACAAGTAGTCGCACATGCATAACAAGAAAACATTCAGTGTCGTGAAAAGACACTGCGAACCGGCTGACCTTGCTCAATGATGAAGGCCTGACAAGTGCATGTGGTAGCAGTTAGATGGGCGAAATGCAAGGAAGTGATGAAGCTGCCGGTGCACACAAGGCACATGATAAAAATACTATTAAGTGCTGTCCAGGAAACCAACTACAATGCTTCTCCATCTTCCTCCGTACCCAGCATCTCACACAATTGAAATGCTCAGACCAAGCATGTTCATTAATGAGCCGCACTGACCTGTCCCCACTGCCTAAATGAATTGCTAATATAATGGCGTGCAAGGGATTCATTACATGGTGGAATATCCCAATGGGTTCGAAATTATGGCAAGATCATAATGAAACAGCAAATTGCCTTTGAGCACCCCTGAATCATAGATGCCAGTGTTTCTTTCAGTTTGACGCCATCATAACTTTGTCATGTTAAATCGCAAACCTAGAGCAGGTATCAAACCATACCATTTTATTGGGATTTATTAGGTTTAAAGAATACCAAACAATGTTCTCTGTTAGAACTACAAACCTTACACGCACCCTTCCCATTACATCAAGATCAATACAAGCCATTGGCACGTCTCATCAACGATCACACCCATTTGAAACGCTTGATTTACACTCGAATGTCAAATCAGTGTAATCCCATACTTGCATAACCCGCGGGGCTATCAAATTGCAGGTTTTCTTGCAATATCCGCACAGGCTTTCGGTTACAACACCGCATTTCGCTTTGAGCTCCCTTCAAAAACAGAGTCCCAAAAGGGGTTCATAGTAACACAACTCAAGAGTTCACACTTGAAGGACACAATTATTTTGTTAAAGATTTAAACTTGTCATTCGACATGTGACGAATATTTAGCAAAATCTATATATCTAAAATTACTATAATATTTCTTCAATGTTACAATGTCTGGCTAACCTATAAAACCGTGCAGGGCACCTTACTCCGGTATACAAGACGCTAACTGAGCTGTCTGTAAAAAATACGTCAGTAAAACAACAGAAAACGTCAGTGCGAGAAAAAGGTGAATTTGCCGTCGTGTCTTGCCTTTTTTATAACATTCGGAAGCGTGCCGTTCTTCGGTACTGCACTATCTTTGCAGACAGGGCCGGTGGTATTTTCTTAAGTGCCCAGTTGACCACAAGTGCCAGACAACCAGAAAGTGCTCGCCATTAGGCTCGCGACACGCATTCACAGCGAATTTTTTTTTCAACAGCCAATCACCTTCCGCGGATTGTACCATGCGTGCCGCATCATCGCTCGTGTTCTCTTTTTATAACCTTTATAACCTCTATAACGACGATCGTATGACGTTATATGACGTCATCACTGCCAAGGTGACTTTCAGGTAGTCTCCCAATAAACTTTTTCGCACTTTTGTAGGCCTTTTAGTCAGGAACCAGAGAGCTTCATGTCTTTTTTGGGTCTTCACTAGCCTTTCACCATCAGTCATAACGTAAAAGGCATCCCTCATCGGCTGCTTCCCTGCGAATCATTGGCTGGTGTTCGATTCCGCGACCGTGCCGCTCCGACGCCGAGCTGAAGGCGGTGCAACTCAGAGCGTCAGCTTGTCGTCTGTACCAGGGAACTTTTTGACCTGCTAACCCTTCTGCTTGCAACCTAAACCTGTCTCAATGCGTGCTCCGTGCCACCGTCCCCGCCCCATCGGAAGCGGTGCCGGGCCGAGCCGGCCCACGTGAGATCGGTGGACCGGCGGCCGGATGTGGTCGGGTCGCCTGGCTGGACGTGGGCGCCCACTGCAGAGGGCGTTACGTCAGGTGGGGCAGCGCCGCCGGCGGCAGCGTGACGGCCAACCGCGTCGCCCTCCCACGGCCGAATAAAAGGCCGGCCGCACAGACATCAGGCACTAGTCACTCCCCAGCAGTGGTGTCCACCTCACATCGCCACGGAAAACATGAAGCTGGTGAGTGCGGTCCGGAAGATCGGTGCTTCACATGAGCGTTGCCTGTCGTATTCCAGCGGCGCCCGTACTGTCAGTTAGGGCGACACAGAGGGTCTTGCAAATAGGGTTGTTGATCATCTTCCATTACTTCTGCGTCCGAAAAAGTCAAAATGTATTTAGTTTTAGTGCCCTTTTCATTCCTTCCAAGGAGCCTAAACAGGTAGGCATGCAGCCATTTCGGTGAACCGCAATATTAGCATGACGTGCTTCAATTGGTCACCTTAAAAATCAGGAGCGTAATTTGACATCCAAAGCGTTGCTGTCATACCACACTGACCAGAAGAGATCAGAACAGAAGTGCGGACGTGGGCCACAATTTCAACAGTCCCTGGATCAGTGGGAAAGGCCACGTCGCCAGTCGTCGCTGTCAGGTGCTAAACATATTCCACAACTATCCCTTGGTCCCTGCATCCACAGCCGGAGACTGATGGCAGAAACTGACATGACAAAGGCACTGAACTAAGTATCATCACGGCCAAAAGATGCGTCGCGATTTCAGCCACTTCTTGCAAAGCTGGGTCGGCACCCTCTCTGACGTCAGCTGGGTGTGTTTCCAGCTGATCGTAGCCTCGCTGGCGGCTCTGGCCTGCGCTGATGGCCCGCGGCCGCAGCCGGCACCAGCCTCCTACCAGCGGCCGGCAGCCCCGGCACCAGCCTCCTACCAGCAGCCGGCGGCACAGGCCTCCTACCAGCAGCCGGCCGGCTACGGCCAGCCCTTCGCCATCCTCAGCGAGGAGAACGTCCACCCGGGCGACGGCACCTACCAGTTCAGCTTCCAGACCGAGAACGGCATCTCACGTAACGAGAACGGCAGCCCCAAGGACGGCTACGGCAAATCTGAGTACGGCCAGCCCACCGGCGGCTACGTCCAGCAGGGCGGCTGGAGCTACAGCGACGATTACGGCCACCCCGTCCAGGTGACGTTTGTTGCCGACGAGAACGGCTACCAGCCGTCTAGCGACATCCTGCCGACGCCGGTGCCGACCGAGTACCCGCTGCCGATCGTGCCACAGGTGTACCAGGGCGAGCAGAGCTATGGCTCTGCCCCAGCCCCCGCTCCCGCCCGCTACAGCGCCCCGGCTCCTGCTGCCCGGCAGTACAATGCTCCCGCTCCTGCGGCTCCTGCTCCTGCTCCCAGGCAGTACAGCGCTCCCGCTCCTGCCCCCAGGCAGTACAATGCTCCTGCTCCGGCTCCTGCTCGTTATAGTGCTCCTGCCCCCGCCCGCAACTACTAAAACGGATGGACGGCGAGCGCTGGGAGTAGTGCATATGCGTGTGCGAGGCTGTGAGGCTGCATGAGTGATATATTTATGCGTCCGTATTGCTAAGAAATACAGGCGCATGTAAAAAACTGTTTTCACCGCACTGTTATGATCATTTGTACTTGAGACAAACGATGCCAACGATGTAAATGGCCAGCAACATGATGGACCGACGAGGCAACCTTTCAACTGAGTAGTTCGCATCCCCACAAGATCCCTGACCTGGCTGCCATGACCCCACAGAAGAGGGATCGACAACGCCGGGCTGCTAGTCAGGTCGCACGGCACGGTCCGGGGTGCCGTGAAACGTCCCTGATCTTTTGGAAGGTAGCGCTCAAATCGTCGTTTTAGGAGTGCTGCTTCACTGGATTGTCGTTCTTCTGATGAGAATATCTGCACTGCAACTGAAACGTTTCAGACCCAGGAGCTGTCCACGCCAATACACATTAAGTTTGTGTTAGTAGTTACTCAGTAGCTCAAGTGAAAGCGGCCCCGGTTTATAGTTAACTACGGTGAAGGTTCTTGAGTGGGACAAAAACTACCTCCGCAATCGGCGGGGGAGGGACACTGGAACATTCCAATGACATGACCAATCCCAAATCGGGATCCACCTAACCATCCCTGAAATATCGGTTTCCCCTTGGACTTATGCCAGTTCCACTTCACGATCGGACGTAAAGCCACAAAACGTGTAGCGAATATTATGTGAAATGTGGTGGGGCTAAGGCCGAGTTAGAACACTCGAGAGTGAAGGGTGTTGGGGTGGAATGGGCTGGGGTGCGGCATCTCTAAATTGAAGACGTAGCTTGTGCGGGGAAGGTGGCGCTGCATGGAGTGCGCGCTGCGCACCAATGCTTTTGTGCCAAAGTTTCCATTTTTTCTATCACTGTTTCTTAGGGGTCTCCTGGCCCTTGCAAGAAGATTGGAGGGGATGTGGAGTTCTCTGACGCTTCGTTGGGATACGCGACTGCTCGTGAACAAGCGACTCCGCCTGAGCTGAACACGCGTCTCCTAAGTTGGACACGCGACGGCTCCCGTGCTAGGCTTATTGCTACTCCAGCGATGGGCTCAGCGACACTGGACTGAGCTACGCACACGTTTCGTTCTGGCACACTTGATGTGATGCGTTTCAGTGTTACCGCAATGGGCATTAGTTTTCAAAGTACACTTCTAATTTATATCTGCTTTCCGTTTAGGTTGTCATCTCCTTCAAAACAGGTATCTGCGCACAGGTTTATGTAAAAGATACAGTTCAGCAAATGACGCAGCTTTTATTGCGATTAAGATCAGAAAGCTGCATTCAGCAGGCAATGTGAATCGTAAACGAAGGTCTAGATATCAGTTGCCAACTATTTATTTTCGTAAACATTTGATGACAACACAAATTTGCTCAATGAGCTATTGATAAATATACAACGTTGTTTTGCTGCTTTGCTAAATGCGCATGTCAGTGACACAGTGGCATTCTTGAACAGCTTATTCTTGCTATCCTTGCTTGTACGCACCATAACAAACAACAACGTAACTTTATTTCATGCTGTTGAATGATACGTCCCTCTAAGGACAACACACACAACATATAAGATCCCGAGTTTGATACTCCAATACGAATATGGCATTGCGGCTGTTGTGGCGCATTCGAAGGTTGTGAAATAGGAGTAAAACTGTCGATTTCCAGTGGCTGTATGGGAAGAAATATGTCTGCACTTTCCTAGAACTGTACATATATTAGCTGTGCCCATGCTCAGTGTAATGAGCTAAGCAGACTTCCCACGACTTGAAATATCCAAATTTATTTACGCTTTGCCAGCACAAAGGCATGAGCTGATGCAGGCTATTTAAGAAGACCACGCCTTTGTCTTGCCGACATGAGGTACAACGGTAAAATCTCTGCACCTTCTATTTATGTGTTGTTTCAAATTTCAACCTCTCTTTTGTAAATTGCCTTCAGAAACTGGCACTGCAGTGATAACTAAGATAACCTTCATCTAACGTTTGCAGGTGAACGCCGTGTTGGATCTGTCGAACAGCCGGCTTTTGCCGGTGAGATCACTAGCTGGCTAGGGCGAGCCGGGATACGGGAGGACATTTTGCAAGAAAGTGACGTTTCTGAACCGTCCCCACCGTCTTAAGGTCGTGGCCAGCCGGATCTCCGCAGCTGGAGGATGCGGACATCACATACCGTGTACCGTGACGAGGTGTCAGGCTGTGTGACACTGGTCAAAAGGGCCTTTCAGCCCGTTTGGTCGAGAGATACATGCACCCCCAACACTGCACGGCTTAGGGCTGGGGCTCAAACAAATATTATTTCACATGATGGCCTTGCAATTGAATACAAACACTAGTGAAAAACAAATTTGCAGCCGCCGCCAGGACCAGAAAGCAGTTGAGGAGAACTGACCGCATCGTAATCTTCAATATCTCGTTGACATTTCATTCACTGACCATTGACCATATGTTGACCATACGTTAACCGAGCATTGCTGCGCATTCGAAATTTATCGCATCATCGCGTAGTTCTTTGTCCATCCGCCGTTATTCGTGCGGTAGTTAAGGCATCACTGTAGGGGATGTTTACATGTCATGGTATATCGCGACCACAAACGATGGCGTAAGCGAGCGTGAGCCGGCGACCGCAGCCGTGCCAGTGAGTGTTCATGCCACGCCGTGCTATGTTCCTTCTTTTCAAGAGCAGGAAACTTGCAAAAGTGCCGGCAACTGTTCAATGGCAAATTGTTCATTCATTACCATACCCGGCTCTGTCTACCACTGCGCCACGATTTCCGAACATAGTGACATCCAGGTGTCTACCCTGCCCGTGAGCGACGAACACGACAGGGGAAGCTGGAGAGCGTGTATTGCGTATAGTACGGATAGTTTCATTCTTATATAAAACTGAAAGGTGAAAGCAATAGACAGGTTAAGTCCAAATCTCATACCCATCTTCAGTGTCTTAGCATCGCCAACTTTACCCGAGGAAACTTGACCACTTAATTGCACCACTCCCGAAATGTGGGAGTGAAAAATTCAAGAAATGCTTTGTTAATGAAACTTAAGAGGTGAATATCACACTTTGAGCACCCGTTTTTACAGCTTTTTTGCCAGTTAACTGATAACAAATTTTGACCAAACATTTCTCAGTCTCTATCTTTATCCAATTATTTTGGTTTTCTTGGTCACACTTAATTGTAATGCAACTTCATTTTTCCTTCTTTTCCGATCATGTTTAAAGACACCATCTATGGCTTCAAGTGCTGATCAATTTCCCTGCAAAATGTTCCAACTGCAAGCTTGCAGATACTTTATACCTAAATTGGATAAATTTGTCAGCCGCCTGAACGTCTTTGAGATGCAGAAGATCTGTTGTCTTCAATATCTGTCTTTAATATCTTGTTGACCTTTATTCACTGCCATTCATACGCTAACCGAGCATTACTACGCAGTCGAAATTTATCGCATCATCGCGTAGTTCTTTGTCCATTCGCCGTTCTTTGTGCAATAACTAACGCATCACTATAGGGGATATTCGCATGTCATAACATACCGCGGCCACAAACGATGCCGTGAGCGAGGGTGAGCCGGCGACCACAGCCGTGCCAGTGAGTGCTCTTGTCACGCCGTGCTATGCTCCTTCTTCTCGAGGACAGCAAAACCGAAAAAAGCGTCGGCAACCGTTCGATAGCAACTTATTCATTCATCATCACACCCGCCCATGTCTACCATTGCGCTACGTTTTCCGAGCCGGTGATGTCTAGGGATCTACCCCGCCCGTGAGCGATGAACACGGCAGGGTAAGCTGTAGAGCGTGTACTGCCGCCACGCAGCGGGATGGCAGCCAGTGTGCACTGCACGCGGCGGATAGCGTTTCGACCTCATTGGGATTACGAGACAAGTCAAAACCCAAGGCCGACATGTTAAGGGCACGCACAACGTCAGCATTTTCATGGCATCACAAAGCACACGCAATCGGCCATGCCCACGCAGTTCGCGTAATTGGCGTGTTTTCCTCTCGTTATTTACTCTCCCCATCTGGCCAAAAGTGATGAAGAATTGACTAAGTGTTTTATCGCATTCGTCCATGTGATGCTTATAGGCACTGTTGGGCCACGCCGTGGCTACGTGTGTTTTAAATATGCGCGGACAATTAGCTATCTTCGCATAATCGTTCCCTAAATTGTGCAGCATCTTCACTAGCCTTTCAGCATCAGTCACAACGTAAAAGGCATCCGTCATCGGCCGCTTCCCTGCGAATCATTGGCTGGTGTTCGATTGCGCGGCCGTGCCGCTCCGACGCCGACCTGAAGGTGGCGCAACCCAGAGCGCTAGCCTGCCGCTTGTACCAGAAAACCTAGTAACTTGCTAACCGTTCTGCTTCCAACCTGAACATGTTTCTGTGCGTGGTCCGTGCCGCCGTCCCCGCCCCCTTGGAAGCGGCGTTGGGTCGGGCCGGCTCACGTGAGATCGGTGGACCGGCGGCCGGTTGTGGTCGGGTCGCCTGGCTGGACGGGTCGCCCACTGCAGAGGGCGTTGCGTCAGGTGGGGCAGCGCCGCCGGCGGCAGCGTGACGGCCAACCGCGTCGCCCTCCCACGGCCAAATAAAAGCCCGGCCGCACAGACACCAGGCACCAGTCACTCGCCAGCAGTGGTCTCCATCTTACAACGCCACGGCAAACATGAAGCTGGTGAGTGCGGCCAGAGAGATCGGTGCTTCACATGAGGGATGCCTTTCGTATTCCAGCGGTGTCTGTGCTGTCAGTTGGGGCGCCAGGGAGGGTCTTTTAGATAAGGTCGTTGATCATCTTTCATTTTTTCCGTGTCTTTCCAAGCCAAAGTGTGTTTAGTAAACAGGTGGGTATGCAGCCATTCCGGTGAACCGCAATATTACCATGGCTTGCTTAAATTGGTCACCATAAAAAATCAGGAGCGTAATTTGACGTCCAAAACTAGCTTGGATGGCAGATTGGCACGATACCACTCTTGTCAGAAGAGATCAGAACAGGCGTGCGGACGTAGGCTGCAATTTCAGCAGTCCCTCAATCAGTGTGAAAGGCCACGTCGTCAGTCAATGCGCTGTGAGATGCTACACATATTCCATAGCCATCCCTTGATCCCTGCATCCGCTGATGAGAGAAACTGACCTGACAAAGGCGCTGAACTACGTCTTATCACGGTAAAAAGGTGCGTCGCGATTTCAGCCTCTGCATGCACTGCTGGATCAGCACTCGCTCTGACGTCACTTGGGTGTTTTTCCAGTTGATCGTAGCCTCGCTGGCGGCTCTGGCCTGCGCTGATGGCCCGCGGCCGCAGCCGGCACCCGCCTCCTACCAGCGGCCAGCGGCCCCGGCACCAGCCTCCTACCAGCAGCCGGCGGCACCGGCCTCCTACCAGCAGCCGGCCGGCTACGGTCAGCCCTTCGCCATCCTCAGCGAGGAGAACGTCCACCCGGGCGACGGCACCTACCAGTTCAGCTTCCAGACCGAGAACGGCATCTCACGTAACGAGAACGGCAGCCCCAAAGCCGGTTACGGCAAATCCGAGTACGGCCAGCCCACCGGCGGCTACGTACAGCAGGGTGGCTGGAGCTACAGCGACGACTACGGCAACCCCATCCAGGTGACGTTTGTTGCCGACGAGAACGGCTACCAGCCGTCTAGCGACATCCTGCCGACGCCGGTGCCGACCGAGTACCCGCTGCCGATCGTGCCGCAGGTGTACCAGGGCGAGCAGAGCTATGGCTCTGCCCCAGCCCCCGCTCCCGCCCGCTACAGCGCCCCGGCTCCTGCTGCCCGGCAGTACAACGCTCCCGCTCCTGTGGCTCCTGCTCCTGCTCCTCGGCAGTACAAACGCTCCCGCTCCTGCTCCTGCTCCTGCTCCCAGGCAGTACAGCGCTCCCGCTCCTGCCCCCAGGCAGTACAATGCTCCTGCTCCGGCTCCTGCTCGTTATAATGCTCCTGCCCCCGCCCGCAACTACTAAAACGGATGGACGGCGAGTGCTGGGAATAGCGCATATGTGTGTGCGAGGCTGTGAGGCTGCATGAGTGATATATTTATCCGTCCGTATTGCTAAGAAATACAGGCGCATGTAGAATAAACTGTTTTCACCGCACTCTTATGATCATTTGTACCTGAGACAAACGATGCCAACGATGTAAATGGCCGGCAACATGATGGACCGACGAAGCAACCTTTCAACTGAATAGTTCACACCCCCACCAGATCCCTGACATGGCTACCAGGAGCCCAAAGAAGAGGGATCGACAACGCCGGGCTGCTAGTCAGGTCGCAAGGCACGATCCGGAGTGCCGTGAAACGTCCCTGATCTTTTGAGAGGTGGTGCCCAAATCGTCGTTTTAGGAGTGCTGCTTCATTGGATTGTTTTTCTTGTGATGAGAATATCTGCACGGCAATTGAAACTTTTCAGATCCAGGAGCTGTCCACACCAAGGCACACAAAGTTTGTGTTAGTAGTTACTCAGTAGCTCAAGTGAAAGCGGCTCCGGTTCATAATTAACTGCGGTGTGAGGATTTTTGAGTGGGTCAGAAACTACCTCCCCACTCGGCGGGGGGGAGACATTGGAACATCCCAATGACATGACCGATCCCAAATCGGGATTCACCTAACCAACCCTGAAATTTGGATTTCCCACTGAACTTATGCCAATTTATCTTCACGGTCGGACGAAAAGTCACAAAACATATGGAGAATATCATGTGAAATGTGGTGGGGCTAGGGCGTGGTTAGAACACTCCGAGAGCGAAGGGGGTTAGGGTAGGATGGGCTGGGGTGCGGTATCTGGTAATTTCAAGAGGTAGCTTGTGCGGGGAAGGTGGCGTTGTAACGAAGGGCGCTTTGCACAACAATGCCTTTGTGCCGAATTTTCCATTTTTTCTATCACTGTTTCTTAGGGGTCTGTTGGCCCTTCCGAGAAGATTGGAGGGGACCTGGAGTTCTGTGACGCTTTGTTTGGACACGCCGCTGTTCCTGAGCTGGACAAGCGAATCATCCTGACCTGAACACGCGACTCCTAAGTTGGACACGCGACGGCTCCTGTGCTTGGATTATTGCTGCTCCAACGATGGGCTCAGCGACACCGGACTGAGCTACGCATGCGTTTTGTTTTGGCACACTTGATGTGATGCGTTTCACCGCTACCGCAACGGCCATTAGTTTTCAAAGTATACTTTTAATTTATATGTGCTTTCCATTTACGTTGCCATCTCCTTCAAAACAGGTATCTGCGCGCAGGTCTATGTAAAAGATACAGTTCAGCATATGACGTATATTTTACTGCGATTAAGATCCGAAAGCTGGTCAGCAGGCTATGTGAGTCATAAACGAAGGTCTAGATATCAGTTGCCAACTATTTTTTTCCGCGATCATTTTGTGGCAACAGAAATTTGCTCAATGAGATATTGATAAATATGCCACGTTGTTTTGCTGCTTTGCTAAGTGCGCATGTCAGTGACACAGCAGCATTTTTGAACAGCTTATTCTTACTACCCTTGCGTGTACGCAGCATAACAAACAACAATGTAACTTTATTTCATGCTGTTGAATGATACGTCCCTCTAAGGACAGCACACACAACATATAAGATCCCGAGTTTGATACTCCAATACGAATATGGCATTGCGGCTGTTGTGGCGCATTCGGATGTTGTGAAATGGAAAGAGTAAAACTGTCCAGTTCTAGTGGCTGTATGACATGAAATATGTCTGAACTTTCCTAGAACTGTTTAGCATTTGTTTCCATGTACAATGTAATGAGCTCAGTAGACTTTCCACAACTGGAAATATCCAGACTTCTTTACGCTTTGCCAGTGCAAAGTCATGAGTTCGCTTCGTTAGCGAGATGAGATGCAAGCGCAAAATCTCTGTTCCTGTTGTCCATGTGCTGTTTCAAATTTCATCGTCAGATCACCACCTCGCCAGGGTGAGCCGGGATCCAGCATGGCATTTTGGAAGAAGCCGACCTTTCTAAACCGTCCCCACCGTCTTACGGTCGGAGCCAGGCGGACCTCTGCAGCTGGAGGATGCGGATATCTCATACCGTATACCCTGACAGGATGTCAGGCCGTGTGACACCGCTCAGAAGAGCTCAGAGTTGTTCTGCCCGTTTGGTCCAGAGTTACATGTATGTCGAACACCTTCCACGGTTTAGGACTGGGGCTTTAGTAAATCTCCTTCCACATGATGGCTTTCCAACCACATGCGAGCACTACGTGAAAAAAATTAAGTTGCCACATGGACCAGAAAGCAGTTAAGGAGAACTGAGCGCATCGTTATCATCAATGTCTTGTTGACTTTTCATACATTAACAATTCATTATACGTTAACGGAGCATTGCTGCGCAGTCGAAATTTATCGCATCATCGCATAGATCTTTGTCCATCCGCCGTTGTTCGTACGGTGGCTAACACATCCCTATAGAGGATATTTATATGGCATGGCACACCAAGACCACAAACGATGCCGTGAGCGAGCGTGAGCCGGCGACCACAGCCGTGCCAGTGAGTGCTCATGCCACGCCGTGCTATGCTCCTTCTTCTCGAGAGCAGAAAAACTTGCAAAAGTACCGGCAACTGTTTAATGGCAACTTATTCATGCATCATCACACCCGGCCCTCTCTATCATTGCTCACGTTTTCCGAACACAGTGATATCTAAGTGGCTACCATACCCCTGTGAGTGATGAACACGACAGGAAAGCTTTGGAGCGCGTACGGCCGCCACGGAGCGGGATGTGAGGCCAGTATGTCGTCTGCACGGTGGATGGCTGTCGGCCTTAATGGGATTACGAGCAAAGCCAACACTCGAGGCTAGGCTGCTAAGGGCACACGCACAGTTAGCTCTCTCATGGCAGCACAAGGCACAAGCAATTGACTATACCCTCACAGTTCGCGTCATTGGCGTGTTTTCCTGTCGGTGTTTAGTCTCCCAATCTGGCTAAAAGTTCCGGAAAACTGATCAAGTGTTTCATCGGATTACTCCATGTGATGTTTCTAGGAACTCTCGGCTCACGCCATGGTGACGCGTGTTATTAAAAAACGTACGGACAACGGGTCATTTTTGCATAACCGTTTGAAACATGGTTCAAAATCTTCAACAGCCTTTCAGTACCAGTAGCAACATAAAAGGCCTCCGACATCGGCCGCTCGTCTATAAATCATTGGCTGGTGCTCGATTGCGCGACCATACCGCTCCGAAGCCGACCTGAAGGTGACACGGTCTAGCGCGTC
This sequence comes from Pollicipes pollicipes, assembly GCF_011947565.3. Classification (NCBI taxonomy): domain Eukaryota; kingdom Metazoa; phylum Arthropoda; class Thecostraca; order Pollicipedomorpha; family Pollicipedidae; genus Pollicipes; species Pollicipes pollicipes. The sequence continues at coordinate 20,073,086 of NW_023596136.1, read as the reverse complement.
AGCCTGCCGCTTGTGCTACCAACCTTGCCAACCTGCTTTCTTCTTCTTCTGCTTCCAACCTGAACCTGTCTCTGTGCGTGCTCCGTGCCGCCGTCCCCGCCCTCTCGGAAGCAGCGCTGGGTCGGGCCGGCTCACGTGGAATCGGTGGACCGGCGGCCGGTTATGGTCGGGTCGTCTGGCTGGACGGGGACGCCCACTGCAGAGGGCGTTGCGTCAGGCGGGGCAGCGCCGCCGGCGGCAGCGTGACGGCCAACCGCGTCGCCCTCCCACGGCCAAATAAAAGCCCGGCCGCACAGACATCAGGCACCAGTCACTCGCCAGCAGTGGTGTCCATCTCACAACGCCACGGAAAACATGAAGCTGGTGAGTGCGGTCAGGGAGATCGGTGCTTGACATGAGGGTTGCCTTTCGTAGTTCAGCGGTGTCTGTACTGCCAGTTGGGGCGCCAGGGAGGGTCTTTTAGATAAGGTCGTTGATCAGCGGTCATTTCTTTACGTAGCAGACGAAGTCAAAGTGCCCACAGTCGCAGCGCCTCAGTGCTTTTTTATATCCGTCCCAAGTAGTCTACACGGGTAGGTATATAGCCATTTTGGTGAGCCGCAAAAGTAATCTAACTGGCTTAAATTGGCCCACTTAAAAACTTAGTATTTCATTTGACATCCAAAACTTTCACATGATAATGCACTGGTCAGAAGAGATCAGAACAGACGTTCGGACGTCAGGCTCCAAATTCAACAGCCCCTGAATCAGTGTGAATCGCCGCGTTGCCAGTCAACGCGCACAGATGCTGCACACATTCCATAGCTATCCCTTGATCCCTGCATCCACGGGCGGAGATCGATAACAAAGAGTGGTCTGGCAAAGGTGCTAAACTGCGTCTTGTCATGGTGAAATCATGCGTCGCAATCTCAACCCTTGTCTGCACCGTTGAGTCGGCATCCCCTCTGACGTCAGCTGGGTGTGTTTCCAGCTGATCGTAGCCTCGCTGGCGGCTCTGGCCTGCGCTGATGGCCCGCGGCCGCAGCCGGCGCCCGCCTCCTATCAGCGGCCAGCGGCCCCGGCACCAGCCTCCTACCAGCAGCCGGCGGCACCGGCCTCCTACCAGCAGCCGGCCGGCTACGGCCAGCCCTTCGCCATCCTCAGCGAGGAGAACGTCCACCCGGGCGACGGCACCTACCAGTTCAGCTTCCAGACCGAGAACGGCATCTCACGTAACGAGAACGGCAGCCCCAAGGCCGGCTACGGCAAATCCGAGTACGGCCAGCCCACCGGCGGCTACGTCCAGCAGGGCGGCTGGAGCTACAGCGACGACTACGGCAACCCCATCCAGATGACGTTTGTTGCCGACGAGAACGGCTACCAGCCGTCTAGCGACATCCTGCCGACGCCGGTGCCGACCGAGTACCCGCTGCCGATCGTGCCGCAGGTGTACCAGGGCGAGCAGAGCTATGGCTCTGCCCCAGCCCCCGCTCCCGCCCGCTACAGCGCCCCGGCTCCTGCTCCTCGGCAGTACAACGCTCCCGCTCCTGCTCCTGCTCCCAGGCAGTACAGCGCTCCCGCTCCTGCGGCTCCTGCTCCTGCTCCTCGGCAGTACAACGCTCCCGCTCCTGCTCCTGCTCCCAGGCAGTACAGCGCTCCCGCTCCTGCCCCCAGGCAGTACAATGCTCCTGCTCCGGCTCCCACTCGTTACAGTGCTCCTGCCCCCGCCCGCAACTACTAAGACGGATGGACGGCGAGCGCTAGACATAGCGTCTACGAGTGTGCGAGGCTGTGTGGCTACATGAGTGAAATACTTATCCGTCCGTATTGCTAAGAAATACAGGCGCATGTAAAATAAACTGTTATCATCGCACTCTTATGATCATTTGTAGCTGAGCCAAACAATGCCATCGATGTAAATGGCAGGCGACATGATGGACCGACTAGGCAGCCTTTCAACTGAATAGTTCACATCCCCACCAGATCCCTGACCTGGCTGCCAGGACCCCACAGAAGAGGGATCGACAACGCCCGCTGCTAGTCACGTCGCATGGCTGGCTCCGTTGCACAGTTTTTACTTTTAGGGCGCCTGTCTGGCGGAGTCGGGTGTCAGAATGGTAGGCCCCGCAGCATGGGTTGTACTTCCAGATTGCCTGTCCTGCGGAGTCGGGTGTCAGAACGGTAGGCCCCGCCGCACAGGTTGTATTTGCAAGGAACCTGTCCGGCGGAGTCGGGCGAGAGGCTCAGTCCGCTGATGTAGAAGTTCACGGTAATGTTGATCTGGCCGTACGTCTTCTCCAGCGACACCTTCTCTAGCAAACGGCTTAAGAGGCGCCACTAGGACGTGCGGAAGCGTCTCAGTCGAGAGGCTCTTGATGCAGATCTTGCGCTTTAGATACTTTCGAGCGCGCGGGCTTTTTGTCTCTGTGGAGCGTTTCCGTCTCGGGGAAGACGTCAGAGCAAGCCTGCAAATGCACTGGCCCGTCTTGGATGAGATCGGCGGACCCATTTTCCAGAACCTGCCAAGCGCCACGGACACGTGGCCCACGCCGTACACTGCAGCGGGGTCTTAAGCTGTCAACAAACGAATCAATGCACTTCCAATTTAATACACTGAAAGTTCTTCAGACGCAGGAAACGCCTCTAGGCCTCCGTTGAATTATGTCTGGAACTGAAGCCATCGGTCATCGATGTCAGTAGTGGTGGGGTTTGGTCGCCTGGTAACAGGGTTGATGCCCTTATACACAATATTTTTTAACAAAGCTAATGATACAGCAAACTGTTTTGCTGCAAACATCGCAAACACAGGACTGTTTCTTGCCGGATGTTCTGTAGCACCGTGTCCATGTCTGTTGCGTACCTCAGGATGGTATTTAACCTATCGCCTTTCTGTACTCCAGCTGGCGTGCCCCGAGCCTGAAAACTTTCCCATCGGTTAGGCAGGGCATAGGGGACATGTACTACCCGCCCAAAGACAAAGAGGAAGCATGAAACACCGCGCAGGGTTTACCACATATTTGTAAGTGTAGGAAAAGGAAGGAGTAGCTCTAAACACATGCATGGAAATGTTCGTGAGGATGACCCAGGCCAAGTTAATTTGTAAAGTTGTACGTGCCAGTGCCTGGCTACTGCAGCCGCTGGACCGCACCGGACTGACGCTCCGCGTGCCTGTGCCATCGTCCGCCGTGCTCTTGTCCACGTGCCTGCGCCGTTGTCCATCGTGTTATTGGCCACGTGCTCCATACCGGCAGTCTTCCACACTCACTCGTCGCTACGGCCGGCCAAGCGCACGTTCAGCCCCCCGTCCGATATGCTGTACCGCTAAGCAGCGCTCCTCGTCCGTGCCCCTGCGCCAAGCCGGGGACAACGGATATCCCAGTATTTCCGCGGATCCCCTTAGCTATTCCCTGATCTCCTGAGGAAAGCACCGTTTCTCTCCAAATGGTGGGTTCTAATTCAACCAATGTCCCACACGAACTAAAACCCTATCAAGCCTGTTGGTATTTGCCGAGACAGATATGCTTCGAGCACAACTGCAACGCGGCAACAAGCAGGTTAACCCACAGTGGTCATCCAATCAGCAGGCGCATCGCGACTAAAATCTATTTTTGTTTTGGGTAACACGGATAGTTCCATTCTTATATAAGAACGGTAAGGTGAAATCAATACGCTGATTAAATGTGCATGCCCATACTCATGCTCAGCGTCCTAGAATCACCGACTGCGTGTTAAAGAGCACCCTATGAGGCGGAATTTTCACTCATTTTCCCCCATACTTAATGCGAATTTTTCACTCCTACCTGATATTGCCCAACCACACATACCAAGCCCATGTTTCCCTTTCAGATGTTCTAAGGCGTCATCCAAAACCGAGCTCACTTGAAGCCATCAAGCATAAACAGGGGTCAACAGAACCTGGACACCCATGGCTATATCTTGTCTCACCTACGGGTGTTTTATGCCTACGTATTTAAAAACCAAGGACACCAGGTACCTTCAAGCCCAAGAGCCTCAGTGACTCCAGCCACTTGCGTGCATTAAGTTTGGGTTATTAATCACATTTATCACAATCATCAGCCATGCGCCAAATGCAAGATTTTCAGGCATCACCAATTTCTTGGGTCACACCACCCGAACACCACAGCAAAGAAAAACCGATACAACCACCAGCACAGCGCAGTGGAGAATTTTTCCACGTTTTTCTTGTACCCGAAGAAACTTAACCACTAAATTGCACCACTCCCAAAAAGTAGAAGTGAAAAATTAAGAAAACCTTCTCAATGAACTCTAACAGCTGAATTTCACAATTTGAGCACTCCTTTTCACAACTTTTTGGTCAAACCAATTGATAACAAAATTTGACCGAACATTTTTGACGAACACCGAACAAATTTGCCTGCAAACACGCTCTTGTCACAACGCTCCCAAAAACCAGTGATTTGAACGATCCTACCAAATTTAGGCCAATCTCTGTAGTGCCAGCGATAAGGAAGATGGTCGAGCGTATTGTTCATCATCAACTAAGTTCATATTTTAACGAGCATGATTTCTTTTCGCATACACAACACGGATATCGTGCGAAATTTTCAACAGAGACCGCACTTACTGTAGTGACTGATAAAATACCGCGATGGATGCTGGTGAGATCGCTCTGCTTTTTTTTATAGATCTGTCAAAATGTTTTAACGTTGTGGACCACCAGCTTCTCTTATCCAAGCTTAAGATATGCAATATCGACACGAAATGGTTTGAAAGCTACCTTTGCGGGCATACCCAACAGGATCAGGCCAGATATCGTTCAGGGCATACTGTGCGCTCTCGTACTCTTCCGAATGGGATGGGGGTATTTCAGAGTACCGCCCTCGGGCCGCTCCTATATTCCATTTTCTCGAACGATCTAGCGTTATATTCAGAGTGCGCTACAGTGATACAATATGCCGATGACACACAGATTTTGGTAACGAGAAAGACATGTGCAATGCAACAGCTTGTCGCAAACATGGAGAATATCTTGTCAGTTGTATTGGACTGGTTTAACAACCACTCTATGAAAGTCAATGCAACAAAAACACAGTTAGTGGTTTTCGGGACGAAGGCTATGCTGCGTCATATGCCTCCCGAGCATGTCGAGTTCGGGTCAGCTGTCATCACTGAAAGCAGTGCTGTCAAAAACCTGGGTGTGGTGATGGACAGAAATCTCTCATTTGTACCGCACATTGATCAGCTTGTTGCCGGGTCGACGGGCGCTCTGATGGCCCTGTCCCATGCCAAGCATGTACTCCCAAGAGATACCCTCGTTCGCATTGTCGGAGCTCTAGTTCTTTCTTCCATTAGATACTATATAGCACTATATGGTACTCACGGAGCCACCCAGTTCCATCGCGTGCAAAAACTCGTGAACTTCTGTGCGCGGGTTGTGAGCGGAAGGAGAAGGTGTGACCATATATCGGATGTTGTCAGGGATCTACGATGGTTAGTGCTGATCAGCTCGTCACCTATCACATGTTGTGCCCGCCCAAAAATGTCTTACGTGTCAGCCACCAGATATGGTCGCGATGTTCACACGTGCTGAGCACACTCATGAAATGCGACAGGCTAACCAGCTGAGGCGCCCCCGAGTGGTGAGCAACTCTGGCACTCGCCGATTTAGCTACAGAGCATCGGATTGATTTAACTGTCTACCGCCCGACTTGCGCAATATTCAGAGTCTAGGCCGATTCAACCGCCAATTATGGAGTTTCTAATGAGTGAGACGAATGTTGGCACATGAGTGGGTGCGTGTGTGAGTTCGATTGTGTGATGCGACACTGTGAATGCAATAGTGCAATCACCGAGATGGTCCCTTGACCGATTTGTGATGTGTTAGGCTATTTTTACCAGGTTTCCAACTGTCTCTTTTATGCCCGTTTTTACCAATGATGACTTGTAACTTTTAAAAAGTCACTGAATCTTTTGGAAAGCTACGAAGTATATGGGCATGAACTCTAGGGCTCTATCTTTATTAAACTACTTATATTTTTATTGGTCCTATATGTTGTGGTGCGACTTCAGTTTTTTCTTCCTTCCCGATTATCTTTAAAGACACCATCTATGGCTTAAAATAATGACCAGTTACTTTGCAAAATGTTCCAACTGCCAATTTGCATTTCATTCATATAAGAATTGGATTAATTCACCAGCCGCCAAAACATGTCTGATATGCTCCCGAGAGTGAACAGTGCGAAGGGAATTAAGGTAAAAAATACATTCCATGCTTTGCATTGTCTCCTTCATTCCCTACAGATTGTTCACTGTTGAGTGCATACCAGACATGTTTGGGTGCCTGGTATATTGATGTAAATTAGGTATGAAGTGTATGCAAGTTCTCAGTTGGATTATGCTGCAGAGAAATTGTACAACATTTGAAAAGGAATGTTCCCCATTTAAATATATTGAGATAAGCGTCAGATATGATGCAAAAAGTTTGCTTGTAACTATTGGTAAACTTTCCTGGCTCAAAAACGACCCTAACTAGCAAAATTTCAAAGCTTGAAAAAGGCGCCTCATTACGCCATTGTTTGATGGCGTCATGGAGTGGTTTTGTGACGCCAGCAATACCTGGCAGCATCTGGCAGCAAGAACTAAAGAATGCGTAGAAACGCACGAAAGCTGACGCCAACCGGCCATTCTTGTCGCGGGCGCTGTGTTGGGCGGTCGATTAGTGAATGGCTTGTTTGGGGATTTTTTGTCTCGGTATCGGTCGTAAGAAAAGCCTTGGTGGACTGTTTGACATACGTATTGTATTGTCAGCTTATCCCTGCCTGCAGTGCTGTAGTCCTGACATTGATATTATGTAATGTGCGCAGTAGTTACCAACTTGTGTAATTATAACGCAGTTGCATGCAAAAATCAATAAATCTGTAACGTTACTGTGAATTGATTGCCAGAACATTGCTAATGCCGTGGCAAAGATGGTAGTGTTGAGCTACCATGAATGTTTTTCTTGCTTAGGATTATTTATGTATTTCCTAGTTAACCCTGATATCACCACTGTGGTGGAATAGCATTCTCGCTGATAACAGTCATTTAGCGTTGTTAAATGAGGTATTACCAGTTATTCATAAATTACAAACTGTTATCTCACGGGCTTCACACAATCTTGTCAACCAATGCGGCACATTGCATAATGGCACGGGTTAACAGTGTCATTGTAGCACTACCTCAATGCTGTACTGTGGCATGACATACTAAACAATGGTGTAGTTTTTGTTCTGTAATCCCTGCAAAATCTGTGACAAAAATGCAGTCATGTCTTCTGCTCCCACAGCTATGCAACATGCTACAACCATCAGACTGCTTCACTTAACACGCGCTCGGGTAGGGGTCAAATTGATCCCTCCGAGGGTTTCCCGAAATGATTTCCAAACGGCGCGGTGAAGCCGCGCCAAATTTTGCATAGCTGTAGACAATTAAATAACAAAATGTGTGACAATGAACATTTAGAAGTACCTTGTAAGGTCGCTGACCTATGGTAAGTAGGAGTCAGGTCATGGTTCCAGCGAAGGCACGTTCTAGAGAATCGTTCAATCCGACCAAACAACGGAGTGTTAGACGAATCCGTACATCACTGAGATCTTTTCTTAGGCAACACAACAATTGAATACACAAAAAGCATTGACCTAGGGTCAGGTGTGAATGTCAGACCAAGGTAATACCAAACTGTTTTATTACTCTAGAGCTTGCTGTATGGGCTGGTTTCTGGTGCTCATTTCGAACATATTGATGGCAGGAACCGTATTAAACACCTTCCATGGACTTCATATAAGTCAGAATAGGTCACTGACCTAAAATGACCCAGGTCAACACTTTGTTTTTAGGAACATACTGCCTAGCGTAATCTTTGTCGCTTATCCAAATGCACAACTCAAAACCCTTTTGTATCATTCTGCTCATCATGGACTAGGGGTCCTTTGGAGACTAATCTGGAATTTAACCATGCTTGATCTTATCTGACCCGGAGGTCATGACCTAAGAGCTTTAAACTTTGACCTAAGTGAGTTCACGTACAGTTCAACACACGCTGTGAATTTTGTCTCTCTAGCGCTCTTCATTCCGGGGATCTCAGGGGGTCAGATTGATCCCCTTCACCCGAGCAAAGATTGACCAACCGGTGACCCTGGTGTGTGTTAAAAGGTCAAACAAGGTCACTGACCCTTACTGAGTGCGTGAAATTTTTCTTCAAACAGTTGCCTAGGTTCTAGGGTTCTTTTGGACACCATTCTGGAATATGACCTTGTTTGACCCTGATTGACCCGACGGTCATGACTTACTAACTTCAAACTTTGACCTAAGAAATTGCGTACAGGTCAAGACACTCCATGAATTTGGTGTGTCTAGCTCTCTTAGTTCCCGAGATCTCAGGGGGTCAAATTTACACTTCACCCGAGCGAAGGGTATCCAAATGACTACCCGGGCGCGTGTTAAAAATGCGGTTCACACAAGTAGTCGCACATGCATAACAAGAAAACATTCAGTGTCGTGAAAAGACACTGCGAACCGGCTGACCTTGCTCAATGATGAAGGCCTGACAAGTGCATGTGGTAGCAGTTAGATGGGCGAAATGCAAGGAAGTGATGAAGCTGCCGGTGCACACAAGGCACATGATAAAAATACTATTAAGTGCTGTCCAGGAAACCAACTACAATACTTCTCCATCTTCCTCCGTACCCAGCATCTCACACAATTGAAATGCTCAGACCAAGCATGTTCATTAATGAGCCGCACTGAACTGTCCCCACTGCCTAAATGAATTGCTAATATAATGGCGTGCAAGGGATTCATTACATGGTGGAATATCCCAATGGGTTCGAAATTATGGTAAGATCATAATGAAACAGCAAATTGCCTTTGAGCACCCCTGAATCATAGATGCCAGTGTTTCTTTCAGTTTGACGCCATCATAACTTTGTCATGTTAAATCGCAAACCTAGAGCAGGTATCAAACCATACCATTTTATTGGGATTTATTAGATTTAAAGAATACCAAACAATGTTCTCTGTTAGAACTACAAACCATACACGCACCCTTCCCATTACATCCAAATCAATACAAGCCATTGGCACGTCTCATCAACGATCACACCCATTTGAAACGCTTGATTTACACTCGAATGTCAAATCAGTGTAATCCCATACTTGCATAACCCGCGGGGCTATCAAATTGCAGGTTTTCTTGCAATATCTGCACAGGCTTTCGGTTACAACACCGCATTTCGCTTTGAGCTCCCTTCAAAAACAGAGTCCCAAAAGGGGTTCATAGTAACACAACTCAAGAGTTCACACTTGAAGGACACAATTATTTTGTTAAAGATTTAAACTTGTCATTCGACATGTGACGAATATTTAGCAAAATCTATATATCTAAAATTACTATAATATTTCTTCAATGTTACAATGTCTGGCTAACCCATAAAACCGTGCAGGGCACCTTACTCCGGTATACAAGACGCTAACTGAGCTGTCTGTAAAAAATACGTCAGTAAAACAACAGAAAACGTCAGTGCGAGAAAAAGGTGAATTTGCCGTCGTGTCTTGCCTTTTTTATAACATTCGGAAGCGTGCCGTTCTTCGGTACTGCACTATCTTTGCAGACAGGGCCGGTGGTATTTTCTTAAGTGCCCAGTTGACCACAAGTGCCAGACAACCAGAAAGTGCTCGCCATTAGGCTCGCGACACGCATTCACAGCGAATTTTTTTTCAACAGCCAATCACCTTCCGCGGATTGTACCATGCGTGCCGCATCATCGCTCGTGTTCTCTTTTTATAACCTTTATAACCTCTATAACGACGATCGTATGACGCTATATGACGTCATCACTGCCAAGGTGACTTTCAGGTAGTCTCCCAATAAACTTTTTCGCACTTTTGTAGGCCTTTTAGTCAGGAACCAGAGAGCTTCATGTCTTTTTTGGGTCTTCACTAGCCTTTCACCATCAGTCATAACGTAAAAGGCATCCCTCATCGGCTGCTTCCCTGCGAATCATTGGCTGGTGTTCGATTCCGCGACCGTGCCGCTCCGACGCTGACCTGAAGGTGGTGCAACTCAGAGCGTCAGCTTGTCGTCTGTACCAGGAAACTTTTTGACCTGCTAACCCTTCTGCTTGCAACCTAAACCTGTCTCAATGCGTGCTCCGTGCCGCCGTCCCCGCCCCATCGGAAGCGGTGCCGGGCCGAGCCGGCTCACGTGAGATCGGTGGACCGGCGGCCGGATGTGGTCGGGTCGCCTGGCTGGACGTGGGCGCCCGCTGCAGAGGGCGTTACGTCAGGTGGGGCAGCGCCGCCGGCGGCAGCGTGACGGCCAACCGCGTCGCCCTCCCACGGCCGAATAAAAGGCCGGCCGCACAGACATCAGGCACTAGTCACTCCCCAGCAGTGGTGTCCACCTCACATCGCCACGGAAAACATGAAGCTGGTGAGTGCGGTCCGGAAGATCGGTGCTTCACATGAGCGTTGCCTGTCGTATTCAGCGGCGTCCGTACTGTCAGTTAGGGCGACACAGAGGGTCTTGCAAATAGGGTTGTTGATCATCTTCCATTACTTCTGCGTCCGAAAAAGTCAAAATGTATTTAGTTTTAGTGCCCTTTTCATTCCTTCCAAGGAGCCTAAACAGGTAGGCATGCAGCCATTTCGGTGAACCGCAATATTAGCATGACGTGCTTCAATTGGTCACCTTAAAAATCAGGAGCGTAATTTGACATCCAAAACGTTGCTGTCATACCACACTGACCAGAAGAGATCAGAACAGAAGTTCGGACGTGGGCCACAATTTCAACAGTCCCTGGATCAGTGGGAAAGGCCACGTCGCCAGTCGTCGCTGTTAGGTGCTAAACATATTCCACAACTATCCCTTGGTCCCTGCATCCACAGCCGGAGACTGATGGCAGAAACTGACATGACAAAGGCACTGAACTAAGTATCATCACGGCCAAAAGATGCGTCGCGATTTCAGCCACTTCTTGCAAAGCTGGGTCGGCACCCTCTCTGACGTCAGCTGGGTGTGTTTCCAGCTGATCGTAGTCTCGCTGGCGGCTCTGGCCTGCGCTGACGGCCCGCGGCCGCAGCCGGCGCCCGCCTCCTATCAGCGGCCAGCGGCCCCGGCACCAGCCTCCTACCAGCAGCCGGCGGCACCGGCCTCCTACCAGCAGCCGGCCGGCTACGGCCAGCCCTTCGCCATCCTCAGCGAGGAGAACGTCCACCCGGGCGACGGCACCTACCAGTTCAGCTTCCAGACCGAGAACGGCATCTCACGTAACGAGAACGGCAGCCCCAAGGCCGGCTACGGCAAATCCGAGTACGGCCAGCCCACCGGCGGCTACGTCCAGCAGGGCGGCTGGAGCTACAGCGACGACTACGGCAACCCCATCCAGATGACGTTTGTTGCCGACGAGAACGGCTACCAGCCGTCTAGCGACATCCTGCCGACGCCGGTGCCGACCGAGTACCCGCTGCCGATCGTGCCACAGGTGTACCAGGGCGAGCAGAGCTATGGCTCTGCCCCAGCCCCCGCTCCCGCCCGCTACAGCGCCCCGGCTCCTGCTGCCCGGCAGTACAATGCTCCCGCTCCTGCGGCTCCTGCTCCTGCTCCCAGGCAGTACAGCGCTCCCGCTCCTGCCCCCAGGCAGTACAATGCTCCTGCTCCGGCTCCTGCTCGTTATAGTGCTCCTGCCCCCGCCCGCAACTACTAAAACGGATGGACGGCGAGCGCTGGGAGTAGTGCATATGCGTGTGCGAGGCTGTGAGGCTGCATGAGTGATATATTTATGCATCCGTATTGCTAAGAAATACAGGCGCATGTAAAAAACTGTTTTCACCGCACTGTTATGATCATTTGTACTTGAGACAAACGATGCCAACGATGTAAATGGCCAGCAACATGATGGACCGACGAGGCAACCTTTCAACTGAGTAGTTCGCATCCCCACAAGATCCCTGACCTGGCTGCCATGACCCCACAGAAGAGGGATCGACAACGCCGGGCTGCTAGTCAGGTCGCACGGCACGGTCCGGGGTGCCGTGAAACGTCCCTGATCTTTTGGAAGGTAGCGCTCAAATCGTCGTTTTAGGAGTGCTGCTTCATTGGATTGTCGTTCTTCTGATGAGAATATCTGCACTGCAACTGAAACGTTTCAGACACAGGAGCTGTCCACGCCAATGCACATAAAGTTTGTGTTAGTAGTTACTCAGTAGCTCAAGTGAAAGCGGCTCCGGTTTATAGTTAACTACGGTGAAGACTCTTGAGTGGGACAAAAACTACCTCCGCAATCGGCGGGGGAGGGACACTGGAACATTCCAATGACATGACCAATCCCAAATCGGGATCCACCTAACCATCCCTGAAATATCGGTTTCCCCTTGGACTTATGCCAGTTCCACTTCACGATCGGACGTGAAGCCACAAAACGTGTAGCGAATATTATGTGAAATGTGGTGGGGATAAGGCCGAGTTAGAACACTCGAGAGTGAAGGGTGTTGGGGTGGAATGGGCTGGGGTGCGGCATCTCTAAATTGAAGACGTAGCTTGTGCGGGGAAGGTGGCGCTGCATGGAGTGCGCGCTGCGCACCAATGCTTTTGTGCCAAAGTTTCCATTTTTTCTATCACTGTTTCTTAGGGGTCTCCTGGCCCTTGCAAGAAGATTGGAGGGGATGTGGAGTTCTCTGACGCTTCGTTGGGATACGCGATGCTCGTGAACAAGCGACTCCGCCTGAGCTGAACACGCGTCTCCTAAGTTGGACACGCGGCGGCTCCTGTGCTAGGCTTATTGCTACTCCAGCGATGGGCTCAGCGACACTGGACTGAGCTACGCACACGTTTCGTTCTGGCACACTTGATGTGATGCGTTTCAGTGTTACCGCAATGGGCATTAGTTTTCAAAGTATACTTCTAATTTATATCTGCTTTCCGTTTAGGTTGCCATCTCCTTCAAAACAGGTATCTGCGCACAGGTCTATGTAAAAGATACAGTTCAGCAAATGACGCAGCTTTTATTGCGATTAAGATCAGAAAGCTGCATTCAGCAGGCAATGTGAATCGTAAACGAAGGTCTAGATATCAGTTGCTAACTATTTATTTTCGTAAACATTTTGTGACAACACAAATTTACTCAATGAGCTATTGATAAATATACAACGTTGTTTTGCTGCTTTGCTAAATGCGCATGTCAGTGACACAGTGGCATTCTTGAACAGCTTATTCTTGCTATCCTTGCTTGTACGCAGCATAACAAACAACAACGTAACTTTATTTCATGCTGTTGAATGATACGTCCCTCTAAGGACAACACACACAACATATAAGATCCCGAGTTTGATACTCCAATACGAATATGGCATTGCGGCTGTTGTGGCGCATTCGAAGGTTGTGAAATAGGAGTAAAACTGTCGATTTCCAGTGGCTGTATGGGAAGAAATATGTCTGCACTTTCCTAGAACTGTACATATATTAGCTGTGCTCATGCTCAGTGTAATGAGCTAAGCAGACTTCCCACGACTTGAAATATCCAAATTTATTTACGCTTTGCCAGCACAAAGGCATGAGCTGATGCAGGCTATTTAAGAAGACCACGCCTTTGTCTTGCCGACATGAGGTACAACGGTAAAATCTCTGCACCTTCTATTTATGTGTTGTTTCAAATTTCAACCTCTCTTTTGTAAATTGCCTTCAGAAACTGGCACTGCAGTGATAACTAAGATAACCTTCATCTAACGTTTGCAGGTGAACGCCGTGTTGGATCTGTCGAACAGCCGGCTTTTGCCGGTGAGATCACTAGCTGGCTAGGGCGAGCCGGGATACGGGAGGACATTTTGCAAGAAAGTGACGTTTCTGAACCGTCCCCACCGTCTTAAGGTCGTGGCCAGCCGGATCTCCGCAGCTGGAGGATGCGGACATCACATACCGTGTACCGTGACGAGGTGTCAGGCTGTGTGACACTGGTCAAAAGGGCCTTTCAGCCCGTTTGGTCGAGAGATACATGCACCCCCAACACTGCACGGCTTAGGGCTGGGGCTCAAACAAATATTATTTCACATGATGGCCTTGCAATTGAATACAAACACTAGTGAAAAACAAATTTGCAGCCGCCGCCAGGACCAGAAAGCAGTTGAGGAGAACTGACCGCATCGTAATCTTCAATATCTCGTTGACATTTCATTCACTGACCATTGACCATATGTTGACCATACGTTAACCGAGCATTGCTGCGCATTCGAAATTTATCGCATCATCGCGTAGTTCTTTGTCCATCCGCCGTTATTCGTGCGGTAGTTAAGGCATCACTGTAGGGGATGTTTACATGTCATGGTATATCGCGACCACAAACGATGGCGTAAGCGAGCGTGAGCCGGCGACCGCAGCCGTGCCAGTGAGTGTTCATGCCACGCCGTGCTATGTTCCTTCTTTTCAAGAGCAGGAAACTTGCAAAAGTGCCGGCAACTGTTCAATGGCAAATTGTTCATTCATTACCATACCCGGCTCTGTCTACCACTGCGCCACGATTTCCGAACATAGTGACATCCAGGTGTCTACCCTGCCCGTGAGCGATGAACACGACAGGGGAAGCTGGAGAGCGTGTACTGCAGATAGCACGGATCGTTTCATTCTTATATAAAACTGAAAGGTGAAAGCAATAGACAGGTTAAGTCCAAATCTCATACCCATCTTCAGTGTCTTAGCATCGCCAACTTTACCCGAGGAAACTTGACCACTTAATTGCACCACTCCCGAAATGTGGGAGTGAAAAATTCAAGAAATGCTTTGTTAATGAAACTTAAGAGGTGAATATCACACTTTGAGCACCCGTTTTTACAGCTTTTTTGCCAGTTAACTGATAACAAATTTTGACCAAACATTTCTCAGTCTCTATCTTTATCCAATTATTTTGGTTTTCTTGGTCACACTTAATTGTAATGCAACTTCATTTTTCCTTCTTTTCCGATCATGTTTAAAGACACCATCTATGGCTTCAAGTGCTGACCAATTTCCCTGCAAAATGTTCCAACTGCAAGCTTGCAGATACTTTATACCTAAATTGGATAAATTTGTCAGCCGCCTGAACGTCTTTGAGATGCAGAAGATCTGTTGTCTTCAATATCTGTCTTTAATATCTTGTTGACCTTTATTCACTGCCATTCATACGCTAACCGAGCATTACTACGCAGTCGAAATTTATCGCATCATCGCGTAGTTCTTTGTCCATTCGCCGTTCTTTGTGCAATAACTAACGCATCACTATAGGGGATATTCGCATGTCATGACATACCGCGGCCACAAACGATGCCGTGAGCGAGGGTGAGCCGGCGACCACAGCCGTGCCAGTGAGTGCTCTTGTCACGCCGTGCTATGCTCCTTCTTCTCGAGGACAGCAAAACCGAAAAAAGCGTCGGCAACCGTTCGATAGCAACTTATTCATTCATCATCACACCCGCCCATGTCTACCATTGCGCTACGTTTTCCGAGCCGGTGATATCTAGGGATCTACCCCGCCCGTGAGCGATGAACACGGCAGGGTAAGCTGTAGAGCGTGTACTGCCGCCACGCAGCGGGATGGCAGCCAGTGTGCACTGCACGCGGCGGATAGCGTTTCGACCTCACTGGGATTACGAGACAAGTCAAAACTCAAGGCCGACATGTTAAGGGCACGCACAACGTCAGCATTTTCATGGCATCACAAAGCACACGCAATCGGCCATGCCCACGCAGTTCGCGTAATTGGCGTGTTTTCCTCTCGTTATTTACTCTCCCCATCTGGCTAAAAGTGATGAAGAATTGACTAAGTGTTTTATCGCATTCGTCCATGTGATGCTTATAGGCACTGTTGGGCCACGCCGTGGCTACGTGTGTTTTAAATATGCGCGGACAATTAGCTATCTTTGCATAATCGTTCCCTAAATTGTGCAGCATCTTCACTAGCCTTTCAGCATCAGTCACAACGTAACAGGCATCCGTCATCGGCCGCTTCCCTGCGAATCATTGGCTGGTGTTCGATTGCGCGGCCGTGCCGCTCCGACGCCGACCTGAAGGTGGCGCAACCCAGAGCGCCAGCCTGTCGCCTGTACCAGAAAACCTAGTAACTTGCTAACCGTTCTGCTTCCAACCTGAACATGTTTCTGTGCGTGGTCCGTGCCGCCGTCCCCGCCCCCTTGGAAGCGGCGTTGGGTCGGGCCGGCTCACGTGAGATCGGTGGACCGGCGGCCGGTTGTGGTCGGGTCGCCTGGCTGGACGGGTCGCCCACTGCAGAGGGCGTTGCGTCAGGTGGGGCAGCGCCGCCGGCGGCAGCGTGACGGCCAACCGCGTCGCCCTCCCACGGCCAAATAAAAGCCCGGCCGCACAGACACCAGGCACCAGTCACTCGCCAGCAGTGGTCTCCATCTTACAACGCCACGGCAAACATGAAGCTGGTGAGTGCGGCCAGGGAGATCGGTGCTTCACATGAGGGATGCCTTTCGTATTCCAGCGGTGTCTGTGCTGTCAGTTGGGGCGCCAGGGAGGGTCTTTTAGATAAGGTCGTTGATCATCTTTCATTTTTTCCGTGTCTTTCCAAGCCAAAGTGTGTTTAGTAAACAGGTGGGTATGCAGCCATTCTGGTGAACCGCAATATTACCATGGCTTGCTTAAATTGGTCACCATAAAAATCAGGAGCGTAATTTGACGTCCAAAACTAGCTTGGATGGCAGATTGGCACGATACCACTCTTGTCAGAAGAGATCAGAACAGGCGTGCGGACGTAGGCTGCAATTTCAGCAGTCCCTCAATCAGTGTGAAAGGCCACGTCGTCAGTCAATGCGCTGTGAGATGCAACACATATTCCATAGCTATCCCTTGATCCCTGCATCCACTGATGAGAGAAACTGACCTGACAAAGGCGCTGAACTACGTCTTATCACGTTAAAAAGGTGCGTCGCGATTTCAGCCTCTGCATGCACTGCTGGATCAGCACTCGCTCTGACGTCACTTGGGTGTTTTTCCAGTTGATCGTAGCCTCGCTGGCGGCTCTGGCCTGCGCTGATGGCCCGCGGCCGCAGCCGGCGCCCGCCTCCTACCAGCGGCCAGCGGCCCCGGCACCAGCCTCCTACCAGCAGCCGGCGGCACCGGCCTCCTACCAGCAGCCGGCCGGCTACGGTCAGCCCTTCGCCATCCTCAGCGGGAGAACGTCCACCCGGGCGA